>NC_092204.1:91670225-91966188 GCF_043381705.1 Parasteatoda tepidariorum | reverse complement strand
CATACAAATATTTAAAAACAAGCCTATTCTTGAAATTATAACATATAAATACTTGGAAAATGTTAACTTTTTTTTGTAATCATGAATTGAAAATTAAAGTGTCAACATATTAACACGTACTGTTAATTCACTGGGAAATCTATGCCCAGTAAAGGAACATGCCTGTTCCCTCACTGGTTGGAAGTTGTTTTGCGTACTTTTAACATACTTTAATTAAAGTTTATCTTTTATTTTCATTAACTTAGAAAAAAAACCAGTAAAGGAACAATTGTTCCTTCACTGGTTTTTCATCGTTTGGTGATCCAGTGAATAAACACCCCCTTATCTCAGTACTTTATTATGCTATGATGGGTAAAAAAAAATAAAACGTAACTATAACTATATTTTGTATTCTCTTTTTCACAGTGAGAAAAATAAAACTATTACATGCAATTAATTCCACTTCAAACATATAAATACAAACACTCACCTTATAACTTTTTCAATGAAACAAGGTGTTGCAGAGATAATAACAAATTCAACAATTTTTCCAGAGAAGTCTATTTGACCAGGTAATCCAAAACATAGCTAGATGACTTCCTATTGTTTGGCAGTAAGCTATTGTTACCAATCAATCTAAAGAAAAACTTTCAAATTCTTATTTTTAATCAATATATATGAAATGTTCCTTCACTGGGTAGTGTTCCTTCACTGGTTGGTTTACCCTATACATAAATACTGTGAAATCTCATGGAAAGATCACCTCTATTTACGACCACTTTCGGGAGGCTCTAAATTTTTCCCATACACTTTCTGTTGAAGAAAACCCTTAGAAGAGACCATTAATGCATCTCTCAGTGACCGGGGAAACAACAGCACTAGATGCGAAAAAGGTCAAATAAGGAAACACTAAAAAATATCAAAACAAAACAAATATGTATATTGAAATGTATTAAGAATATTCGTGTGAGATTCTTTAGAGAGCTCTTTTTGACGATACAACCTCATGTTGCAGTCAGAGTGTACTAAAGACTATGCTATCAATGATTTACTTTGAGTTGAAAATTAAATTAGGAAGAAAAAGTCTTTTTTAGAAAAAACAAGTGCTTCATATAAAAAAAAACTTTTTACCCTTAAACGCTGACTAATTTTTATGATATGAAATTAAATGCAAACTTAAACAAAAAACGTAATTGTTTATTTACTTTAAAAAGCTTTATCATTCATGAGTAGTAAATTTCTTTTTACACATAATTATGTCAGTTTAACATCATTTTTATAGACGTTGGATTATATTAATCAATCCGTCTTCTTATGACGCGAATCGAAGTGGCCTTTCCGCACCAAGAAAATGACACTGACTAACAAAATCGTTTGTGAAATATCATGTACCTCCGATATCATTTTCATCGATATCGATATCAATCAATGGAGGTAACCTCTAAAATCGACAAACCTCCATCAACGACCATTTCACTGTGGAACGGTGAGTAATCGCTCCCGAGATCTATATAAACCATTTGATTTACTTTTTATTTTTTCTTCTTACCGATAGATGACGCCACCTCAAAAATGATCATCTTGGAATTCATTTTTTAGATCCTTCGCTAAGAGGCTTGCAGTACTTGTGTTTTTCATGGTGTGTTTTTATTGTATTGTCTATTTTCAATTTTGTCTTGTTGAATTTATACTCATCTAAATGTTGGATTGAAATTACATAGATGTATAAAAACAATATAAAGTACTTTGCGCAAATTCGAATTTGGCATTTTTCAAGTGCTGCTATTTAGTATTATGTTTATTTCACGTTAAAAATGTGTGGAATTTGAAGATGGAAGTCTCTTCTATTACTACAAACATTTTTTCGAATTTTAAAACAATCTCAGAGTGTGTTTCGTTCATCCAATGTCAACAACTTTCCGAGGACGTCGGATGTCGAAAGGTGTGTGTGGAAACTTTAGCTGTGAAATGCAAAGACGCTGATAAAATAATTGTCGTAAGTGCTAAATTTTTTATTTATATATCAATAAACAATTATATCATGTTAGCGTTAAAAAAATTTGAAAATTAATAACAAATAAACGGAAAATGAAAAAAAAGGCACTTTGGGGATACTTTGTGCAAAGTTTCATTCGTTTTTTTTTTCGACAGAAAAATGGTCAGACGTTATAAAAAAATACCTGGAGCGAGAAAGTACCAAAATTACATTTTAGAAAAGCTGCAACAATGTTTGAAAGCAGTTGCTGGTGGTATGTCGATTGCAGAAGCTTCTCGGAAGTACACAATCTACAAAAATACTATGTCTAATAAAATTCACAAGAAACATGTGAAACTTCCTGGTAAATTATTATTTTACTTCTACAAAGATTTTTCTAATGAATTAATCAAACGATTTAACACATAAAAATATATTTTATAGGACATCAGGTGATTTTGACAGAAACTGTCATGTTCATTCAAGCAATGTTCAAATTTATCGATATTATAAATGTTAATGAATATGTAATAATTATTATTTTTAAAATTTCACCCATTTCAATGTATAAAAATGTATATGGTTTCCTTTTGTTTAAACAGAAATGTTTTGAAATAAACATTCTTTTTAAGAAGCAATTCTTCAAAAAAAATGGTTTTTTAACGCTGAAAATTATTTTTAAACTAATATCTTTACATATCTTGATGATTTTGTCTTTAAAAATGTCAACAATTAACTTTTTTTAACAATTTTATATCAATATTTTACTAAACACATGATTATTAAACTGAATTCCTATCGCTGCACAAAGTAGCCCCATTTGGGGGCTACTTTGTGCAAGGTATGTTTTGACTTATTATTCGTAAATATTACATACAAATAATGCCTATATTGATCAAATTCACTCGTCTGAGTCCAGTTATGAATATAATATCGATAAATTTTACTAAAGTTTGAATTAACATAGTTTTTTTACATGTCAAAGTTCAAAAACTGCGAAATCTTGCACAAAGTAGCCCCGAATGACGGTATTCTTTCTCCTAAAATTAACTTTTTAAGCAGGAATTAGTTGAATTTTTAGCAAAGGAAAATGAAAAGAACTACAAACAATACGAATTACGAACTAAGTCTGAACCGGAACAAGGATTTGGATAATTTCTTTAAAATAAATACGTTATTAGTCTATTATTTACATTAGAATTTCTCGTTTTTATACATAACATTTTTAATCTTAAATAATGAAAGCACGTGTACTTTGAAAATAGAGAACACAGTTAATTATTGATTACAATTTTCACAGCAGTAGGCGAATTATATTAATTAAAGAAAATATTTCAAGCTAGCAATTCAGTAAAGAAAAATGCGGCAATTCTTCTTAAATTAATGGTCTTACTAATTCCATTAGTCACGATTCCCGTTCTGCTGAATTCTGGAATCAGTGACATGTAAATAGGGAAAATTCATTTCTAAGAATACTTCTTCAATTACTTCGCAATCATAAAATGTATGCACGGGTAAGAATTTATGGGCCACCCATGCTTGTTAGAAAAGTTAGATTGGCGTTAGTATAAGCCTAGAGTTTGTGCTCTCGTAGTTTTCAACTTTCGTAAATTCTCGTAGTTCTCCTGAAACTAATTAATTACAATGTATCCGTAGATGAAAAGAACAACATTAAATGAGGGAAGTTTATTAGAAACAGAATAATTAATTATTGGTGTTTCCCCAACGTTGTTTAATAGTGATATTTCCCTAGTTAATGTAGAATATAAATAAATAAATGACTATGCAAATTGTATAAATTTTTAAAACTTTATTTATCATTTCACGACAATTATGTTGCTCGATAAACCCAAAACATGTAAAAATTCAGATCAAATGTATTTTTTAATCTTACATGCCCGAACCATCATTTATAAAATTGTAAAAAATAAGTAATTTGTCAACTGTGTGTAATATTTTGTGTGGAGTAAGCAAAACAAAAACATAACTTTTGATTTTATGAGCAAATATTAACATTCTAAATGTCAATTTTAACTGCTTATTGTGCTGACTTAATTTACTAATTAGTTTGTGATAATTAATCAGTAAGTAAGAAGTAATGTCCAAAGGCGTGCATTCTCTGAATAAACATACTATATTAAAATATTTGGAATTGCGACTATCAAAGTATAATGGTTGATACAATCTGGAAAATAACTTTGTAATAGTAATGTCAAGAGAGAGTCGAAGTTTTGATTCCCTTCATAAAATTTTCTGTAATTTTGTAGTAATTTTTTATTTACTAATGGTCCTTTTTTTTAAGTTTGAGGCCCCATTTGAAATTATTTAAAATTAAAAGACGAGAAAAAATGATAAAATTAGTTAGAAAGTTTCTGAGTAATAAACTTTAAAAAAAACGTAGTTTTAAGTTTTTATTTCTAAAGAACTATCTATCTGATTTTGTCAAAAAATTTATTTTTCTCATTTAAATTAATATAGTTTAAAATGATGTTGAACTTGTTGATGTTGAATGAGTTTAAACTTCTTGCATTTCAAAAATTATTGAAAAGAATTACAGAAAATGAATCATAATTAAAAATCAGCTTTTGCAAGAAATTATCTTTGATTCAACGAGTTTTATAATTTCTTAAAAAGAATTACTGAGACAAAATTTTAAATTTATATTATTTCTGGCAGACTCAAATATTTTTTTTTTATAAAATCTTACATTTTTTCAAATTTTCAAAGCAATGAATAAATACTTACGAAGCCTTATAAAATTTAAAATTACAACATTGAGTTACATTCATCATAAACTTTTCACTAAATAATAATAGTTATTCCATAATAGAATATAACTCTCGTTGTCTTAAATATTTTTTGATAAATCATAAATTTGTACGGGTTTTAATACATAAACGACCGAATGCATTCGTTTTGAGCTATGTTATAGCTAATAGTGTACTTAGCAATAATAAGCATTTTGCTTTAATAATTGAATGTTTTCAGCTAAAAATTTTGCATCAATTCGCTGTCTTCAACTGTCAGCTTTTATATCAATAGTTATATCATGAAGTGATTAAATAACTATATACTTGTGTGATTGGTTTAAGGAGATTTCTAACACAATTTTATATTAAATTTATTTACACATCTGTATACAAAAACAAAATTTTCAAACAAAAACAACTCGTCATACATTCTCCTTGTTGAACTTCATTCAGCAACCTTCATTATACCTGAAATAAATCAAATTTCCAATTAAGTTCGGATTTACCCTAAAAAACATAAACTATTTCTTTCAAATCGTTTTTATTAAAGTTTATAATGTCATTTTTCAATATTTTGTTATTTCATTTGCATCAAACAAAGTTAAATTTTTCAGGACGTCTTCAGGTTGAAAAGAGAATCAGTTCCTTCATGTTAAGCTACAGAGAAATAATGAGCCTGGAATATCCTTATTTATACAAAAACTATTTTAAAAAATTGAATCATTTTTGTTTCATATTATTCATTGAAATATATTCTAGTTATATTTGCCACAAACTTTTATATACTAAAGCCGTTCATATGTTAACATTTTTTTTTAAAACTTTTTAGAAGTTCTTGTTCGGAAAATATTTATAACCTTAAAATCTAGAATTCATTAACTTAGTTCAATAGTACATATTTCAATGAATAAAATGAAACCAAATTTCTTTAAAAATATTGATTAGTTACTGAATAAATATGGAAATTCCAGACAAATAATTTTCTGTAGGTTTATATGGAGAAAGTTTAACATATTATCTTTCTGAATGGAATTTTTTAAATGAGGAAACATTTACATTGTCATACTGTTATCGTACATATTATTTTAAAGAAAATTTTCTCAAACAAAATTGTTGGGATTTTTTTAACAAAAAACAACAATATCATTCCGGTTTCCCTTTCCTGACTGCATTTCTTTAAATTGAATTTCTTATTCATTCAATTAAATTGATTTACTTTAAATAATACTTAATTCATTAATTGCTACCGTAATGTTGTTTAATGCATTTAATTATTTAACAATTCCTTTTATTATCATCCATTAATAACTATCCATTAAATTAACCTATGAATATATATAATAAAACTAATTTTAATACTGGGTACTTATACATCGTTTTCTGTGATTAACAGTTTTTTTAAAATACGTACTTTCTTCAAAAAAAATTGAAATTTTCTCATTTAACACTCAACAAAAGCTATAGCTTTAATAATTTCTGACTATAATTAGTTGTCTTAATGCATTAATTTTAAATTGCATTTAATCCTTTTAATTAAACGCAGTTCAAAAAAAAATTATTAAATGCATAGTTCTTTATTAATAATAACAATGCCTATAAAAATGGTAATATTTTCAAACAACGTAATTTTTCAATGAAATTATTGATGGTTACCATCAAGATTATGTTGGTCCATTAATGGGAAACCAATTCTGGAAATAATAAATGTTTGAATGAAAGTAGAAATTTTTTAAAAATATTAGCGGATAACAGTGGTTATAATAATCAGTCTTATTATATAAAACACGAATGTATAATATTAAATCTCAGATGAAATTTCTTTTTCGCGTGGGCACAGAAGAACTGAAAATTAAAATATTAAATGAGTGAGCAGTCATAAACATAAACGCTTTAAAACGTTCATCTTGTTAAGCATAACCACTCTACTATACCTAGAAATCCTTTTTCTAATTATAATCGCAGCTATTAGAAAGGTAAAAGGGTGCATACTATAATAACGTATATTACAATCATATATAAACCTAACAGTAAAAATAAATGAGTTAACACATTTATTTTTAATATTATATTACAATAAAACAAAATTATGTTACCTTTAAAATATGTAGAGAATTTAAATATTATTCGATTTCAACAGCTCTCTCTCTCTCACTGATAATACAATAGATAAGATAAAAAAGTTAGATCTCATGTTGATGATTGATAAGTAGTTGTGTTCTTATCACTCCCTACTATGATCAACAACCTCTTCACTCTGAAAGATTTATATAAATGTATAAAAATTTATGTAGTCATTGTAATTTTTCTTTAAACTCAATTGAAAAATATTTGTATTTACTTATTCAAAATTATAAAATTTTAATTTGTTGATGCAGAAGCAAAAGAAATGCTTATTAAGCAATACTTAATCTATCTCCCTTATTCATCTATTTCTCAGAATATTAAGCATATCTATATAGTAATGAGATTATAACCGGTATACTCATTAAAATATAAATTTTTAAATTGTTCAGCAGCTACTGTCTTTATACATTCTTGAACTTCAAGTCAAAAAGTATATGCCATAGAAGTCACGCGTAAATATTTGAGTGATACAGGAACAAAAACAATGGTATCAAATTAACACTACTCAGGATTGTAGTACCAAAAACAACTAACTGGTTTGAATGTTGGAGAAATAAGAAAGTGGTTGAAATGGGATAATTAGAAAAATCTATAAGTGTCAAATTAATTCAAGGAGTTCCTTACCGTTTGTTTTTGTTTGTTTTTTGCTTGAATACTAATTTAATAATTAATGATCCCCATGGTGCGAAATACTGTAGTATAAGGCACAGAAAAATAGTCCGCATTAATTAAGGTAATTTATAATAAATGATCTCAAACAGTCAGTTTGTAAAAATTTGAAAATGCAGAAAATAATTAAATGCGACTAAATAAAGGAAATTTTATTTTTAAGACCTTCAACATCTTATTTTGATGGTTAAATAAAATAAAAAAAACTTAGAATAAGCAGGGGGAAATATATGTTTCAGAGTTTAAGTAAATAAAAGAGAATATATTATTTTCATATCTGACTTCTCGTCTAGTCTATAAAAAAATTATTTGATTCTAGTGTTATTACACCTTTAACAAAAGGAAAGATTTTTTTAATATATGATTAGATACCTAATCACGCATGCTGAAAGAGCAAAGCTATTGTTAAAAACATTATTTGTGGAAATGGAATATAAAAAAAATAGGTCTAAAATCATTGTATGCAGGAACGTCTTTCGTCTATTGAACTACTTTCCGAGATAGCTAAAAGGAAAACTATTTTTTGTTTTTCTTGTCAGTCTGAGTTTCTAGAACTAACTACACTAAAAACCTACACCAGCAAGATCAAAAAATTTTTAATTACTGATAGGGAAAATAGTTGTCGGTTTATGTTTCTCAAAAGTAGTTAGACTGAAGACATTTCTGCATTCTGCGATTTCTTTGTTTCTGAAATGAAAATTTAGATACGAATAAATCAAATATTATACTGTTAGAAATTGTCAAAAATAAACAATAAAATCTTAAAGTTTAAAGTGAAATGTTTATTACCTCTTCTTTTTGAATACATGGTTTATATCATGGTTTATACATGGCTTATCTCATACTGAACTGTGCTTTTAACAATTGACGTTTCATACAAAAATTCTGGAGAAGTTTTTGACGTTAGATCAATACATTCTGAAAGAAAAGTAACAATTCATATTATAATTTTAAATTCATCTAAGTATATCAATTTGAACTAAGTTTTCTATTTATTCAAAACTTAACTGTATATATTAGCATCACACTTCACTTAAGCTTAGTATCGCCAAATGGAACAATAATATCCATTATTTATTTTCTAAATTCTTTTGTAAGGGGAAGATAAAAAGGAAAAAAAATGTTTTTCCTTTCTTTTTTTTAAACTGTGCCTTTATCTAAAGTATGTCTAGACAAATACAGTATGCTAAATGAATAGAGTTACGCAACCAGCCGCTTTCATTTTGTGTCATTAGAAAAGTCTCCAGTGCATTTATAATCAGCCTAAAACGTTTTAGGTTAGTTGCAGAGCATCCACAAAACTTCAGGCTAATCAGGTCTGAATTATATAAGGTATTTTGAAATAAACACAGAATTGCGATGACGTAATTCCCTTTATAAAGGTATAATGCAATAAATATATGCAAATTAATAAATATATTTTCGAAAACAGTCTAATTGTCCTATCCTAAATAATAACGAGCAAATTGGAAAACACTGAAAATTTTCCCAATTATCTTGGCATATTGCAAGGAGGTCAATTTTTAAATTAATCCATGACATGTACATTTATGAATGTATTATGCATTATTTTCCTAGTTCGTGATTAAGTTCTGGCTTTTAACTCCACAGATTTGCACAGGGGGTCAGTAATTTGAATCCATTGAAAAAAAGGTATGTTTATTCAGGGAAGGAAATTAGAGAAGAGAAAGAGAGAGTTCTTTTTTTGGTCTTATTTTGTAACTTAAAATATCGTCTGCACTTATTAATTGGCATATATGAGGTCTTCCCTTCAAACCATTGCGATTAAGTCCTACAACGAGAAAGTTATTCTGAGTGGTCTGTTTTTTTCCTTTCGTGCACTGTACATTTCTTGTTACGCAAAATAGTTTAGAAATCTACAAATCGAAATAAAATAAAAATAAAAAAGATGTGTATTAGACGATTTCCAAAGGGGCATGAAAAATGGGTCTTCTTTCCAGAATGAAACAGACATGAGTTTTTTAGTATAGCGTGTGATTACCTCAGACACTAAAGTACATTTTGCATTTGTTATTCATGCAGTCCACTAAACTATCGAAGAGTACCCGGGGGATATTGTCTCATTTCTCTCTCAAGGCTGCTCAGAGCTCTTGCACTGTTTGGAAAGGGCGTGTTCTTTGTGGGACACGTCTGCCAAGGACATTCTAAGCATACTCTATGGGATTTAGATTCAAGGAGTACACAGGCCATTACATATTTTCAATATCTTTACCTTCTAGTGTGTCCAATACCTCAGCGCACCTGTGTTGCTACACATTGTCGACCATAAACAAAAAGTCTAGAACAACCACACCCCTAAAGAGGCAAACATTAACCAGAATAATCTCTCTGCAATATCGCTGCAATTTAACGCTCGCTCAAAGACGTGAAGCTGTGTTCCAGCTATTGTGCATTATGCCGGGCCATTATAATCACGTATATGAACCTATTGTTATGCACATTATAAACCCCCCCTCTCTCCCTCTCCACACTAACTGATAGCCAGAATCGCTTGCCGTAGTAGTCCCGCAGTGGTCTGATCGTTAAGACACGGTTCCCTGAAGATCATCGAAGTCAAGCATCACTGGCTGCGGTCAGTATGCGAGTGGGTGACCACTTGGATTAGTCTGCGTAGGGACCGAGGGTGTGCGGTATTGGCCCTCGTTGAACTGTTCTACCGTAAAGTGCTCGACTTCGCGTGCAGGTCGTCGGACTACCGAAGTGGGAGTGCCATCCCCTCTGCAGAGGATCAAAATTGTGATGGCATGTCTTCGGATCATCTTCAGGGATTTTTCGCAGACCTTCGCCAATAGCCCATTGTGCAACAATGGTGTGACGTAAATGAACTACAACAACAACAACACTTGTCATAGTGAATAGGGATTAGTCAGAGAACACTGCTGATTACCCCAATCAATACGTTCCTTACAGCAACATATTTTTCCTCGATGATGGCGTGGTTAAGCAGGATGCAAAGAGCAGATTTCCGCGCATGCAAACCAACATTCATTTTATCGTCGTGAGATGCTTCTGGTGAAACATGTGTACCGGTATTGGTTGCAAAGTCTGAAACCATCTGGTACATGTCAGTCCTCTTGAGATGTGGTGTTCCTACAACGATCACCCACATGCTATCACACAGCATTTTCACCTTCATCGGTCTTTTTTAATTTCGAGATGACACTTTTATCTAATTTTGAGGTCACAATGGTGACATTTTGACCTGTTTTCTGTCATCTAGCTGCTCGTAACGATTGTAACAACTCAAATGATATCTTGCTAACATTTTGCACTTAATTATTGCCACACCACGCTGAATTTCACAGAAATAAATTCTACTACCTACGGTGCTATTTGGGTCAAACACCTAACAGTATGAATTTTCAAATGAATGAAGAGATTATGTGCACTATCTTTTATGCAGATAATGGGTACTACCCTACCACGCCTTTTGCAGTTGATTTTATTGTTATTGGTATGTAACAATAAAATAAGTAAATAAATAAATTTGCTGTCGAAGAAAAAAAAACCATTTGTTAAATTTCTACGCATCTGTACACAATTTAAATAAGATGGGTGCATTCGTTTTTGATAAATTGTGTTCAACGATTTTCAAAATGGAGTTATCAGAAAACTCGTAATGGTAAAAAATGGAGTAACAGCCAATCGATCCTACCGACAAGAGTCTCTACGTACTCTCGCTCTCTCTACCAGAGTTTTACTCCGCATAACTTAAACTTACGAAAGTACTCTTAAAATATTGTTTTTTAAAATTATATTTAAAGGTTTGAAAATGTCAAAGAATCTATTTTTTTCGAAAAAAAACTCCTCAACTCATAACACATGTTTTTCAACCGGAGCCTTGCTTGATTGGAACTGAGATTATCATTTAAAAAAAGGATTATCATTTAAAGACAAAATAAAAATGTAAATGCTAAGTGTAAGTTTGGAGTAATAATAGTTTGGAGTTGGTCTTGTTTTCCTTTTATATCGTGCATTGCAAGAACTAGTGGTCTATTCAGAATTTTTTTAAAAGATGCTATTGTTAATTTTTAAAAATATTTACTCATAATTTTCTGAATCTAAAATCATTGTAGAATAGCGTTCGTGTCAGATTCCTTTTATGTGAATATGTAAAAATTATATCTAGCCTTTTTTATACAAAAATAAATGCATGTTTCAAGAATTTAAAAATTATTAAGTTCTAAACTTATTTATTTTAACTTTACTTAAAGCAGAACTTATTTAATTAAAAGAAGTTTTACTTTAAAGTTTAGTAGTCTTCAACTCACTCGATTTTTCGAAAGAAATCGTTCTTGAAGTGTTAATAAATTATTTTGTAATATTAGAAATAATATTTTGTCAAGGGTTCGTGTTTACGTTTAAAAAAATATATTGGGAAGGTTCCGTATTTTAGATAAAATATATTGGGAAGGGTATGATTTTACAATAAAATAATTTGTGAAGAATTCTATTATTAGTTAACTATTTTCTAAAGAGTCTATTTTTACTACGATAAAATTCTTTGCGAGATGTCCTTTGACCTTAATTTCATTTCTCAAATTTGATAATTGAAACTCATTTCAAAGCATTGAAATAATAATAACAACTTTCTTTTTATTTAATCGTGTTGAGTTTACAGAAAAGCTTCCATTAATATAAAATACATAATAAAACATATAAAAAAATTCGTTTTTAAAAGTTTTGATGTTATTTTGTACGAAATGTTTTTATAGACATAAATAAAAACATTTGTATACACACCTGCAGAAAATTCAGTTGAATGATACGAATATGGACTGTTTTCATGAATAAAGAAACTCGTTGGCTTTGAACTTCTGAAAAATAATGAGTCTATATGTCCATTTCACGCATTTTACACAGCAATAATATTGTTGATTTAAAGAAACAAATAATTATTTTGTGTGTTTTATAAAATTAAGAATTTAGAACATATGTTCTTAAAAGAATTTGGGAAGCTACATCAACTGGTACAATATATTTTTATTTTGTTTGATTTCTAAGGAAAATTTTAAATAAAAATTTACTGAGATTGAATTCTTAGAAACGGTGAAGCAAAATTCTTAGAATCCTTTGCGACATTAAAAATTAATCTGCTGAAATAGATCAAATATTGACCAGCATTTTTATTCATTTATCTGATTGTATGACATTATTTATGATTTAAATTCATGAATAAATTATAGTTATCTCTATTCTTGCAAATCGAAGATAATATTTTTCAACTCACAATGTTTTCTTACATTTTATTAAACGCAAATTACCTTGTTAACAATATAACATTACAAAATATAATAAAAATTTGAAATGCATAATAATTATGCTTCTTGTACAGTGTGCAAAATAATAAAGATGCAACTCTGAATACTTTTTCTTCTAAAGATCGGATATTTGCAAACTAAGTGCCGATTAGAATGGCTCAAAGGAGAAATTTCGCATATGCAAATTGTTTAGGGTTACCTGTTAATTAATTTACAGAATAAGACACGAAAACGTTTTTTCTCTGATCAAACAGACTTTTTTTCGACGGAATTGTATTTTTATCTATCGAAATATAGAGAGCATCGTACATTAATATTATTGAACTTTACACTAAAAAAGATACAAAAAAAAATCTGGTTAAGTAATCTTACCCTCCTATAAAATAGCTTGTTTACAATAGTTAAAATTTTTGAAAGTACCATTTTTTAAGAAAATTAAGGCAAAAATTATTTCTAAAAATTTAAAAAAAGTATTAAAATACATTAGTATTTAATAATGTTTTCAATAAAAATTGCAAACTTTATTTTTATCATTTACTGCATTCCCCAATTATCTCTTTTAAATAATAAAAAAAACTTTAATTAGGAACTGACAGAACAAAATTAAGAAATTGGAAGCAAATCTTACTTTTCTATAGCTTCATTTTGAGGAACTCGTACTGAAAAAAGAACAGGTACAATTAATATTAAAATATCAGTTTTTATATGAGACATGCATTAAAATATGTTGTTGTTTCTAATCCAAGATGCTGTAGCTTATCTCCATAAAATTAAAAATCTCTAAAAAAAATACGGATCCTAAGTCTTGGGAACAGTAAAACCTAAGCATTATCAATATGGTTGGGGGAGGCCTGAACAGCCTTGCATCAATGATACTCCGGAAAGAGCTCCCCTCCCCCTGTTGAAAGGTAAGAGGCCACTCAGAGAGCATGAGAGAGCCATCTGCCTTTTCCTTAAAATGTTGAGCTGATGACACTTTGAGGATTTTTTACATTAAATTATTAATGGTATAGTAGGTTGATTTTTTTACCTTTTTTTAATAAAAAATCAAAGCATCCATTCAACATTTTCACGTGGTTTGTAAAAATATTTTTTAATTAACCACTATAAAAATTTTCACCATATTTCCATAAAATATGTTTGCATAAAAATACATTTTATAGTAACAAATTAATTAATTAATTCAACATTTTCACGTGGTTTGTAAAAATATTTTTTAATTAACCACTATAAAAATTTTCACCATATTTCCATAAAATATGTTTGCATAAAAATACATTTTATAGTGCTCTGAATGTTTCTTTCTTATAAATAAAGTGCTGCCTTACATTAAGTATAGTTTAAATCTTTCATACCTCAAGATATATTCTTAAATGAATTACCTAATACAAATTCTTAAAATAATATTAGTAAAATTTCTTAAATAATAAACAATTTTAGTAAATTTACTAATAAAAATATTTACCAAATCAAATTTTTCATAAATTAAAGTTAGTTGTTCTTTATTTAGAAAAGTATAATGATCTTCATTTAATTAAATGCGGTGCTTTTAAATTTAGTGCGAAATGAATTTAAAGTAATATTAAACTATAAAAAGTAAAAACTCAGCATTATTTTTTTTCTTTTAAATTTTGCCCAGTGTTATAATATTTATTTTAAAATTGTAACACTGCTCAATGATTTCTCGCCAATTGATTTAGTTGCTATGCATCCGTTTAAGTTAATATATGGAACTAATATATATGTAGGATTAATATATATACATGTAAGATCATATATGATCCAGTATGATGAATTATTTATTAATCTTCAATAAACATATACGTAATCTAGAAACACTCTTATATAAATTTACATCCATTTCCATCCGAATAAACAGGCTTAAAATCGAATTCAAAAAGTAAAGTAAATGTAATATTTTCATACCATACACAAATAATAAAAAGTAAATACATGTGTAAACAAATTAAATTCAATGTCAAGAAAAGAGAGGAGAGAATTATTGTCTAATTTAAATAATGGTCTAACTCCATTTGAGAATTTTATAAACTATTTTTAATATCTAATGGGTTTATTGTTTTTTTCTCCCTATCTTTTCTCGTTTTTGTTGTTCTTTTATTTACAGCAAAGGAGAGCTGGAAATGTACTATAGTTTCATAATAAGAGAGAAATTACTTGGAAATGAATTCATAAGATAATTCCATTTCTATAGAAAATGCAGTTGAACCACTATTGAAATAAGGTCTGTGAATATGAAATAATCTATTTTGAATCTCAAGTCAAAATTTCACGAAGACTGATTGAAAATGTTTGAAATGTAAAAATTATTTTACACAGCTTTATGTTTGAAATATATTCTTTAATCTATATTTTGATACCTTCATGAGATATGCTGTTAGTTTTATTCCTATTTACTACAACTATCGCAGCTACAGCCAGAAAGGATAGAGCCACAAGTACTGTAAGAGTTGCTATTAGCACTGCTCCTAACACATTACTTTTTTTATCTGCAATTATAGAACATACAAATATAGTTGGGACAAAAATGCTCATAGTATGAATAGAATATGTTCATCTATGAATTATACATCTGCATACTTTAAGTACCACTTTAAAATAGGCATGAAAATATTAATGAAAAATTAAGTGGAACAATTCTTTTATCCCTGGATTATAAAACGCACAATTCAGTTAAAATATTCTAACCATAGTTTTAGCAAGATAGTTTTCTATGGTTCATACTCAAAAAGCCCTTTTTTCTCTAAATTTTTAGGTAGATAAACAAAATATAAACACCAAAACAAATATATAATCTAAACAAATATGTAATATATAGGTATATAAAAACAAAACATATAAATAAACAATCCATATCTAATTAAAATTAATCCATGTTAATTAAGTTGAATCAAAGATGCTAAATAACTAAAAAAAACATGATTTTAATCAACAGACCAGCAAAAAATAAATAGACACAAAAATGAGCAATAAAAACGTAATATTTTAGTCCTGGCTATAAAATAAATAAATACATTATCCTTAAGATATAAAGCGAAGATGAAAGAAATAAAAAAAAGGTAGAATTTTTTAAGTACTAAAAAAATTCACTTTGCAACTAATTCTTCCTAAAAAATTTAAAAAAAATTTTAAAAAATTAATTTAATAAAAATTTATAATAATCTGTATTTAATTGACATTAAGTCGCATTTATTCAATTAACAAACTCTTTTAAGAACAGAAGGGGGGAAATGGAAAGAAAAAACCTATAAAAATGCAATATGTAAAGATTTTCTATTTTAAAAAATGAATCTTAAATAGGATGAATAAAAAAAATATAAAAATGTAAATTACGATGGTTAAACTGGGAAAATAATAAAAGAAATGTCAGAAAATCTTATTTTAATGATAACTACCTAGACAACAGAAAAAGAAATAAGCATATATATAAGTTAAAATTAAACGAAATTGTAATAAACTAAATAAAACTAAATTATAATACATTAATTTTTTTAAATCACCAAATTAACTGAAGTAAAACAAAATTTCTGATTAAAAAACTTAATTTTTATCATATTTAATAATAAGCTAAAAAATAATAAAATTCAAGAAAAATTTGAGAATAAAAATAAATAAACACTGAAAAATTACAAAACTGAAACGATAGTTAAAAGAAGTGCTTACATAAATTTTATCTTATTAAAGTTCTGCCGTATAACGTAATATACTTTATATAACAGAACTTTACTACGTTATTACGTTATATTGCCGTATAACGTAATAACGTAGTAAAGTTCTGCCCAAGGCAAATCAGTATATTATGAGATCAACTGAATTTTTTAAAAAAATCTTTAGCTTAAAATTCAAAAATAAGAACAAATTTATTGAGTACGAAATTTATTGTGAACGAAGAAAAAGAACTGAGAACCTAGCGGAATCAAAAATGCATCACTTGTTAAAAGAGAAAACTGCAATCTGCTTCATTAAATAATCGTCTGCTTTTAGTAATAAATTATTGCAGGCTCATGCTAATAAATAATCTTCTGCTTTTATTTTTTTATAAAAGCAGACGATTTTTACGAAAGTAGCTATGATTCCAAATCAGGCAAAATTTGCTAATAATTGAGAAGCAAAAGTGGATTTAAAAAAAATAATAAATGCCAAGTATTCTTAGGGCAGTAGTTTCAAGTTCCTAAACACGGGCACCAAATTGACAACACTCTAGAAACGATTAAAAATGGTAAAAGAATCTTGAGGATAAGTTACAGTCCGTCGAGAGAAAAAATTGGATTTTTCTTAATTCTCTATTGTGCAAGCGCAAATGATGGTATTTAAAACGGAAGAGTGAATAACAATTCTTGATTTAGGAGTAAAATTGCGTTTTTCTCAGAAAATTCCTTGGCTTTTTTTTTTAATCTTGTTTTTCCTGACAATTCACGGTATTCCTGATGCGTACGAACCTTGAGTTTTTTTCCTGCATTTAAATTAATTCAAGTAATGTAACTCCTTTTTTAAAATTTCATTTTATTTTTCAATTCATGAAAAAAAAAGAAGAAAAGTGCTTATTATTTGTCATATTTTCACTAGTATATAATTGATTTGCTAAAAATTTTTATTATTTGGAAATTTGAAGTGGTTAATGACTGCAGGTAATTAAATAAAAATTTATGAACAGCTCTTTCTGATTAAAACTTTAGTCTAAATAAAACCTTAAAAAGCTAAAAAATTATCATATATGCTTTTTTATAACCCTTGTTGAATAGGCGACGCTAGTTTGAGTATGATCAGATATTTGTAAAAGTTTTCAATACTTGCTCAGCAAGAAAACAAAATATTTTTTTCGATAATCAAAAATGGAAGGGCTCCCTTCACCGAGCTCATCATACTGATCTGTCTTATGTACAGGATTAAATTTAAATCAGAGACCATAATTAAGAATCATTTTTAATATTTATTATACAGATGTGCTTATGTGGGTTTAAAAAATTACTTTTCTTACTTAATTTAACATTGGTTTCATAATGATCTGGTTAATTACTACACATGTATGAAAAAATAGACTAATTTTTTTTTATAAAAAAAAATTTATTGTCGAACATTGAGTTCAACGATTTTCGACTAAAACCATTCGAATTTTAAAAGTACAGTGATTTGAAATTTAACATATTTTTCTGCTGTCAAAATGAAAAAAAAATAAAAAAGACAGTATATGTTCAACAGTACTTTTTATCACTAATCTTGATACCAAGAGCAATGAAATAAAAGTAAATTATTATACGGTTTTAATAAATGTTCGCAATTTTGAACTCATTCGAAATTTAATATCTTAAAATTTTTTAAGAAGAAAATTTTTTTTCAACTAATTGTAAAATATGTTTTTTTCTTCTCTTTTTTTTGAAGTCCACATTTAAATCAACGGTTAAAATGTACGGTAGCAAAATGTGTAGAATAAAATATCAGGTGAGAAAATGTGCTTTTAAATTTTTAAAGAAAACTTAAAACACGTTATCTTTCATAAAAAATGATTTCTCAAAAATTCTCTTTCTAAATTAAAGAAAAATAATTACCGAAATGTTGCGCATAGTACTTTAATTTCAAAATTTCTCTGGAAATGTAAGATTTATTAATCCTTAAAATATAAAAACAAATACAAAATGTACTTGTGCTTTCTTTATACAAAGCTTCCCAGTTGTTATATTTTTTTACGTAAAATTTAGACATTAACTTTATTTAATACAAAACATTTTTTAGATGTTTATCAAAAATTAAATTTAATTCCATTTCTACGTTTTTTTTAAATAACCCTAATTAGGTAAAGGAAAGATATTTTATTAAATAAGTTTCATCTTTTGTTAAAAACAGTTTATGTGATATGAATGATCTCTAGACAGATAAAATCTAAATTCATCATTGAATGATGCTTACAGATGTTTTGATATTTATGTCAAAACATAATAAACTGGCAAGTTCAAAATTAAAACTATTTATCAATTAAATTCTTCATCTCAGTAAAAAATTATCGACATTCTAGCTATAATAAATGGAAAAAAATGGATATTGAAGGTTTAAAAAACGGTAGAAATTCATGTTTATCACGTGGCCTTCTAAAACACTTAACGGGTCCAATTAGCATTTAAACAAACTCAAAAACATTGCACATTTAATTTTCATTGTATTTCTTGATAAGAAAATTAAGAACAGATAAAAATACTTTTATTGCCTCCATTCTCTCTGATATCGATAAACAACTAACTTTTTTTAAACGAAAGAACTTAATATAGGGATATTCTGTTTCACATAGTTTCAATACGTTAAGTGTGAAGGTAAAATTAACACGTCTGTTAAGCGTTTCTCTGCTTCATATTTTGGTGGCTACAATGCTAACTTGACGCAATATGCCTACTTTTCTTTAAGTTCACCACCGTTGGTTTTCATAAAATATATAAATGAAGGCGGATTTTGGCACTTAAAAGAAAATCTAAATCACGAAGGTGCTTCCAAATTTTAAATAATTTCTTGGAGCAGCAAACAGCATCCGCTTTATTTTTTCTTTTAATCTTCTTTTTAGTTCACTGCAAAACTTATGTATCAGATTACCGAAACGAGAAGACAACTCCTTTACACCATTCAGTGGAACACAAACAATTTCCATTACGCTTCTTTCGGTGTTAGGTAGATGGAACCATTTTTGATATTTAGTAACACCAAAACTTGAGACAATAAAATATGATAATAAAATACAATTAATGTTAAAGTCAGTGAAGTTATTGTTCGATACAACTTAAGCAAGAAATACTTCTATAGAATGCTATACTCAATGATTCTTGAAATAAAATTAGTTTGTTATCAAGCCCTGTACACATCACTGGGAGAAAATTAAAGCAAAATCGAATTTGGAGTCATTAAACAGAAGCTGATAGTAATTTATTATTGTAAAATTATCCAATATAGTTGATAGACAAACGTAAATAGGAGAACATATTTGTCTAAACTAGACAACAAAAATCATACCTAACCTTTGTAACTATGAACATTTGCTTCTGCAGGATACTTCACTGCGTGCAAGGTGTCAACAAACTTGCACCTTCTCGTGCTCGATAGTAAGAAATATATTTCCAAACGTACCCAAAATTGACGTAGTTTGTGAAGGATAATACAATTTATGAATTGTGTAATTGCGTGTGAGATTGGTGTAAGCATTCACCTTTCCTGGTGTTTAGATTTATATACGCCCTTTAAAATGCATGTGAAAGTTCAATTCAAACTTAATTTGGAATGAAGCATTCATTTACATAATTTTTAGAGGCTTCAAACATATATTTCAGAGAGAAATTGCACCACAATTTTTGCAATGAAGAGAACGCCAAACGTTATCCTTTTACATGTTAATATTATCAGATTATAATTTATTTTAATACTATGAATATCTTTTCATTAAATGCAAAACTTCATAATCTAATGAATTTTAAAGTTAATTAATTAAACGCTACTGTACCTGTCAATGTTTCACCTGATAATAATGTAGTTGCAGTGAGTGCTACTGATGAACATCGACCCTCTGAGTTGGATGAATAAATTATAATAATGAATGAAACGTGGGAAGGGAGTCCCTTTACTAGAAAACTTGGTTTATCGGTTGATGATATGTTGACGAGTAATATTTCTTCCTTCACGCTGTACATCTCTAAGTGGAAAGCCTGTTTTCTTCCGCCATCATAACCTTCATTGCATGATATGAATAAAGAATTATATGATTGATTGCTGACGGTGCAGTTTTGCAATGATTCTGGAGGACCTGAGAGATAATGCAAATCATAAATACTTGTTGTATTAGATGGATTGATATGAGTACTTGACATAAAAAGGAATACCTAAAGAATCTGTTAGATAATACAGGAATAATATGTCAGAAAATCAGACGTCTGTCATGAAAATATATTTCATAAATCTTTTAAATAATAACGAGCAAATTAAATGATTAAAGAATAAGAAAATGATTGTAGAACTGAAAAGAAAATTTGAATGCGATAGCATAATACTCGAATAAAAAAAAAATTGTGTACAACATGAAAAAATAAGAATGTTACTAGATAAATGGAAAATTGGTCTCAGATTATATTCGGAATAAACATTTAAGTATGTAGACAAAAGCTACGAAGGAGATAAAGAATAAGAAATGAAATGGTAAAACTTTATTCCGTTTCGAGTTTTTCCATTCATCAAACATGTACGGGTACCATAACCTGAACACCCACTACTTCAGACGATTTTAAATTAATTTATTTAATTTCTGCACTAGATTCAGTACGTTACGTTTTGTACGTATTAAGCATTCTAAGAGCACTATCTCTGGGGCCAAGAAACTTTGCAGTCTAAAACACACAGATTGGTGTTACCGTCTATAAGTTACTAAATTGATAATATTCTACAACTTAGTTTTTTTATTTTCTTATCAAGTACTGTTGCTAATATATATAAACGCAAATTCATCTTTCTTTTTCTATTTTATAATTTTATAGCTACAGAGGAAGCTGCGTGAATGTTTAGAAGATGAAGACAAGCTTGTAGTCACTTTATTGTGATTCAAAAAATTGTGTGAGCATTTCGTATAAAGCGGGTCGAAAACGGTTTCTTTATACATATTCATTTTCTTCTCTGAGAACTTCATGAAGAGAACACCGTTTGATTGAACAAGAATAACATTTTGAACATAGGTAATATAATATGTTCGCTCAAGAATGCTGTTAACACTAGAAAGACTGAAATACCTATATTGCCCAAAAGCAGTCAAAATGACTGCATTGTGAAAGGATAACTAATGTGTAAGGAAATTTGTTTAATTTTTAATAATTTTTTATATTTTTTATATTATTTACAGTTATATAACAAGTTATTAGTAAATTTTAACAATAAAAAAAATTATGCATTATTATTTGTACATTTTGTGCAAATGGAAAAAGGAGTTAAAAAGTAGTCAAAATGACTTCCTTGGGAAATCTAGTGTTGAAAACCATTGCATATATCTCATCGTTACAGTTACAGTGACGAAATTTCAAAATTTTCAAATGGCAACACCCAATACCTTTAATTATTGCGTGATCTTCACAGAAAAATGGAGTTGGATATTTTTAGTACAAATAATTGCAACGCTTGGCCAAACGTTACATATTTTTCGTAATTGCAAACACGACGATACTGTGATTAAAACCATTAGAATTCGAACTACAAAGAAAAGGTTTTATGAAAGGTGAACTATGGAAAATAAAGTAAAGCGTGATCTTTTGTGAAGGCAGAGATATTGAAAACTCGTACATCATAAAATGAGTGCACTGTAATTTCTCTTCTGCTTTTAAAGGTATTTATTACACTCTCTTATCATTAGTGGTGACTAAAAATTGCAACACTCTGCAAAAGACTAGCATCATGGTTTCTTGTCGTGTCGTGTTTCTGTCGTATTGTTTAAACTCCATTTTAAAATTCTTACCGTAAGGATTATGCTTGGATCAAACAATGAACTACCTTTAGAAAAATTCAGAATTTTTGCCACTGTAACTGTAACCGTGAGAGCTACACAATCATTTTTAAGATCATTCTTGAAGGCACATATAATGCATATGAACAACATTTTATTCCCTTCGCCCAAACTATATGCCCTTCATTAGGTCCTATGTCGGCAAAGTCATTCATTATCACTTTGTACATTCAATGTTCATAATCACTCTGAACATTCTATGCGAAACTCAATTGAAAATTACTCAATAGATGATGATTTGATATTTTCACGTATGATAGCTTTGTAAGTATAAGAAAGATAATAGTTACCTGCTGGAGTTATTTCAAAAATGCATGGTTGCCTCATGATTCCTACTGCATTTCTTGCATAGCAAATCAGAGAGCCATAATCATTTTCGTTTAATGGAATGTACCTTGCAACACTCTTGGACTTTTTCACATAATTTTTAAACGTCCCTATCTCTTTTGTCTCATTCAGAGGATTGCTGAATTTCCACCAAAACTCAATCACTTCAGGATCAGACTCCACATGGCAACTTACATTAATATTTTCATTTTTTCCAACGCCATAACTTATCCTATATTTGTTAATGCAGATTGGAGTATCTGTGTAAAAGAAAATACTAATTTAGTGGTGTCACACACAATTTATGCCACAAATATTTATAACAGTCGTTGAACAGCTGACCCAATTTTTTAGGTTTACGATTATTAATGTTCAACTTCGTAGGCTTGTAATTTTGAACATAATCCAAAAGACAAGGGAACTCCTGGATAAAGTATTGGTTGGAAGAAATTTGCCTTCATGGAGGACTTTTTAATGGAACTAACCTGCATTTGCTTTAGATTTTTACACCAATGCCTTAAAAAACGAGCCATTCAATATTATTAAACTTGTAGTGTTTGCAGCATTACGTGTTCTTTCAATTTAACTTTCAACGAAAAACAAGTAGCAAGTGAATTCGAAAGACCCACAAGCATGCGATGGTGAAGCCCAAAAAACAACTACTGGTGTTATTGTACAGAATAATAGCCAAATAAGGGATCACACACAAAACGTGGCAAGCTACACACTTTATTTACGTAGATATATTAAATTTCTTAAATTTGTTTTAGGCTGTTAGAATTTATAAATTACAGAAAACTCTTATGAATGGTAAAATTTGAACGCAAATTTGAACAACTTTCTATAATACTAAGCCTGTTCACACATCGCTTCGTAAGTATAACATCAGCGGAGGAATACACCGGAAATTTCCTAACTTTCTTCCGGTTTTAGAAAGCTTGTTATTGTTTACATTCAGCCCACCACCCACACATAAAATTCTCTTGGAATTCTCCGTTAACGGCCCCGAAGTTCTATAAAAGTGATCCATATTTAAACATGAACCTTCTATTAAGATCCACACTTACAATATATTTTAAGTAGCACTTCTTCACTTTGACCTTTTCCTTCAGAGTTGAAGGCTTCACATCGATAAGAGCCTTTGTGACTTTGATCAACACTATGAAGCAGAAGTGAGTGATTTCGGATGCTGACCCCTCTAAAGGAATCTTTAGCAATAGTTTGATCTTGAAAGATCCACTTAATGTCGGTTATTGAAGGGTTGGATTGAATGTTGCATTCGAAATATACGTCACTTCCTTCATGGATATGTGCTTGTTTTACACTAGCACCAAATACAAGGGTAAGCTGGGGTGGGTCTGCAAAGAAATTTCAATTAGGCAATCAGTAAAATCTATAAAATGCGCGTTAACGCGTTATTATACATTTTGTAAAATGTGATATTTTCCTTCGTTTGTGAAAAAGAAATACTACATCTTAAAATAAGCTGAATACATAAAATTAGAATCTTGTTCCTCCTAAGTCCTATTAATTTTTTTTTTTAATTTGTATTTTAAAAAAATCTTCTAAACTATGCTTTTTGAGAAATTTTTGGTGCAAAATTATAAATTAATGATGACATTGACTCTGCTTTCAGAAAGGTTCTTTTTTAAAATTAAAAATATTATGAGAAATTTATTTTTCGGATTATGATGAATTAATTAATTCTTCAACTAATTATTCATTAATGAATAATTAACTGAAGGTCTGATTTTACGGTAAATAGATATCGGAATGGTCCGACAACAGATCCAAATTTCTCCAAAGCAGACCATCTTGCCCACTTTTACCACTGACCACTTTCATGAGTAAAAGAAATTTTGAAAATATGTCCTAAATCTCCTTTTAGCGAATGTAATTAATACAGATTATGCAAAAAATAATGCCTTGTAATTATAAGTTGCTTTTTAAAATTCAATTATATAAAGGTACTGATAAGTTCAAATTTTTTTAAACACATCAAATTCAGTATATATCAAACAAAAACATCTGACAAGATGTTTTCGTTATATAATTAAAGTTTAAAGTAACTAAGATGATATGTCAAAATTGTTAAATATTTCCCATTTTATGCGCTTTAAAAAATATAAACTGTTAATGTGCTTAATTTAAATCATTAAACTATATTAAAGTTAACAAACGCTAATAAAGTTAATTTTTTGAATGTAATACTTTTTTAGTAATGAAAAATAGCTGATATGCTGTTTTTAAAGAAATTTAAAAAATGTACATCAAATATATTGTGTAATAAAAAGGATAATATATGACAATATACCGATCTTAAAGAATTAAATTACACAGAGATATTTAAAGGGGAAAAAAACCTAAAACTATAACATTTTACCAGCCAACAAACTATCAATTTAACTCTTCCATTTTATTTCATGACTTAAATAATACATAAAAATGAGAAAATATTTTATGTAAGCACTTCCAATGCGTCATCAAACGTGGTAAATACATTATGTATTAGAACGTCTTGTTTCCAATTGAAAACCATTACTATTTTATATCAGCTTTCTCAAACATTCTTAAGTTTTGTAATAATAAGTACATTAGGATAGCTTCGATATCTTTAGTATTTGCCATGATACAAATGCGATATTTTTCAAAAGTATCAAAATTGAATTTTCATTATATAATTACATTACTTTTTTATTCTTGAAGTAGACAAAAAAAAATTCAGCTTCGTCCTTTTTATTTTGAATGGTGGAAATAGCGAGATTTATATGCACTAAAACATCGCATAAAATTATTTGCGAACTTTAAAACTAAAATCTTTTCAAACAACACATTTTTAAAAGTTACCATGTACTGTAAAAAACTGCGTTAATGCAATGAAGCCAAATGGCGTTTAGTAATCTGTCTACAATCGGAGATTGGTGCATTATTTTTTTGTATTTGAAAGAATAATAACTTCTCAAAAATGAAAATCTTGGATTACAACGGGTAATTAAATAAAGTCTCTACCCCTTTACTTTTAAGTGTCTATTTTAACTCTTTCAATTTATTAATTCTAACGAATATTAAGTTAAATAAAATAATGTAGTATAATTGATAAAAATATCTGAATAGAATATCTGTCAATTCAAAATTAATCAAATAAATAAATATGTCAGAATAATAGAAGAATAAATATGTATTTCAGAATAAATATGTCATTTAAATACAGCAATAAGTATATATTTTGGGTAAAGTGCTTCAATAATAATAGAAAAGTTGTGCATTTTTGTTTTAAGTTATATCTACTATAAATAGGCATGTTTATTATGAGTAAGTACGTCTTTTATTTGATTTTTCAAATTAAAATACGGTGTGCTTTAATTAGCTCAATTGACAATTAAGATTTTCCCACTAACAATTAAGATTGCATTTAGTGAGTGAAAATCAGATGCTTAAAACAAAAGTTATTCAATCACCGCTTTTGCTTCAATTTTGCGTATCGTATATTTTATTTTATTTTATAACCGTCATTGAACAGCTGACCCAATTTTGGGTTTACGATTACTATTATTCATCTCCGTAGCCTTGTAATTTTGAACCAATCCAGAAGACAAGGAAACTCCTGGATCACTACCCTCAGAGGTATGATTTGTTATGGGAACATGGGGGACTTTGTGACTAGACAAATTATATATTATACAAAACAGTTATTAATAATTAAATGTTAAAGAAATAAAGTTAGGCGCATTTAAATTAAGATTTTTACCTCACATTTTTTAAATTTTTGCTTAAATATGACTATATTTTTATCTTTCAAATGAGTAAACTTTTATTATTTTTTATTTCTCAAGTTTGTCATCTTTTTACTTCAAACTTAAAAGTTTGTTTAATTTTACATTTTTTGAACACCAATTAGAAACTGCCATTTGGAAAACTATTAAAGCTGCCTACTTTCAGTGACAAAGTATCGTTGGAAACTGCATAGCTGGCGCATTTAAATTTCCCCTAACTACAGTTATTATTTCCCGTTGAAGTTTATCTTTCCAACTTTTTTGAAGTTCAAACGAGAAAATATACCATAGATTTATTTAATTCGCATAAAAATTCAGTTTAATATTTTTTTTTATTATTATTTTATTTAAGATTGGTCTGAAAATTTTTGAATTGTATGGTATACAATTTTTTGCATCATTTAAAAAAATGTAATTTCATATGTCAAAATACCACATTTAAACAAAATTGGTTGAAGCAAAAATTTGGATAGCTTACAATTTCGACATTTTTTGACTATCATTAAAAAAAATTATGAAAAATGAAAAAAATAATTATTGAAAATTATTTTTTTGCATGAAATTATCTTTCGATAAACCGATTTTATAATAAAAAATTTCATAATTTTATAATACAATAATAATAATTTTATAATATAATAATAAGTTAATGTTTGACATGGTTAAAGTTTAAATTCTAGAGTAAAATACATCGTTTTTATTTAAACACATAAACTGAATATTACTCACACAAAATATTAAGAGTCCAGCTGTCTTGTAAGGAACTTTTTGGAAGTTTTGGGTTTAAAGCTTCACATGTCAACGTTTTGTTGTGATCTTCAATTTTAGGAACAAAAGTAAGAGTACTAAAAGTCATACTTCCATAAATATTCTGCACAGCTAACTGATCGATGTTTTCTAAACCTTTTCTCCAAGATATCCTAGCTGGAGGTCTCGATCCTTCACTTTGACAGTTAATCTCAATTTTTGATCCAACTTTTAGAGAGCCGAAGATGGTGGAGATCAGTACATTTAAGGGTTTCACTCGTTGAGGAATAAAAGAAAAGAAAAAAGAGAGTTGAAAGTTGGTTGAATCAAAATCAGCATTAACACATATTTATAATAGAAAATATTTTTCGAAAAATAGGTTCGTACCTAATTGAATAAAATTAGTAAATTTATTTTTTTTAAAAAGCACGTCATCACAAAAAACATTGATCAGTTGGAGGTTTTGAATTAAAGCTAAAATAAATACAGCTTAACTCCTTGACATACGAAGACGTCTGGGAGACGTCATTTGTTTCTTATGTCAAAACAATAATTGACGCCTCTCAGACCTCTTTAACACAGAGATGCCAACTTTCTCCGGACAGCAAATAAATATTTTAAAGTCGTAGTTTATAAATTGTTATTCTTGGTTTAATAAATTTAGTAGATTCTTATCCACCACTATTTCTAAATAATTCGTAGGCTTATGGAATTCACCACTTTTTAGTAGTTATGTCATGCTATACCTTTTAAAAAGCAAGCAAAAATAGTCAAATATTTACAAAATTTAGTTTGTAGTTATTTACCGTTTACCGTTTATTTTAATTATTTTGGCGTGAAATAAATAGTATTTCTAGATACATTACTTTTGTGTTTCATGATATCGCAAGGGGTTAATGTCTGCATAATTTGAACTAATAATCGATTGAGAACTCAGGTTGGTTCAAGCATCTGAAAAAAAGGAAGTGCTTACGAGTAATGATCAAACTGAAGTAAGTTCGAGTACTGATTAAATGGTGGTGGGTTCTATAACCTGTACAAAAATAGTGAGCATGTGTCTTTATCAAAACAGAGAGGGTTCAAGTAGCAATAAAAATAGAGGGTTCGATTATTGATCAAATGATAGTAGGTTCGAGGACGTAGGATCGAGAACTGAGCAAATTATAGGGGGTTCAAGTATTGATCAAAAGAATGAAGTGATCAAGTTATGATCAAATGATAAGGGATTCGAGTACTGACTTGGTATGGACTGACTCACCTGGACTCATTTTGGTGGGCCCTCCGGCCCGTTTACTTTCTGTGCTCTTTACTTACAGATAAAAATTAAAGCAAAAAACAACGTGAAAGTACATGAATCGACATACTATAGTACTATATATATAGTTCTATGAACAAGAAACTTTATCAGTGTCTAAACGTGAAAATAAGGAAGAAACAAACACGTGTAATGTGGTTTAACCAATAAGGACAATGGAGTAAGTTGGACAAAGGAATTAACACTGGAAAAGTAAGAAACAGGTGTGAGGGTATTTGGAGGCAACACCAGGGGGCAACAAATTATGATTAAAATGAATTTCTAGATATTCAGAAACGATGGGACAATCAAAAGATCATTACCAAAATTATTGGAATTTTTCAAAAACAAAGCTCGGAAGATGCTGAATAATTTTAGCAAAAGAAAACTCCAACCTGTGACTTGAATTCCCTCACTGTAGAGTGATACAAAATTGGTTAATATCCTTATTTTGGGATGTATCTTTAGCGTTCTTTATGTCAAAATTTAAGGATACGTTTAGTTTGTTCAATGTAAGCAAAACAACATAGACACGAAATTTGATAAACATCCCGGTTATTAATATCCTCAATAGAGTCAGTCATTATGGTCATTAGAGTGGTGAAAATTAGTTTATTTACATGGTGAAAATGACTCAAAACTCATATTAGCGTTACGAGAACTGATTTTAGGATAATTAGGTTAAATAATAGAACTGTTAAAGTTCGATTTGGAGAGTTTGTCGTATTGCAAGAATATTTTTTATAGCTTTAATCAATAATATTAGAGAAAAACTAAGGTCCACAGCGATAGCTTTAAAGTAAAGCAGCTCTTCATTGAGTTGCTAACTATTTGAACTAAGTTTAGAAGCACGGTAAACTAATGTGCGCAAGGCAGTTAACTTTTGGTTGGGAGGAGGGAATGAACGTTTATAAAGGGGGGCAAGACCGCAAAATTTTTTCGATGAAGAGTAATGAGAAACTTATCGAAATTGCGAGTAAGAAGAAGGTCTAATAAAGGTAAACACTTATTATTTTCCCCTTCAATCGTAAATTTTAAAGATAAGTTCAAATTTTAAAAAAAAAATACGTCCAAAATGAGAACATTCACCGATTTTCAATTGGTCTACACAGTTGGAATTCAAATGACAGGTTTGATTTTTCTTCCACTAAAATCACTCAACGCTGATCTCTTCACCTTCCGAACTTGATTTTTGAGAGTAGTTGTAGATTTGTAAAAATTTAGATGCCAATAATGATCTTTCAAGTATCCTACCGTTTCTCAATATCTGGAAGTCCATTTTGTCTTAATTTGTTGGGGTTGCCTCCTAATCCCCTCACACTGGTTTCTTATCTTTACATTATTAATTCCTTATTCCTTGTTCCTATTGATTAAAGCACCTTACATGCGTTTGTCTCTTTACTTTTCTACTTTTCTTTGGTGTTTAGACACTGAGAAAGCTTCTTGTTTACATAACTGAAACTATAATATGTCAATATGTGTACTTTCTTTTGTCTTGTTATCACGTTTTCTGCTTTAGTCTATACAGCGGGAAGTTTTACCCTTTCTTTTGTTAAATAAAAAATTCTTTTGAACTTATATGCTCCACTTTAACATTTAAACCTATCCCGTCATTTTTGTTTTAAAGTCAAACTTGAAATATTAATAAAAGCTGGATTTCTTGATTAAACCAATCGGTTAGTATTTTTTGTTGAATCGTTATTTATCGTATTTTTAATGTTAAGAACTTCTTACTAGAGTTATAAAGTATTTAAGTTTACTTAAATAGATTCTACTAATACTAACTACTACTAAATAGAGCAAAACAGTTTGAATGAAGCACAAAAATTTCATTTTGTTTCATTCACGCTATCTCATTCAGACAATAAGATAATTTTGTGTATTGTGTTGCAATCTAATAAAATTGCAAGAAACTCGTTAAGTACGTAACTAAACCGTAAGATGAATTTGATGTATTGATGAATTGAATCATCTTCGGAAAAGCCCTTTACAAAATTGTATGCATTAATTCATCAAATTTTTGAAACATTATATTAGTCGCAGTGTAAAAAAAATGGTTTTCATTTTGCTTCAAGAAATGGCATAAAATTCCCGAATGAAAAATTGATTACAAATAAGGAAGGAATTTAACATTTACTTCATATAATATCCAGCCTTTTTAAAAAAATAAAACATCCTAAAATTAACTTTTATACTTACAGATTATATCAATAGTTATAGACGTCTCTATTGGTTCAGTAATATTACTATTGGATGCTTGACAAGTCAACACAGTCAATAAGTCTTCTCTTCTAAGTGAATGTAAAACCAATTCACTTTTGATGAACCGCTGATCTTCAAACGCAGGTGTGCTTCTTACAGGTTTAGAGTCTTTAAGCCATGTTAGTGTGGGAGTAGGAAAACCTTTAATGTATTAAATTTAATTTAGTCCAATTTGTTAAAATGCAGGGTGTCCCAAAACTCATAGTACACACGTTTGAACTGATAGAAAACAATTAGACAAGCACAAATAACCATACAAACCAAGATCGGAACGCAAGCAGTAAAGCGCAAGAGCACGAAATATGCTGAGTCACGAAATGATGGGAAACAAGACAGAGATGAAATTTTTAAAAAAAACCCTGATAAAATGAAGAAAACATTTTATTCAACAAACGGAAATTAATTAACGCTAAATCCCCCATCTCAGGAACTGCTCAAAATTACGACCATCAACATTAGTGCAGTCTTTACACAACCGCCGTACACTGCGAAAACACCAGGCCTCTCTCCTAAGGTCACAGAAGCTACCAATATTCGGATAATAACATGTTCAGCAGATTCTATGGGACCGTGCATCGTCATAGATGAGGCTCTGGGGTCATGTGACTCCAGATGAAAAGTCCAAACATAAAATTAACAAACCCAGAAGGAAAGTCCTTGCCCTCTAGCGAGTTATGACTTGCGTTTTGACTATGGAATGTAGGGTGATTTGTGATTGTCTAGTTGTCTTCTATCACCCCCTAACGTATATACCATGACGTTTTGGGACACCCTGTATGTTAAAACATGAATTAAATAGTTTTGGATTGATGCAAGCCTTTTTCAAGTTCAAAAGCCAAGAAAACATTAATTTAAACAATAAAATACAAAACTCTTTTCAAAATTAAATAAATTGTTCTCAAAAAATAAAATTCCTAAGAAATAATTTTCACTCCTAATGAATTCATCACATCGTCTCTTATACTGATACTTAGCTAGTTTCAAGATTACAGCGTAAAACATGGTAAATATTTTTTTACGCTTTTTATTCTTTAAATGGGAGAAACACTCTTTTAACGAAAAGACTGGTTTAAAATCAAAATATAATATCGGTGCGTGGAACCATAACACTCTCTGTGCGAATTTGTTGCAGCTTCAAGATGGCATTAAATTGAATAATATGTTCCCTTCTAGTTTATTTAAAGTATCGGGTAACAAGTTTAAGAAGTAGAACAACATAGCTCTTTTTTGTAAGGTTACAGTATATTCGAACGATATTATTTATGGAAAAGTTCTAAAATTCCTAACAATGTAAATAACACAATGTGAATCCTAACACTGACAATCACGAAATAAAATTTTATAGTATTGAAGTTAAATATTAATACAATTAATAATTTTCATTTTATGAAAATTTGCATTTTTGATTAGAGCAAAAAAGCCATCTTACGTATTTAGATAAAATAAAATTATGATGAAAAATAAATAGTTTAGTAATTAAAGTACCTTCTTAAATGGATTTGCAATCTATTGAAAATTGCTTAGTTATTATTGCTTAAAATTGCTTAGTTATTATTATATGACACAAATGAACTTTTTTTAATATGCTTGAGTAAAATGCATTTTGACCCAATAAATCTAAACAAAAAGAAAAATAATTGAACTGTAATTAAAATTTAAACTGTTGATTAATTTGTAGAAACTTAGATAATTAAAAAACTTCTTTTAGATAATAAATGAAATTATTTAATGAAATCTCTTGCATAATTTTATACCAAATTAATTAAAGTACAACAAATTAAATTTTAAAAAAATTTGAAGTTTAAAAACAGTAAATAACTGAATAAGCAACATTCAATGTTCAAAAATACTACTTACCCCCTACGGCCATACAGTTTAAAGTTACGCTTTCTCCTTCTCTAAACGGACCAATTATTTCAGAATAGCTGAAATTATCTTTTCCTTTTATCACAACTTTCTTAACAGGAACTGAAAAAGAAATATTTATTTAATTTGTAAAAGAGTGAAGTAAAAATAAAGTTGAGAATTGAGAATTGAAATGTACCGATGTAATAAATATTTATCGCTTGAAATGTTTTAGTTCAGAGTCTGTATTTAATGCTGTCTCTTTTATAAAAGTATACTCCTTAACTGTTCAGCTCTGAAAGAAACTTAGGAGTTTCAAAATTAAAGAGTGTTTCCAAATTCATTCTGGAGATTTGACTTCGGTGACATGCGTGTTGAAAAATGAACAAACTAAAAAAAATGACAGCTGATTGTTACTCAAATTGATACGTCACGCGAAAGAAAAGTACATTTTCATGGAGTATTATTTTAAGTATTGTCAAATGATTTCCTGGTTGTGAATTTAGAATTTGTTGCGAGATCATGTGATGTTACACTGTCGAACCTTTCTTTGGGGAGGTTTATTTCCATCTATGATATATGCCGGTATACCACCACGTCATCCAAGTTTCGAAGCATTAAATTTAATAAAGTATAGAAGAAATTTTGGAACGGAGAGCATCCAGAATGTAAATGGGATTTTGGATTTTCTCGCTTATACCGTTGGTGGAAATGAGTGATGTTATGTGCTAGTATATTTTAACATTTTGCTTACGGCTGGTATAACGGGAGGACCATATGTGATGGTACAGAATAGTACAAAAAAAGGCCATTTCCTTTGACTTTGTCCGTCAAAATTTACTAGTACCAGCAACTGAGTGGTATTTTTTTGAATACATATCAATGAGTGATACCTAAAAATAAACATATGCGTCGTATATTTGGCGTGACTTTAAAGTAGAAAGAAGCTGAAATTTTGGCATAACTTTCAAGATCATTAACTGTCTTTACCAAAGATAGACACGTATAAAATTACATGTAAAAAAAGGGCTTAAATACTGCAGGAGCAAAATTAATTCACAAACCTATGGTTACTGATTCAACTTTCAGGCCTATACCTGAGTAATTGAATACAGTAAGAGATATAGGAATGATGTATACTGCTCTAAAAATGTTATTTGAGTAGAATATGAAGATAACAGTGAAGTATCAGAAGTTAACATCTTCTTTTGGGGTGAACTGCTGTCAATCTAGATCTTAGTGAAGGGGAGGGGTAAAGGGTTACACATTGCCATCTAGACAATTGACGCATTATTTCAATGTATTTTTTTTACAATGAATTGAATAAAACCTCCTCATGTCGTCGGAACAAATAGATTAGAAATTAATATAATTTTCGGGGAAATATAATACAGTACATTGTTATGGAGGCAAGCAAAGCTTTAGATCCTAGATATTTTTTTAGGATTAAAGAGATGAAACTAAGTCAAATGAAATCAAAACCAATTTATTATTGACAGTTTCAGAAATATTTAATGACTTTCCCTCTCAGTAAGTTCTAGATTGATATCGCAGCTCTCCTCGGGAGAAGGTGCTAACTTTAAATATTCATATTGGGAAATAATAAGTTTATTTTTAGGTATTACTCACTGGTATGCAGTCACAGATAGCTATGCCTTAGTCAGTCACTGTTGATACAAATAGATTTTGACTGTCAAAGTTTAAGAAAACTGCTTTCTTTTGAAGATTTATTAATGAACTTTGTTCGTCAATGCACTAAAAATATTTTTGTGTTAACAGTTAGTATGAACGTAGTGGAACAGAAAATGATAGTCATTGACGCGATTTACTCGTTTCAGAAAATTTATTATCATTTGTAAATCGATGTATTTCTCTCAGAATTCCAGAGGATCTTCAATTTTGAGTAACCAAAACTTCAATACTTATTTTACTTTATTTTTTAATTATTTTTATTTATTTGTGCAAAAAAAACTTCCTTTTTATTTTTACATAAAGGACATATCTTGAAACTTTAAAAAAAAATTCCGAATGTCCAACCCTACTTGTTTTGCCCGAATTTTACAAAACTCCACTAGCTCAGTGTTTCCCAAAGTGTGGTACGCGTACCCCCAGGGGTACAGGAACAGTTTAGCGGGGGTACGCGTTCTTATGCGAAATATCTTGCAACAAACGAAAATTTTCAATAATTTTATTTAAAAACAAATTTACGATTACGTATTTTTCTATTGGCTATTTTTTTCAGAGTTAACAGTTAATAATTAGTGGTGTCAACAGTCAGTTGTGACTTTTAACTTTCTTTGCAATTTTTTTATAGTAAAAAATACATTCATTTTTTTATTAGTGGTACACAGATTTACGAAAAATTTAGAAAGGGTACACAAAAGTCATAAGTTTGGGAAGCACTGCACTATCTCATAATCACACGAAAATAACTTTTCTCATCCCTTAAACTGAAACAAATTTAAATTATGTCTCAAAAATTGTAAATAGGCATAAATCCGTAAAATCATTTCGGATCACCCCATATGTCTCTCCATGAGTACATTAACCCTTATTTCTAGTTCACTACAAAAGATAAGCTCAGCAACTACTTACCAACAATAGTTAACGTAATCCATCTACTCATGGTGCGTCCTCTTTTAAAATCCACTCTACATCTGTATTCTCCCGCATCCTCTTCTGCCACTGGACTCAATCTCAAATGACCTAGATTTCTAATTGTGACATTAAAGTAAGCTCTTGATCCCAGGTACTTGCTCGAGAAGTGTTTGGCTGAATCAGCTGTGAAGGAATCAGCTGCGAGCATCCAGGGTGTAAATAGGATTTGGATTTTCGCGTTTATACCACAGAACCAAAGAAATTGAATCGTCATGGGATGGTGTGCTGAGATTACATGGCAAATACACTGCGGATCCAATAATTGCTTGAAGCTCTGGACATTCTAATTAAGAAATAAATGTTCAGCAACGTTTGGTTAATTCGATATTTTTTTTTGTTTCACTTTAGATACTATAATACATTGCTTTAGATAGTTTAATACTTTACTTTTGACAGTATAATATGTTATTTTAAATACTATTTTAGTACTTTGGTGAAATAAATTGCACCCATTCCAAAAAAAAAAAAAAAAACGCTGAGAGCGTTTACATTCCACTGTACTAAATTATTTTAACTCAAAAATGATAGATATTTTCACTTTACAAAATAACGTACTCTGTATCGGAAAAAAAAACTCCGTGGATTTCAGCATAGCAGATTCACTCTGTTGCGTTTGTATTATAATGAAACGTTACGTCTGATTGTAAACTCCACTTTCATTTTTTATCCTTAGTTTAGTTGCCCTTGTATGGCAACAGAGTTATAAAAGAATAAGTTTTATTTAAAAAAAAATTCTGCTATTGAAAAATTAAGTGATTGAGAATAAACTATCGGGACTTGAAAATAAACTATCGGGATATTTTGTTGTATTCAACATACACAGCTATGTGTATTACTGTATCCAACACACGCAATTATATGTGTTAAATATAGTAGTACAACAATTGAATACAACTGGCAATTCTTTTATTGGCTATTTAAGTTCAAGCTTCTTTCTTTTAACCTTTTGCTTACGGCTGGTACAACATATGGACCACATGTGATGGTACAAATGATACACAGTAAGCAAAGGGTTAAACGCTCATAACTCTCTTTGTAACGGAGAATTCGTCGTAGTTTCTACCTATTCGAATTCAAAACAACGTTCCGTAACGGAATATTTACACGTTCCATCAATCTGCTTATAGAAAGCAACTCAAGAAAAGACTTAAAATGTCGTCTATTTTTTTTGTTTTGCTATCTTTCTATATGTGCTGTTTTTTGTTATTGCTTGAATTAGCTTTTCCTTTGATGACTGCTACCAAAAAAATTCTACTGAAATAAACAATTTCTGCAATTAAATTAACATTTTCGTTCAAAATATAAAATTAATTTCTAACTGAAGTCACTGACATTCAATTTAAAGGGGGAATTTTCTAATCAATCAGGGAAACTTAAGTGAATGAACCGACCCATCACAAATTCTTCTGTAAATAAACGCTGTAGCCATACAGACCTTACCAAGAACATTTTATCCAAAAACCGGGTTCATCATAATACTTTTAATTTGTAAATCGGGCACTTTTCTATAATTCTTTTTTTTTTTTTAAAAAATCAAGAACGATGATGCATTTTATTTCTAATTTTGAAACTACAGTAATTGGAGAAACAAGTTTTTTTCTCTCACAAACAAAAACAGGACTTTATTTTCATATATTGAATGCCAGGTTATCTGACAGAAAGAATCCTATTATTTTAGATTTTTAATATCATGCTTATCTATTTACGAATCATCTGGGTAAAACATTTGCCATCGTAATTTTTTTCTACAAAACTGCATAATCACAACCCTATTTTCACAAATTCTTTGTAATATCTCCAAAAAAGGACCTTTTGCAATTGAGTACCTGCAACTCCAGAATTCCGCTGAAATCAGATGCTAGCGTACATACATGGCGACAAGCAAGTTAACATTACATTTATTAGTGTTAGTTATTATCACGCTGAGTCAATTTTCGGATCCTATTTAATTGGGTACCAGTAAGCGACTTGACGCAAGGGTGCCGAATCTGCTGGTTGCTGAATTGAATCCTGATATAAACAAATGCCAGGATTCAGCAGTCAACCACGTTGATTGCTGGTACCTAATTATCCCTGTAATCACATGAGTAGTAACATTTGTGATATAGCTCCTTCTTTTGCTTCAAATTTTAAGTTCAATGAAAGTGCAATTTCATAATGCACTAACGGAAGCAGAACTTACACTTATCAACAAGAAATTTAACACAATATTTCATTCCAATTAAATTTGTTGTACAAAGCAAGTAAAGGCAATTTCTTTTTAAATCTTAGTTTGACAACAGCGAATTCATAACCAAAAATATTCATATTAAAACTAAATAGACACTGTAATTTGATATATTTTTCTTTCGTATAAAATTGCTAAATTATATCGTGTAAAATTGCTCCGTATAATAATGTTCGTAAGCATTGAAAGTATAAAATTACATTATTCTAAACTTTTGAATAATGGTTCGATGTACAGGATACATACTATTACTACGTGCTATTTTAATCTTATCAGAACTGTTACATATATAAAAAAAATTCAACTAAATACATAAGGAGTTTCTACCAACCTGAAATAATTTTGAAAGTGATGAAAAGACTCTTAATTGAACTGTAGCAAGTAAAAATTTTCTGTCTATTAATCAGAATCATCATTTAATTCCATGCAAATAACAAATGCGCAAAATTTCCGATAAGATTATATTTAATCTATTAAAAAACATGGAAATTTAAATGTTCTTTTTGCATATATATTTATCTAAATTTTCTGCTTAAATGAGAATTTTTGGCTTTCCGAAGTTAGATGAAAGAAAATATACTTTGTGGTTCGATTAAATAACTACCTACTAACTTAAAACTATAGCTACGTTATATATTTACCAGTAACTTAATTCAAATATACTTTTTAATGCCAAAATTTCACATAAATTCTTAGTGCTTTCTTAAATTATTTCAGTGACGTTTGAAATATTACATTTTTGTAGAATATAAAACAGTTCCAGCATATTATTTTTCATATACTTAAATTTGCATAGATCTTTTGCTTGGTAAATATGCCACATTGGCTGAAATATATTAATTTTTATGTTAAATATAAAGCAAAGAAGAAAGAAACTTACTAATAAGTACATCATTTATATTTGGTGAGTTTGAACTCCGATTGCAATTAAAAAATATTGGTTTTCATATATTGGATTAAAGGAAAAAGAATTGTAAAGATCGATAGATCTAGATCTATACATATAAAAATAAATGTCTGTCTTTTATAGATTCCTAAATCCTCCGACCAAGAGCTTTGAAATTTAGCTTAGAATGGAGAAAAATCGAAGCATGGGAACTGAACTGTATAAATCATCAGGGCACCTGAGGCCACTTGCGGCTCTTTTCCCATTCATCTTTAGCATGATCTATGTGGTGCTTCGATGAGGCTGTGGAATGCAAATGAATTAAAGGAGTATTCATGTAGATCATTGAGGTTCTGACTGTGTAATTATATGCAGTAGGGTGATAAGACTATATCGAAGCATGGGGAAGTTAACTGTTGGTATTAGAACATTAGAACGAATTTCTTATAGCGATTACATAGCGCATTGATGCAATTAAACTGCAGACGATTTTCATTTCAGTTTACAGCTCAGTTTAATAAAAGCTTAGTTACACCGAGAATTTATAGCACGTTTTTTATAACTATTTATTTTTAATAATTATTTAATTTTAGCTACTTATGTCAGGTGAGTACGTAAAAATTTAGCGTGAATAATTTTCGTGGTTAATAGTGGTGCCACCGAGTTAGTGTTTTGAAAACTATTTCATAGGAAGGAGGCTGAGTTGGCCGTGAGCAGTAGCATCATGCCAAACGATTCTGATTACAGGTTATCTCTATTCTAATGGGATGAACTACAAAAATACTTGTTTTTGGTTAATTTAATAACGTACAAAGCAACAGTTAATAATAAATAAATAATTGGAATAAGTTTTATTTTATCAATTGTGTCGGTATATGTCTTCTAATCATGATTTCACCACATACCGAAGAACGGGTATTCAATTAGAGCATAATAAATATTAAACATTTAATGTTAATCAAAATGTTTTACCGAAATTTAATAATTGTCTGCCAAAATAAAGAACGAGAATTCTGCCAGTATCTCAATAATTCCATTTCTTGCAAGAGAAAAAAAAAATATATTTATTTTTGTTTTATATTTTAGCACTTAGGTAACTTAAATTTGCTTTTCAATAAAATATTTGTTTGTAAGAAATATATGGGAAAAATTGACTAATACTTATAAATAAATTCCTCATTCATATAAGTTTTAAATTGTATGTCTGAACTCTAAATCGATACAGTTGTAACTTTAGTTCAATACAAAATCAACTTATTCTAATTCAATGAACCCTAATTCAATACAAAATCAATTTAAGGTTTGATTAAAAATACTTCAAAAAACATATTGAACTTATTTAAAATAGGCAGCAATTTTTTAACAATGCATACTGAATAAATAATTTTTATTTAATGTAAATTCATGATGAAGCGTGCAAATAAATTTCGGTTTAAAAAATTAATTTAAGCTCATCGTGTTTACTTTTAAAAATCTTTTGGAAAATAAAGCACAAGAGCAAATTCAGAACAAAAGCGGGAAGGAAATTCTCACAAAAGACATCAATTGTCTTTAGAATTGATTTTCTTTTCTTACTACGAAACAATATCCCATAATTGACTCAGACTATTCTTAAGCAACATTAATTACACGTCTTTTGTTACGAAAGTCTGGTATCACTCAATTCAAACCATTAGTGGTCGGGAAAAAATAAATAGAATTAAATCGAAACAAATTTACCTTTTTCTACTACTGATTACTTAGTAACTAAGGCTACCTAGAATTTAAATTTTCTATGCCTTTAAAAAAAAAAGAAAAAAAAAACTTTGAAGTTCAAAAGCTTTGCTTTAGAGAATTAAATTAATCACATTCTGCAAATAAAACTTTAATTCAAAAAATATTTATAATAATCTATACATATAATAAAATAAAGAATTCCTGTGTGCATGTCCAATCAAAGAACGAAAACAGAATTCAAGAAAAAATAAGAACAGAAATTAATTAAGAAACAATAAGTCAAAATTGAAAAGCGCTAAAAAGTAGCTAAAACCAAAATTGTCTTAATTAATATTAACTAAAATTTGAGAATTTAGATAGAAATAGAACGAAATCTGAAGATACGCATGATAGCGCAAGCGGCTCTTCATCAGGGGACAGAACACCCTGCCAACATGCTGGAGCCTTTCTGATGTCAGTGTTAAAACCAAAAACCGGCAGTGCTCCAAGGCCTTAAAAATGGGAAGCTATACTTTCAGTCATTAAAAGGGAGATTAACTAAATTTGCAAAGATGTGTATCACGGAGAGACTACAAGACTATGTGTTAACAAATCTGCATGCTTTGTATTGGCCTGCCATAGAAAACATTCTTGAATAGTTAGAGAAACTTTATCATTTTAAGAAACTTAAACCCAAATTTCTTTAATGAGCAAGAAGGAGAGTGGGAAAATTCCAAGATTTTTCGCTGCACTGACATTTCTTGAGAAGCTAAATATTACCCATACAAAAATTTAAGGTGTTTCTGTGGTTTACTTAAGGTTGTTTTGAGATGATAAGGTTGATTTGAGGTTCATTTATTGTTCAGTTTAAAAACAAAAAAGGTTCAAAAATTAACCTTCAAAAGTTTGTAATAACGATACATGAAGTTGTTTTATTGACACCTGAGGTTATGAGATTAATATAAATCTACCTTAGAGCAACCAGCTTAGAGAGATTATTTTGGAGGAGTGCATGTTATTTTCTCAACTCTTCAAACAGATAAGTATATTTGAGGTGTGATTAATTTCACCCGATATTGACTAAAAGTATTGCTGAGCAATAGATGAGATTAATTTTACAAGGAGTAGATGAGGATGAAATTGAGGTTTATTGAGGTTGAGGTTGATATGAGGTTTAGAGCATAACATAACTTCTCCTGTCAACCTCAAAATAAGATCAAAAACATCATATTTTTTGTAAAGGTAAAGAATGTTCCCCGAGATTCTCAAATATCCTCAGGTTAAAATATATATATATATATATATTGAAAATTTGAAATTCATATTTTTTTNTATATATATATATATATTATTTAACTAATGATCAAATCATCTTGAGAGAGATTGCTTCAGCTATCACAATAGACTGATGAAGAAAACTTACGAAAACTCATTGAAGACTGATACACTTAATGATTTGCTCAGTATTTCTATGCATTAATTCCTCCCCCTAACATATTAGAGTTTAATTTGCGCAGTGGTTTAAGGGCAAACAGATTCGTTGTCAATGAAAAAAAATTTTAATGCAACACGAAATATACATAAAAACATACACAGAGTAGACTTTACCTTTTGTTTTACATTCACGTTACTCAACAAAAAACTTTGACACTCAAATAATTTACAAATTTAGTAAAGTTATTAATACTAATTGTTACAACAAAGTTTGATGTAAGATCTGAATTCGACGAATGGTATTTTATGCCCCGTTTAAAAAAAAAAAAAGACCATTGTGGTGTAGGATTTGAATAGTCATCCGGGACGGCGGATCGTTCTATTTTATTTCATTATCAAATTATACAAATATGTTTTCAAAAACAATATAAAAGCTTTGAAACGTTAAACATGTTAGAAATTTAATTCATGCTATCTTTTACGATATACATCATAGCATTATTTAAAAAAAGGTTATAATTTCTTAATACAACTGGAATTCTATAGATTTGAAATATAAAATCTTGAAAAAGAAATAACTATATGACATTGCGAGAGCATTGTATTTGATTGGACAACAAAAAAGGGCTTGTATTATACGGACATGCCCTTAACAAATCAAATACTTGCCTCCTTTTGACGTGCACTTAGAGGCAACAAGCGCTCTCCATAGGGATAATTTTTTCTTAACTTTCAACAGAGTACAGTACAGAAGCCAGTGGTATACAGTATGGAAGTGTCAAAAGTAAGGAAACTTTTATGGTCTTAATTGTCTGATTCTTTACGACTTTTAATGATATGTGAAAAACATTGAAACCATTGAAGCTTTTTTTTTCTTATCAGTTATTTTAGTAATAAGCATAATTCAGTTTCTCATTTTATGCTTTCTCTTATAATTTTGGTCAATAAAATGCTTTTTTTACTATATCTGTTAACATTTTGAAAAGTGCTTATATTTTTGCTGAAAATAGTGGCGAGCACACAATTATGTTCAGGCTAGTACCATAGAACTGGTACTTTGTGCCCCGACTTAAATAGTTTGCATTCAAAATCAACTGAAAATTTATTTATAGACTTTTATAGAAAATAGACTTATATTTAAACACTACCAATATATCCTAAGCAAATTTATTCTATAACTTTTTCATCCAAGTGTTGAGTAAAGCTGTGTCATTTTGCACCTGTTTGAAGGTAGCAACAAATCTCTACAGAATAAATAGTTACACACTTTTTTTTTAACTTTGTGCAAAAAATAATCTAACAACAAACAAAACTAAGAGTAAGAACAGAAAAAGAAAACAAAAGGAAAATACTATGCAAACTTTTTTGGATAAACAGTATTTACTTTTCTCTTTACAACTATTCTCGAATAAAAAGTCTTAAAACTCTATTTCAGAAATGCAAAAGAACACATTCATTCTGATTTGAGTATTACAAAAAGTGTTGGCCCAATGCACACTCAAAGCTCACAGTTGCTGACGAAGTCCCAGAGAAACTTTTTTTGCCTCAGAAACAAATCAACGAGAGCACATAAAGCATCTGAGTTTCGCAAACATCCCGTAAATTCAACCAAATCGAAATATTTCTCTTTTGCTCTAAGTCAACACCGCCTCCTTCTCCCAAAAAAACTTTTTTTCAAAGTTTTTTTGCAACAGTGAAATGAGAAAACAAGTTTGACTGAAAAGTTGAGTTGAAAAGAAAATAGCTTCCAGAATCAATAAGGAAACAAATATGGTTTTGTGAATCTCACTCGGTGTTGTATTTTCGTCGACAATTTGGGAGTCGTTGCCACGTAGTATTTTTACCACATCAAGTAAAAAACTGAATTCAATGAAACTGTATCGAACAATAACAGCTAATCAGAACAGAAGTCAATCAAAAAAATCATTCTTTTATATTTTTTGACAAAAATAAGTTTATTTTCTAAAATAATTCGCATTAATATTTCCCCTGTTAAACTGTATATTTATATGTTAATGTGTTCTTTGGTAAAAATAGGTAAGAGGTAATTTCAAATTTTTGAAAAAAATATAGTTCAAATGCTATTAAGTGGGTTGTAGTTGTAGTTCATTTACGTCGCACTAGAGCTGCACAATGGGCTATTGGCGACGGTCTGGGAAACATCCCTGAGGATGATCCGAAGGCATGCCATCACAATTTTGATCCTCTGCAGAGGAGATGGCATCCCCGCTTCGGTAGCCCAACGACCTGTGCGCGAAGTCGAGCACTTTAGTTTAGCGAAGTCCTCCTTACTTTAATAAAAAAAAGAAATTAGGGTAAAAAAGATTGAAAAAAAGCAGGAATATTTACGAAGAAATCATGCGAATAGAACGCGTCAAACAAGGGTTAATTAAATGCACGTTTCGAGATTCGTGTGCATAAATAGTATTTTATTAAAGATATCGGGATTTTAGAAATTATGTAAAAATCAGAAGCGATAATTGCCGAAAAATAGATAGAATTATCACGAATACTCAGACGAGTAATTCAAATTTTCCGTGGAATATATCGAAAAAATATGAAATGTATCCTAAATTGCCGAATTCCGCGAATTAGCAGAAAAATCACATGCCTGTAAAAACTGAACTTATTGCAGCTAAGGTTTTGTTGTTTCAATAGGCGGTAATTTTTAACTTAAGGATCTGGCATCAAGTAACTTAAAGATATCATTATATTAAGAAAATCCTCATTGTTTGTAACTAAGTAGAATGTTTCTCGACTATTATTTCTTCGGAACAAGCCATCAATTGGTTTTTTTTTTCTACTAACTGGTAGGGGGAAAAAACACTAGCTAAGGGAAGAGGAAAACATACAATAAAATAGCTTTAGCTTGCAGACATGCAAATATTTGCAGCTGATTTTTATAATGATTTTCTAATATTATTTTTTAAAAAACACCCCAACGTGTAGCACATTGTAGCTAGTTAAAAAATTTTCTTTCATACAAATAATTACACAAAATTTTGCAGTCAGACTTTTAGCTTTTAAATTATTTATTATTTTCTTTTTTAATGGCGGGCACTTTGAACTATTGTCCATTGACCACAGAAAGTGCCAGAACTGCTCTCTTTTCGTTACCCAGTGGACACCTGTGGTGAAGCCACGGCGGTGGAGCAGCGTCGCCCAATCACACTACTACAACCCGTTTATAGCCCCCAGTCACACTACCACAACCCTTTCTCCTTTGTGTGACCCTCGGGTTACACAAAGGAGAGAAGACATAAAGCACAGATAGAGAGAAAGGAACATCCATGCCTTGCCCGGGATTCGAACCCAGAACCTTTCAGATGCAAGGAGAGTTCCCTGCCCCCTTCACAGGCCAATCAGCAGCTTTTAAATTATTAACATTCTGATAAAACTTTATGGCCCAAAGTAATTGTAAGTAAGCCAACGAAAATACCATGCCAAACTTACATTCACTATTTCTTCAATTAACCAGCATACGTAACTTAGTGATCTAAGTTGAAAAAGCATGCACCAAAATAGTTGTTACCTACTAAACATCAAACATAATACTGATTATGAATGTGAAAAGCATGACGGCTGTTTCAAATACGCCTTTGCACCACGGAACGAAGCTCCGTTAAAAAAAAAATAACATTTCGAGAATCGTTGATCACATTAGCAGAAGTTGACGCACTAGTCTACATATATGTGAGCATATTGCTCTGCCTTGCCATGAAAATAACAATTCAAAGTTTTTAGATTAGATCTATAATATACTAGCCTTTTCAAAGTATATCGGAATTTTTTTCGCAAGGAAACAAAATCCAAATGACATTTTAAGATATAACATTTTAAAAATACATTTTATCTTATGAATTATGCAACTATAAATGTGAAATTGAATTGAATTTGCATGATAAATATTATTTTTGCATAATAGAATTCAAATCAAGTAAACAGAAACAAAATCTATTTGATAAAATAACGTACATTTTAATTTATCTATCACTTCTAATAACGATTTTCAATATTGGAAACTAACTGCGGATTGAATCAGCTGTTTAAAACTGTTTAAAAAAATAATCAGTTAATAAAAAAATATATATTTTAGTCATACTTAAGGTCAATATTTTATTCTGCAATATAGTTGTAATTTACAATAAATTTAATCAATCAAATCTGTTATATGTCTGTTATGCAAAAGATACTAGACTTACATTTCTAAAAGAAATATCTTGAAAGCATCAATTTATAACTTTGACGAATAAAAAAACACAAAGTTGGACTAATTATTCCTTAAATTTTAATTGAATTGCAAATTATAATTAAATTTCAAGAGTCAGAATTACTGTTGTAACATCATGCTCACAATTTTTGGAAGTATTTAAAACTGGAAAAATAAATTATCTAAGCATTAACCAACAATTCAGAAATTAATATCCTTAAGTCACAATTATTCCATTATTTTAAATTATTTATTAAGTAAGCAGGATATTACTAATCTTAAAACATCAAAACATACATAATCTAGAATCTATTTAGAAACAATTTTGGGTTCGTAAAGGAGTCTAGTTATTTTATAGTAAAAACTGACCTTTAAGATCTTGTTTTATCTTAGACTTCTCCCGGAGACATCGCTATTTTTTTCACGAAAATAAACCCTTCATAAATTATTTTATCGTGAAACTAGACCCCTCATAAATTATTTTATCGTTAAACTTGACCCCTCATAAATTCTTTATCACGCAAATGTACCCATCACTATATATTTTACCATATAAGAACAGACCTTTTATAAATTATTTTACCTTAAAATTTAATTTTAAAAACTGACCTTTCTTAAACAAAACTAGAACCTTGGCAAAAAGAAACAAATTTTACAATCAAAAGGCTATAAATACAAGATCATAAAATTATTATCAAAGTATTCAAAATTTCACAAAAAAAATGAAATCCTTCAAAAAAGCTATGGATAAACTCTTTGTTTTGGGGCAGACCTCGCTGTATAATGATCAGGGAGCTGACCTCACATCAGAAAAGGTCCTAGGTTCGAATCCCGGACAAGGAATGAATGTTCTTTTCTTCTCTGTACTACCTCTCCTTACTGAGGGAGCAGCGTTGGCCCACCAAATAGGGTGCCCCTGAAGGAGTGTCCAACAAATCTGCCCTACTGATATCTGAATGACGAGTGTCATTGGAAAAAAAATATTTATCTATATGGTAACCTCTAACAATCAAGTCCGATATTATAATAATTTATTTTGTTATTCTTATTTTCATACGTATACGGCAGCAAAATATTCTTAGATTAAAATAATAAATAATGATGTATTTTTATGTAGTTTTAGAAAAAGTTTTGTTTTTTAAAAAAGAAGTTTAGTTTTGTGCAATTTTTTATTTATAATACAAATTTCTCAGGCGCTTTTATAAAATAAATATCTGAATTATTTCCCCATTTTTATTTATCTTTCCTAATGTTTAATAAAATACTTATTTTCTTAATCAAATAACTATTTGGTTGCAAAAATTTCTTTTAATATGTTTATAAAATTAAGGTAATGTATAACTTGTTGAACTCAAATTTTCTACGTATTTATGAATTCGTATTATTATTTCTACGTATTTATTTTTACGCATTAATTTAAACGCATATTGATTTTTATGAAATATTGAACAAGAAATAGTTTTAATCATTATTATTAAACTAATGAACTGAGATTTGTTTCAGTTTTTACTTTTTACTTTTTACTTTTTAGCAATCAAATTGAAAAAAACCTGTTCACTGGTAAGCTAATAAAAAATTCAATGACTTATAACTAGTGACTTAACTATAAGTAAACTAGTGACTTAACTTACCATCATCTGCATCAGATCTGCCAGAGGATGTAATGCACAATATTGTGAGAATAAACAGCAATAACATATTTTAAATATGATTTAAAATTACTATTAGTGCAATGATATAAAAAGTAATATCAACGGTTATATTTTTAATTTTTTACTACTCGTTTCAACTTATTTTAACATTTCAAAAATAGTATATATCTATTTAAGGATATTTATTTTTCTAAATTGGAACTCAAGTTCGTAAACTAATTATAAATAACTGGGAGTACACGTTGGAAACCTGTACTGATTTTGAAGCATCTAAATTGAATATGCTTGAGAACAACTTGAGGCTGTCTTTCTTGCCGAGGCGCCAAAATAGAGGAAAAATACCGCCAATGACTTCCAGCGCGAGCGCCAAGGGAAGTTGGATATTATCAAGTTTCGTTTTTCTTTAAAAATTCTAACGGGGAAGATTTTATTCCTTTTTTATTTCTTTTTTTTTTCCTTTACTTCAAAATATTTTCGAAGCGATTGAAAGGATTTTATAAGGAAAGCAATTAAAATAGTTAAGAGATTATTAATATTTGCTTATACATTTTGAAATTATTGTTATTATAGATTGCGACTTTTTTAGTATTTGGAATTTTTGAAGTAGGTGTTAATTAAAAGTGAGCATTTTAATAAAATATTTTTACGTTTGTAAGTGCTACATACATTTTTCTATTTAATAAATGTAATTTGGTATAAAATAAACTGAAAAATATTTATAATTTTATTTTTCTTCTAAAGCTATGCTTAATTTTGCAAACTGATAATTAATTAAATATCGATACATTAAAAAATAATATATTTTTTACAAATTCTTTATGCCTCGAAAAATAGATAACCATTCAATACAATATAAAAAAAGTATTTTTATCGCAATGTTATTACGCCTATAATATGCATAGTGAAATTTATCTTATCTCTGTTATTACTTTTTCTTTTTTTTATCAAAGATTATGATGAAGAATCATTCTTATATTAAAAACATCAAAAACTTTCTATAAAACTTACAATCATCAGTACAAATTTTTATGATTTGTATAAGCTTTTACTATTTTCCACCTTGCATATTATTGCATACCATACGCATTAATATTTCACAAATTGATATTTAAATGAAGCAGGTATTCGTTCAGCTTTTGCAAGCAACGTTATAAAACTCAGGTGATTACTATTTAACAAAACATAAATTTTGGAAACATTTTATTAAAAAAACCAGATGTATATAATTCGAAACATTTGGTATTAAAGAACTGTAAGTTTTTTCAAGACAGCAGTGAGAGGTTATACAAGATTTCTGTAAAACGTCTTTTTTTTCCCTTTTGTTTACAGTTTTACAGGTTTCTGTTACAGGTCTTTTTTTGCAATTCGTGAAAAATAAAAGTCCCATTTTTGATTTAGAGAAAAATCACAAAAAATAGTGGTTTATCTAGGTTTTCTGTAAGAGGTCTTGTTTTTTGTAATTTTCTGAAAAATCTTTTCATTTTCGCAAATTGTCTAAGAACCATGGTTCTTACTTTAAATAAACATAGTGGCATAAAATCAACTCGAAAACTGTGTTTCTACCATATAAAAAATAAGGTGACTATTTCATGAGTTATAAGTCTATCTACAATAATATATAGCTTTTATTATATACATACTAGTATATATACTTTAATAATTTAAAATTTATTAATTAAAAACTTCGTCGACTCTCGTACGAAAAAGTATGTAAAATGTATAAGAAATATTGAATGCTTCATTTTGATATGAAAGGATTTTGTAAATTTCATGTAAGGCCAATTAACGAATCCAAATTTCTAGTAAATAAACAAAATTATTCTAAACGTTATAAAAATTGTAGAAAAAACATATTAGAAAATTTTAAACTATAGTTTTGGAAGAAGCATAAAGGAATTCATAAAATGACTTGGAGGCACCTACAATCAAATTGATCATTTCTTAATTGATTCAAGACACAAAACAGATGAACTGGATGTAAGAACTTATTGTGGTATTAAACTGGATTCTAACCATTTTGTGGTCATAGTAGGGGTTAGAGCAAGACTTTCAGACTCCCTCAGGACACACGGTGAATACCTGGAAAAACATGACTGAGACCGGCTTAAAAATGAGACGATTAAGCTAAAATTTCAGAAAGAACTAGAATCTAAATTTAGAGAAATTAATGATGATATTATTGATGAAGAGAGTATAAATGTTAAATGGAATACATTAAAGAAAACAATCATTGAAGTTGGTATCCAAGTTCTGGAAAAGGTTAAGAAAGCAAAAAGGAAGGACTGATTTGATAATTATTGTTTCACGGCCACAAAAAGATTCAAAAATGAGTCATGTGGCAAAATGCTGAGCAACAGACTTTCAAAAAAAATGTTGAACATTTGAGAAATACTAATAAAAGCAGAGTTTTCTTTCAGGAAATCAACTTCGAGTGTAAATAATTCAAACCAGGAATTACCTAATGCCGTAAGAAGAAAAGATTAATTTTGAGTGATAGATCAGAGGTGTTGAAGAAATGGAATGCATATTTCGTCTATCCACTAAATAGAAACCACAATGGATATGAGATACATACAGAAAACATGCAAAGTCTCAGCCAAGAGGAGACAGAACCACTATCGTTGGAACAAGTAGCTGAAGTTATTAACAAACTTAAAGACAATAAAGAACCTGATCCTGACGCTATTCCATTCGAATTGCTTAAAAATTGTGAAATTGAAATGACTAAAAGCAATTTGGGATCAGGAAATATTCCCTGAGGAATGGAAATCGAGTGTAACCTGTGTAATTCACAAGAAAGGTGATCTACTTGAATGCTGAAACTATAGAGATATTAGCTTGCTTTGCACAAGCTATAAAGTATTTTCAAATATTATGTACAACATACTCTCACCATTTGTGGAAATGCTGGTTGGAGATTATCATGTGTGGATTTAGGAGCGGAAGATCCACCACTGAGCAAATACGAGTATTTAACATTCGGCAGATTCTAGAGAAGACTAAAGAATTTGGAATAGATACACGCCATCTTTTCATTGATTTTAAGGATGCCTACGATAGCATCAACAGAAAAGCCCTCATTGCAGCTTTAAGCGAGTTTAAAGTGCCTAAAAAGTTATCTGGGTTGATATTCCTGACACTAAATGAATCCAAAACAAGAGTCAAAATACAGAATAATCTTTCAAGCCCAGTGGTAATAAATAATGGTGTACGACAGGGGGATGTCTACTCTTCAATCTAGTGTTAGAAAAGGTAATAAGAGATTCCAACATTAACATCAGGTGAAATACTTTTAACAAATCTGTACAACTGTTGGCCTTTGTTGATGACATAGACATTGTGATGCCACAATTGGCATTCCCTATTTCCTAGCTTTTAAAATATCTTTAATTACTTAAACTTATTTTTTTAATCATTAATTATATTGACGTGTCAGTGTGGCCGAGAGGTCGGAGTCGTCGTCCTGGCAAGACTGAGATTCAGGGTTCGATCCGCAGAACTGTAAGAAAATAGAAAACTCTAAAATAAGCTTTTATTTATTATTTATGTTTCTTCTAGAAGTTTCTAGAATGTTCTAGCATATCATTTCCTGTTCCTGTCACTTCCTGTTATTATTCCTATTAAAGACTGGATGTCTCTAGCCGAGGCCCAGTTACTTTGTTCACTGTACTTTGTAGGTGTTGAATAAAGCTCTTCAACTTTGTAGACTAAGTCCTAGTTATTCTACGTGACAATATTTAAATTAAACAAATGAGTTTATTTTGATAAAAGCGAACATAAAATATTTTATTCCTCTCTGATCTATCAATGTAGCGACTAACTTTTTATTTCAATTATAATGCAAACTCATTAATTCACTGTCACGTCTAATCGAAAACAAAAATCTATTTATAACTCTTTATTCTTAAATTTCGCACCACAAATATATTTCAGTTACGGATATATTAATTCTTAGTCTTGTAGGCGATTCACGATTGCCAAAGTAGTTTCAAAGCTAATATTGATTATGGGAGTTTGGCTATGTTATATTTCGATAATTCGCCAAACTGGGATCACTTCTCCATGCTCCTGTGTCCGTTGAGAACAAATTCATTCATTTTCATATTCAAATTTGTGACGACAGGGGGTACTCTTTTGGGCCTCCCAGTCCCAACCTTTGAGAATCATTCCCAATCAAAAATTCTCAATGTGGAGAGTGTAATCTTGATCCCTTTAAGGGATTTCTTTTCTTTGTTATCTCTATGCTTTAAATATGGCCATTTTTTAATATACTAATATTTGCTCAATAAATCAAGCTTTTACTTAAACGATTTTATTCTTTTTATTTGAGACAAATTATTTTATTACATCCAAATTAAGATGTTTAGGTAACGGTCGAAAGTAAATGATGATACTTCAACTATCACTATAATATTAGTGATGGCGATCAACATTATGGTTTGAACATCTATTGCACTTTTATTTCTTTAGAAAAAGCGGCTCACGAGACAGGCCTAAGAATAAACGAGAGCAAAACTAAATATTTGCCCTTTACTAAAACAAGCTTCTACAACACCCACTTAGAAATTGAAGAATATAAATTTGTGATTATTAATGATTTCGTTTACTTAGACTCTGTAATCAACAACAGGAACAATATTGCAATGGAAATACAAAGCAGAACCACTATGGCCAATAGATGTTTTAAAGGAATTCGAAAATGCATAAAATTTTATGTAATTCATAGAAAAACGAAAGTTTTATTATATAAATCTCTTTTAAGATCAATTTTAACATATGCTTGTTAAACCAGGACAATATCTTGTACAGATGAGGTTATGTTGGGTACCTTTGAGAGAAAGATCTTAAGAAGTATTTTTGGATGAATTCAAAAAAATGTTGTGTGGCTTAGAAGCTCAAATTTAGAGCTTCATCACTCTTATACTGAATCTATCAACTTCATTAAACTACAAAGAATAAAATGTGCAGGCCACGTTATCAGAAGGGATGATGACCGTACTACAAAAAGAGTTTTCCATGCCAGAAAAGATGGCACACGAAAAAGAGACAGGCCAAATTTGAGATGGATAGATGGCTCGGAAAAAGACTTTTTGGTCTTAAAAACTAAAAACTTTGAAAGGCTAGCAGAAAGGAGGTTAGCTTGGAAAAATACTTCTTCATAAGGCCAAGGCCCATCCTGGGCTGTCTAGCCATTGATGATGAAAGCTTTGGAACCACTTTCAATGCTACCATATTAAAAATAAGGTGACTATTTTATGAGTTGTAATTCTATCAACAATAATATATATATTGTAATATATATTGTAATATATATATATATATATACATATATATTTATAATTTAAAATTTATTAGTTAAAAAAGCCGTCACTCTCGTAAGAAAAAGTGTATAAAAATTTATAAGAAAAAGTGAATACTTCCTTTTCATATGAAGGGATCTTGTCAATTTCATGTAAGGTCCATTAACGAATCCTTATTTCTCCTAAGTAAGCAAAATGACTCCAAACGTTATTAAAACTATAGAAAAAACATATTTGAAAACATAAAACTAAAACTTTGGAAACACTTTCAACGCTGCTATTTAAAAAATAAGTCGACTATTTTATAAGAAAATTTTTGACTCGTGATATGAAAGCAAATTCGAGCCATTTTGCAGGCAGTATAAAAGATCAAGTTTTATTGAAACACAACATGCTTTCCTATTTAATGGAACAAGACAACATAAAACTTTTTTTTATCTGTCATGGATATTTAACTAAAGTAGATTTTTAATATTCAAATAAATTCATTTTTGTTTCTACCTAACTCTACAAACTGCACTTCCCTATTTCTTCATGCGTTTCCTATTTCTTATCTATCCTCAACTTAAGCAGTATATTTTATTAACAGAAATTCCTAGAGCATTTAGTTCAATTTCAGAGGCGATGACTCTAAAATCATTACATTCATGCTAAGAATCATTTTATTGGGAGTTTTGTATGCAAGAGTGAAAAGTAATGAAGAAGCTGAGTTATGCTTCAAATAACTGGTAAATGATGGTGATCATCATATACTTGATGTAGATTGAGTTTTACTTCCACAAATGGTGTGGAACACAACCCTAGGGATCCTTAGGCGCTTTTGGCATTTTTTTAATATAAATAAATGTGACAAAAATTCCATTAAATTTTCATAGTTTTATTCGATAGTTTCTATGACGGGAGTATTTTCAGCGTTTTCATTTGAGTTAATTATTCTCTAACACAACCATTGTTACGAAATGCTCCCTTTGCAGACCCAATCCTAAAGATTACTTTGCAATCATTTTTGTATCTTGACGATTAGCAGATTGCTGGATCTAAATTAAAAATGCTTTCATTCAAAGTTCTCAAAATGTTTTATTGATTTGACTCTGGTTAGTTTCAAAATATATTTATTTTTTAACCGTCGTTAAACGGACGACCAAATTTTCAGTTTACGACTACCAATGTTCAACTAAGTATTCTTGTAATTTTGAGCCCAATCCAGAAGACAAGGGAACTCCTCAATCAAGTATTGGTAGAAATTTGCCTTCGTGGAGGACTTTTTCGGATGGAACTAATCCGCATTTGCCTTAGATGGAGAGGAAAACTACGAAAACCTCCAACGGTTAACCTGACGGCAAGGGGACTCTAACCCACGATCCGTCTAACATTGAGTATATTTTTCAACACTGTGATCGGTGCGAGTCGCTTGCACAATTCGTCGACCAGCCATCGCTGGGATTCGAACCCGGTTTACCTCATTGGGAGGCGAATGCACTATCCACTGAGTCACTACGTCCCCATTCCCGACTATTGTAGACAGAGCTATATAGAATTATGTCTCATAGAAGTGAGCTTACACAATACGAGCATGCTTGTAAACTATTATCCTTATATTGCTAAGTATTTCACACATATTTGGTATGTAATAAACAGAGGACACGATATATTACGTTTTAAAATTGAAAACTTGTAATGTCAATCCATTCTAAATATATTTGCCTTTTTGATAGTATCGAAGACTTTCAAGGTACACAAACGGAAGTATTTCTATATCAAAGTTAATTAATCATTGCTGAAAAAGGTGAGCCAACAAAACCAAATCAAATTGAATTGTCGTAGAAAACAGAGAAAACGCGATAATATAAAAAACATCTCTCAATTATGAACTTGAAAAAGTTTTGATATTTTTCATCTTTATTTTCTCACTTATGGTTTGGCAGAATCACAAGTAATGAAAACTGATTGAAGTAACCTGTAATATGTCACATTATGACATCACTTCTGATAAAGTTTCTAAAAATTATTTTAATGGCTGTCGGTACGGGACATTAAGTGCAAAATAAAGATATATGATTTAAACCATTAATAACGATACAGATAGGACTTATATGAGAGGCATACTTTATATTTTTATACCAATTATATGGCATACTTCGCCAGAACTGATAACGTATTTATATACGACGACATCTGTAAGAGGAATGATAACGTAAATTTTTTAAATAAATTCTATGCAATTTTAGAACTTTCCTTCTTTTTTACCGTTTTGGCATTAGACTAAAAAAATATAAGTATTTCTTTTTTCAAGAATTAAAATTAAAATTACGTTTTCAAAATCTTATAAAAGAGTATTATTATTCACAGATAGAACAATATTCAAAACTATTCGAAAATATGTCGTACATTCTATATAATCGTATAAAATTTACTGATGCACGCAGTTTAAACCCCAAATAAATGCAAAACGTTTCTCTTATGTCATCACAAAGGATAGCTATCTCATCTTAGAATTTAGTTTCTTATTCAAAACGTTCTCCATTTATGCCCATCAACCATACATTTTCCAAAGGATCGATTTTAGCATGACTTCAGACCGTATTTGAATTTAAATAACTTTTATGCATAAATAATAACGAATATGAATATAAATAATTTATTTTTATCTCTACTCTTTTATTTTCTTAAACTTAAGGATTTTTAAGGAGAAATATGAAACTCACTTGCGAAGATTTTAAAGTATTTTATTTCAATTTTCTTTAATGCATTTGTATATAAAATACAACAAATTGTAAGCTGTGGTATAAAATACATTTTCAAAAGTGCTTTTAAAAATTTGCTTTAATGGAAATCAAACTTTGTAATACCATTTTGAAGATTAAATTTTTTAAAATAAGTGCACATCACGTATAAAATTACAAACTAGAAGAGTACCAATAGAAATCAGAAGCTACTACAGAATCATTTTTGTCATGACAAAATTATAAATTCAAAATTGCAAGCTCAATATTGTACATTAAATTCAATCAATGTATTTCTACAATAATGGCTTGAAATAGTTAAATGTTTTAAAAACTTAATTGCTGAATTTTGTTATTCTTAAGAGAAAATTATTTTATAAATCTTTGACAAAAAGAAAAAAAAAGTATGCTTTTATCTACAAATGCAAAACAAGATGTTTTCGCTGTATCGACCGGATGCTATTTTGATGTTTCTTTCTTCAAGATAATTCTTTCGTTCTTTTTTCGGATAGTTAAAACATGACATTTCTGAACTATAAACTATGTCCTATAACTCAGAAGATTATTTTTTAACAAAAGCATTTCTGCTGAGTTTCGAAAGTAAGCATTTGTAGTTGGGTTTTTTTTTTAACTTTTAAATTGAAGCCATAAAGTATGAGTTTTAGTTATATTTATTTGTTGTGTGTCTTTATTTTAGTTGCCTTCTTCATTAGAATAGAAAAAAATGCATATTCATTGTTACAATTTTCACTATTGCACTCATTATAAATGCATTAGATATTTTACTTTTGAGGGAATCATAAACAAAATAAACGATTCTTTTAATATGTATTATCAGCTAATGTCAATGTTCTATGATGGAGGATATATCAGCACTTTTGGCTGAAACCCAGAGTTTAAACTGGAGGCAATTTTAGAGGAAATCAATTACATTATTTACAATCTAAATTTTGACTAATTGAAGGAATTAGAAACACATTTCGACTGCAACAAATAGAAAAAAAATCTATTCTTTATAATGGAAATTCAACAGCAAAATAACCCGTCGTCTATTAGTAGAGAAACATGTTTTTTTTAATGAAAGCTAAAATCATTTACATCGTTATCAAGATTGGATTTTTTACTTTAAGTATTTTGCTGAACAGTAATATTGTTCATCTAAAAGAACAAAAAATACTGTTGAAGTTTATGAAATGACTATTATTTAAGCTTGTCATTTAAGCCTATCTTTGAGAATGAATAAAAAAGCTGTCGCCATTAAATACTCTTCTATATGATATTCATAATTTTTATAGTGTAGATAGTTTACTTTTTCACAATTGTATCTTAAATTTTTGAGCAATTTGCTTTAATATCTTATAATTTACGAAAGAATGGTACGTTTCAAAAAAAAAATATCTTCACTTTAAATAAGCCACTTTAACTAATTTTTTCTAAATATTTAAAAAAAATACTTTTTAACTGCTTATTTTAAACACTATCTTATTTAAGATTTGAATTTATATGCGAAACATTTAGTGGATGCTTACCTTACGATATTTGATTATAATTTTGATTAAGAAAAGGAAATTTCATTTAAAAAAAAGGCAAAATTGATTCCATAAAAAGTCAATTGGAAAAATTCATATAAAATTTTAAAGTTAACTTGAAAAATTTCTTGACGAAGTTTTAATGAATTATGACAAAAATGCATGCCAAACTTCAAACAATATTCTAAAAGAATCTTTCAAAAACAGAAATTATCCTAAGCAATTTATAAAAAAGCGAAATTAGAAAAATGCAGTTTTCAGAAAATTGAGCTAACAATTATTGTTCATCGTTGTAAAAATATAGTTTTAAAAAGCAAAATAAAGCTTTATTAAGAAAGGAATATAAATAAAGAGCACCAAGAAATTTTACTTCATATTCTTTTCATTAGGTATACGAAGCATTTTTATATGACGCCCTTTAAAAAATATATAATAAATATTTTTGAAGTGCAATAAAAAAATTTTTCCTTCTATCTATTTCAATAAATGAAACTAGTATATTTTAAAGAAAATACTAATTTATCTTATATGTAAAAACTAAAATGACTGTTTGCCTAATACAATTGAATAACAATAAGTTAACTTAAAATCATACTCCTTACACTATTTCATTTATTTTTACCAGAGAAAATTGCTGATTTCAGAAATATTCATAACTATATACTTTTCATTTCTTATAATGTGCAAGAACAATGTAGATATATTTCAAACTGCTTGAAGTGCTATGACGCAGAAAATACTTTGTTGCATCTATTTTAATTTTCAAAAATAAATGTAATCCATTGGCGAAAAAAGACTGAATTTCTTATGTAACGGCGTAACTAATTTTTTTTATCGTTTGACAGTAATGCAAATTAACTTTTACAGTGACTGCCGAAACGGGTGTGCCATCCCCTCTGCAGAGGATCAAAACTAGGATGGCATGTCTTCGGATCCTCCTCATGAATGTTTCCCAGACCGTCGCCAATAGCCCATTGTGCAGCTCTAGTGTGACGTAAATTAGCTACAACAATTGTTAAGGAAATTATTTCATTCAAATACAAACATTCTGCATCTCACTCAATTCCATATTGGTCACTTTCGGGAAGCAATTTTAACGTATCTGTTTATGTTACATACAAAAAACACAAAAATATAAAATCTACTTTGCGAAAATTTTGTCAAACTAAATCTGTCCTAAGAGATATATAAACTCCCTCTGTATTTTTTTTCTTTATATGACAAATTTAGCACGTAGAGCTATACCACATAAATGAATCTATTTAATTTTAACGTTACTTACAAAACTACTTCTTACAAAATTAACGCTTCTAAAAATAATTTTAAAATGTTGAGATTATAAGTTGTTTCGAGCAGTGTAATTTTGCAGCATTTTACCACACCTCGTAGCGTTTTGGTTTTTCATAATGTATACTTATGGTAACATGCTTGAAACATCATTCAAGATCTAATTGTTGCAAACTTTGGTCAAAATCCCGATTTTGATATAATTTTAGACCACATAAAAACTTTATATAAACCATAAAAAAGGAAAATGGGTATTCTCAAAGCTCAAGGATCATGAAATGCGCAAATATGGACCTGATATGGACCAGTGTCTAATATGATTCCACTAAATCGATTCCACTAAATTCAATCGAATTAGAATGGTTATAATTATGAAATGGGGCAATTTTAACAAATTGAAACCAAGGTAAAATATAATGCAAATGAAAAAAATTGATGGTTTACTTAAATCTATGCATTTTATACCTTTTCTCACACATATTAGCTGTAAAAATTTAGCGCAAACTAATATCTCAATGTTACAAATATCTCGTGATGAAACTCCATTTAAGATAGTACTAACGTGTTTTTAAAGAGGCATTTTATGAATAGAACTAAACTACTTAAAAGAAATATAAATATTTAATAAATTGAACTAAACTACGTAAAAACAGCATAAATAATGCCTTATAAATAGAAATACAATAGTGTCGTTTCTATAATAAAGAACCTCTTTCAGTGGTTCTTTATTATGGAAGCACTCTCGTATCAGAAAACAGAAAAAGATAAAGCTGCAGAAAGAGATACCGCAGAAAGTCTAAACAAGTTTTAAAAAATTTTTAAAAAATATTAAAAGAAAGGTTGACTAACAGGATAGAAAAAACAAACTTACACAAAATAAGAAGTTAGATAAGAAACAAAAGAACACAAACAAAAGAATTTAGATAAGAAAATGGTGTGGCGATGGTAGGTAGAAAATCTCTGATGTGCCAAAATGTAGAAATTAAATTAAAATAGATTTCTAAATATTCAATAAAAAATATAAACTCAATAACTAAGTTCATAGAAATTTTTAAAATATAAAACTATTCCAAAAAATCTTGGTTGACGGAAAGAAACAGTTTTGAATAATCCTTGTAGAAGATTAATGAAATCTAGAATTTCAGCAAGATAAGGCGATCAAAAACCTTTTAATATTATGATTCTGATCCGTGGTAGCTCAAGTGAGAGAGCGCTTTATTCCCAATGAGGTGAGACGGGTACGAACCTCAGCAATAGCTGGTTGTCTCGAATTCCGCACCCGACTCGCACCGATCACTGTGCTGACGTAAAATATCCTCAGTGGTAGCGGGATCATGGGTTAGAGTCTCCTTTCAGTCGGGCATACCGTGGGAGAGTTTCATGGTTTTCCTCTCCTCTCCATCTAACGCATCAAAAAGTCCTTCAAAAGTTTCATCAAATAGTCCTTCACGAGTGCTGATTTCTACCAATACTCGATCCAGGAATTCCCTTGTCTTCTGAATTGGGTTCAAAATTACAAGGATACTTAGTTGAACAGTGGTAGTCGTAGACTAAAAATTCGATTGGCTGTTTAACGACGGTTATAAAATAAAATATTTTGATTCTGAACATTTATTTCATGTTGCTTTATTAAAGTTTAAACGTTTATTTGTGTGTAGCTAAACAAATTTTGGAAAATTTTTATGTAAACTAAAAATACTTAACTGAATATTACTTCAGTTCAGTGAATAAAAAGTAAGGAAAACGTATTAAATTTGATAATTCTTTGGGTTTTTATCCATTTCCTTATTTTCCCATACATGTATATTCCATGCATTAATTCTTTATGGAATTAAAATTTAATATTTTTTATATATATTTCGTAATTTACTGATTCATTTAAAAAATCATTTACTTACTATATTATTCATATACTATTAATTTTTTAAATGATATTGATCAAAAAATGATTATTATAATATATTTTATTGTTTTTTTTACATTTATAAGCATTAACAATAATTTTATGCATTTAATATTCATTAATTTACGTTTATATTCATAATTTTGTTTCGATTTACTTATATGCGTTTATTTTTTTTTCTTACTTTGTTGACTAAATTGAAATAGAATATACTTGTAAGCATAACTCCGTATTACGTAGGATAAATGCGAATTGGTTATAAGATATTTTTATAATTTCTCCGAAGCCCTTTAATAAAATAAAAGAATTGTCTGTATTTTTACCCGCCGTTAAAGCATGAACAAAAAAACTATTCAACGTAAAGCAATTTATAGATCCATAATAATTGACACGTGTCACCGGTTCGTAGTTCAGAGTTAATGGCAGAAAGCACGCCTAAAAGTAATAATATTATTCACTTAAAATTCTCAAATAATATAAAGTGCGTAACTCCGATCTCATGCTACGTTTTTACTGACTGACGCAATGCATTTTATTGGACGATGCCCAAATAAATTAAATAAAATGCGAGTGGTTTTTTTCGGTCTTTTTTTTCTAAAATAAAAATCTACTTTTCTGATTTAGATTCTCAGGATACTTCATTTTGCTACATTACATTTTTTCATGCTTTTTTTTGTCGCACAAAATATGTTTTTTTATATTTTTTATTTTATTTTACTGTTGCATTTTCTGTTGTTGTTTTGTCGTAATACTTTCTGCGCCTAATTTTGTAAATAATAAAAATATAAGAATCGACTAAGCATTTCTTTTAAAGTACAGATTGGCAGTGTTAAAGTGTTCAATATCCCATTAAGAGCCGCGATGACTCAGGAGATAGAGCGCTCGCCTTCCCATGAGGCGAACCGGGATCGAATCCCAGTCGATATGCATTCCGCATCCGGCTTACACTGACCACAGTGCTGACGTGAAACATCCTCAGTGTTAGGCGGATCATGGGTTAGAATCCCCTTGCCGTCATGCTAACCGTGGGAGGTTCTCGTGGTCTTCCTCTCCATGTAACTCAAATGCGGGTTAGCTGCATCAAAAAAGTCCTACACGATCCCAATACTCGAAAAGTCCCAAAACTCGATCCAGGAGCTCCCTCGTCTTCTGGATTGGGTTCAAAATTACAAGGCTGCGGAGTTGAACATCAGTAGTCGTAAACCCATAAAAATTGGGTCAGCTGTTCAACGACGGTTATTAAATAAAATAAAATATCTCATTGAAATATCGAAATGTCGTGTTATTAAAACTCAAGTGCTCAATCATTATGCTAATAAAATTAAAATATATTTTTGATGAAAAATATATCGCACCCTTGCTACAAAAGTGCCACAACTCAAAAATTGTAATTTTTGAGTTATGACCGTCATTAGATATGGCGTTTTGTTGTTATCAAGATGCATAGGACCCCTTCCACTGAAATGCCACATCTTGAGTTGTCGTTCAGCCGTCGTAGAGTAACGTGCGTATCGTTTATCTTCTAAACTGTTATATTTCGAGTTGTGGAGTTTTTTTTGTTTCAATTGGTAGTGATCAGTTGAATGATTTTGAATTGCGGCATTTTAGATGATTCATTTGTGAAATAGGATTGTTTCGTATTTTGAATTATGTCGTTTTTGATGAATGAGTGAAAAACATTTGCTGGTTTGAACTCAAAATGTGTCACTTTTGATGTTATAAAGAGGGAAAACGACAATGGAGGCTACAGGTCGGGGTGCTGTTTTGGTTAAACTTGCTATGGAAAAACTTAGACGGGAGGAACAATCATCCAGTGTTTCGGTTGGTAACTGTGAAGTCAGCTCTAATGATGAATCTAATTCACCTGGAGCAAATGAGCAGGTAAGTTCACATTTTTCCACTCACCACGCTTCTGGCTTTCCAGGTACTTCTGGACCAAAAGAAAGTAGTGTTTCTTATGCTGCCTTGTATGATACCAGCAATCCTACTGTTTTGCGAGTGACCAAAGTGACAAATGAACAGCCTGTTATTTCCAGTGAAGGAAGTGACGAAGATGACACAGATGCTGACCCTAATTTCAGTGATGATTTGATGTATGAGAGTGAAAGTGGTAGCAGCTCAGAAGACGAAAGACCTGAAAAAGTAGGTGATGAAGCAGGGAAGAAAGGAAAGAGAAGAGTACGAAATCCTGAAAAATGCTGTAGTAAGAAAGCGAAATTAAATAGGAATTCAGGGAAACCGTACGTTTCTGCGTCAAAAACAAAAAAAGCAGTTTGGCTCAAGAAAAATAGGGCCACCTTGTGGAGATAAATGCCGACGCTGTAGTACCAAAATTGATGACGCTACGCTGTAGTACCAAAATTGATGACACAGCTCGGGTCGAGATTTTTTCTGCCTACTGGAATCTCGGTTGTTTACAAAGGCAAAGAGAATTTATTGTCAATCATGCAGATCCAATCAAACCCAAATACAGATATTCTAGTACACAAAACCTAAGAGGCTTGAACATGGCGTATTACTTTGATTTAAATAAGCAACGTATCAGAGTGTGTAAAACGTTCTTTATGTCTACGTTTGATCTTAATGATAGACCTATCCGCTCAGCTTTAGCAAAGAAGACGGAATCCGGATTTGTTGATTCTGACAAGAGAGGTAAGCACGGAAAGCAGCCAGTGGTTGATCCTGAAATAAAAGAAAGTGTTGGAAAATTCATAAATGCCATACCCAGAGTCGAGTCACATTATTTAAGAGCTCAAACCAATCGAGAGTATATTGAGGGCAACAAAAGTTTGACTGATCTGTACCGTGACTACAAAGATGACCGTGAGAGACAGCATCTACCGTTTGCGCATTATTATGCTTAATCGTATATTAAATGGAGAATTTAACATATCGTTTTTCGTGCCTAAAAAAGATCTCTGTGATCTTTGTGAATCATACAAAAACGCAAACGATGAAGAAAAGCAACAGCTGATGGAACGCTTCAACACTCACCAAAGAGAAAAAGAACTATCTCGCAGAGAAAAGGACACTGACAAAAATAACACAAATGGTGTGTACGTTGCTGTTTACGACCTGCAAGTAGTAATGCCAGCACCAAGAGGTTTAATTTCATCATTTTACTACAAAACTAAAATGAACTGTTACAATTTTACTATAAGTGATTTGAGCGCTAAGAATGTGGATTGTTACTTTTGGAATGAAACTGAGGGTAGGCGCGTGGAGCTACGGAGGTGGGGAGTTGTGTTCTTCGATACCTTAAGTCATTAGTGGAAAAGGCCAACAGCAGCGAGATTGATGTGATCTTTTATTCAGACAACTGTTGTGGCCAACAGAAAAACAAGTATTTACTTGCTTCCTATGCATATGCCACACAAGCTTTCAAAATCAGAAGTATTTCGCACAAATTTCTAATCCGTGGACATTCACAAAACGAAGGTGACAATGTTCACAGCCTCATCGAAAAACAAATTTCGAGACATCTAAAATCCTCACCGATTTACGTACCTGCACAGTACGTGACTCTGATTCAGACAGCGGAAAAACAGGGTCCCCCTTACCACGTTCATGAGCTCACATTCGAAGATTTTTATGACTTAAAACTGCTGCAAGAGCAATGGGGTAAAAACTTTAATATGGACACTAAGAAGAACAAAATAAAGTGGCAAGACATCAAGATCCTTCGTGTCGAACAAGATCAACCTCGTTCATTCTTCTACAAAGCATCCTACAGTGACGAAACTTTCAAGAAGGTAGACATGTGCAACAAGAAGAAAACTCGATCTAAAGAAGATTTGAATACCATCCAGTTGGTTCAGGCTTATTCAGCTAAGATTCCGTTGCCTGACAATAAAAAACGAGATATCCAAGATCTTGTTGATAAAAACATAGTCCCAAAGTATTATTACAACTATTTCTTTAAAACTATTCTTGAATAAGTTTGCAAAATGTAACCACGTGTTACCAGTTGAGAGCCTGATAGAAGAACATTAATTTCAAATATTTTAATTTTTTAAATTAAGTGGTACCTACCTACCAGGTTTCTTTTGATTAACGTTTTTCTTGTTATATTATTATAATAATTTTGTAGACACAAAATGATCAGATCTCGTGTGGAATCTAGTGAAAGCAGCAATATGATATAATAATATAATATATAATATAATAATAATATAATATAATCTGCAATATGAGTGTACTGAAACTGTAGTCATTAGCATTACTATTTAATTATTCTTATCGTTCTTGTTGTTTTGAACTTTTTCACAGTTTATTATTCGTCAAAGAGTTTTGTTTGAGAAAAATAAAAGTATTATTGCTTTTTCATTAATTTGGGCAACTTTTTTTATTCACACATTACCCATTGTATTGTACCTACCTAGTTGATCTCTATTAGATTATTTAAAAACGTAAAATAAATCCATGATGGAGCAGTAACAAAACGTCGTAACTAAAAAGCTATTTTCATTTTAAGTCATCAAGAGTGTCATATGTCCAGAAAACAATCTTCAAAAGCGCCCCAACTCAAAATAATTTACTCCATTCTTTGTACGTGAAAAATCAAAACAGTCGTAGCTTGAAAAATTTGAATTTTGAGTCGGAAAGATGGGAAAACTAGAACAATGACTAACGATCATAGTTTGAGATGTATCGGTCTTCATATTGACAAATTCAAAAATACTAAAATGTGCCTAGTCAGCCCGGGAACAGTTTTTTGCAATTCCTGGAAAACGTAGTTTTTTGAGTTGTGGCACTTTTGTAGCAAGGGTGCGATATACAAAAATATAATCCTGTAACTGCCATAAACAGTTTAAAACATTAGTATTATTTTTAATCAACTTTTTTACCAATCTCTCTTTTCTTAATTAATCTTCTAATTAAATCTTAATCTTAGGGGAATTTTTTTTTATGATTAAATTAAATTAAATCTTTTTAAGTCGAGAATCTTTTTTCAATCTTGGAGAATCTCCTTTATTTCAATTTTTTTTTGATATCCTTGTAAAAACTATAATGTGTTTAAATTTTTGTTACAGCTTAAACAGTTAAAATAAATTGACAGTTCAAAATAAATCAAAAACTTTACCCTATCAGTTGTAGTTGTAGCAATGCAACAAAGTTTGTTTGCATCATATTAGCTTTTAATCGGTTTTGGAACTAAAAGTGGTATCAACGTATAGAAAAGTAGCTTTGTTTAACAAAAAATATCGCTTGTGGTGCCACCTAATTAGAAAAGAGTAGGTACTTTCAACTTCAAAACCGTACAAGTTAGGTGTGGAGTGATTTACAAAGTTGTAGTGCATCATGGATTTAGTAAGTACAGATATTTTGTAGATATTATGCTACGGAAGGAACACTTTAAACATTTTTTGAATTTACACCCGAATTTCTAACACTGTTCCAAAGAAACACTAACTTAAAATGCATAATTTTATTTATTCATTTAAATTACATTATTTTCGTATATGATTACTATACATTCCCATTTGATTATTGTAGTTTGGATTCTTTTTTTCAAATGTATAGACATTCATTCCATAAGTTTTTCCTATAAGCGTTTTTTCATTCAATTTTTTATATATTTTTTTTAAAGAAAATTAAAAACAAAGGAAAAGGAAGTTTAATAATATATTGAAGTTCAGTATTTCAAAGCAATTTTCTAAAAGAAGTTCTCTGGCTCATTAAATATTAAATTAGTAAACAATGAAAAAATTTTGCGAAAAATGTTATCACGCTTAAATTATTTCTCAAAACAAATAAACGAACTAATTTAGTGTTTGTTTTACTCTGATTCAAACATCTAACTCAAACAAGTCTTTTTTTTTTGGGAACTAAAAAAGTAATTACTTGGTTTATTAAATGCCTAATTACTTTTAAAAATTTTCAAACTAATCATTTACTTTAGAATGAAGTGTAATAATCCTTGAATAGATACTTTCCACGTTGAAATAATTTTGGGTTTTAAAATTACGTAAATACTTTTTTAAAGACAGAAATTCCTCTTTTATTAAGAAAAGGGACACATGTTCCCTAACAAATGTCTTTTAAATTTAAAAAACAGAATAATTTTGGCTATTTATTCAATGTTTTAATAATTTTTTATGAAAATAATTTCGTTCTTTTTCTAATCCATGTTAAATGTTGTTGTTGTTTTTGTTTTTTTGGGAAAAAAGAAGTAAAAACTTTCTTTTATAAAGCACTATCTTTAAACTAAAAACTAAAAGCAATAAAATCCCTAAGAAATTAAATTTGCTTTTCAAACTGTAATTTTAAAAAGAATACAATATTTTTATATTTCTCTAGACTTTTGCATTTTTTTATTATAACTCCAATTTAGTTTATCAGAAAAAAATAGTTTTATAAATTTTCTGAAATATATTAGGTTATGCCGAAATTTATTATTTAGAGAAACTAATAATTTCCGAATTGCGAATATGACAATGGTAAACACCATAACAAGTCAATTACATACTATATGCTAGGAAAAAGGCAGCATAACAAGTCTAATTAGTATGGAGAAAAAACACCATAACATGTCAATAACGTGCATTTCAACATATTTGACACATTCAAATGTTAAAACGTATACTGTACTGAGTAAGTACATTGTACTAAATGTAATTCATACCTTTATTTCCGGAGTAATTTAGAGGCATCATATCCTAGAATTTTACAAATTTTTCGGTTAAAAAAGTTTTTGATTCTGAAATTTATTTATAAAATTTATTTGATCTATTTTGAATTAATTATTGAATTATACATTAACAGAAACTACTATTTTCATTTCATTACGTCCCTAAAATTAATTTATTCCACAGACGGAGGTTCTAAAAGTTTACTTTAATTTAAGATTCTTTGCCCTAATGGGAAACTTTAATATTTGTGCTATATAGGCCTAATTAAAACATTGAATTTTATATAAATGAATAAAATTGCTATTATTTTTTGTTATACAATTTCCTGCATAATTCTGTTTTTCACATGTAATTAATATAATAATAATTAATTAACTATATTAGAACTCTCGCGAGAAATCATTTGAAGTTTATTTTTCCGTGGATATCCTGTACGCAACTTATTACTTTAACACTGCATTAGTAATAAATATAAACTAAGAACTGATTACTGACCGACCATTTCAGCAGTTTTTCATGAAGTTTTTGCCCTTGTTTTTATTTTCAGAAATATACAAGGTAACCCGTAAATATTGCGACAAACTTTTAGGTGATGTAGGGGGAAATCGTAAGTATCGCCCAGTAAGATCAATAGTAACCCATGACTGGATAGATATAGAATCGCATAGTATCCTCATGACTGGTAATGTCATCGCTCGCCAGTATGAGAGCTTCCCTATTATGAACGTATCTACTGTTTGTGTTCCTTTGAACTGGCTTGTATGCCATTGAACCTTTACTTTGATTTATCTGAACTATCTCAAATTTATGTTTTCCAATAACGAGTAATTTATATGTCAAGTGTTGAATAACGGATTGGAACGCTATTTTTATCCTAACACGTAAACTATTTTTTTGAATTATTTTTTTAAGACCCTGACTGAAGTGAAGAAATCAGTTGAATTGATGGAACGACAGCTATATGATGTTCTTTGATTAATGGTAATTTTTTTGTATACGGAATTTGATTAAGTTTCAAGAAGTTTTTTTCTCTTTTTGTAAACATATATTATTTTCCCTGCGGCTGGGTGGAAGGGCTTTGCTCTCTCAAGTCACAGGTCCCTGGTTCAATCCTCGGACTTGGCATGGTTGACTCAGCCTTCCATCCCTTCAGTGGGTCGATAAAATGAGTACCAAGTATGCTTGGGGAGTAAACACTGGGGACTCCGCATTTGGCTGACCACTCAACCGGAACATCTGCTCCAGCACCCCCAGAGCCCAAGGTCAAGAGAACTAAGATGGACACAGTAGAACTTAACTTTCTATGGGCTGTCACGCCACCGAGTTTAGTAGAAATATATTATTGCCAAAAAACTTTTTCTTAATTATAAGGCTGTACGCTAGGAACTTTTCCGTACTATAGTGTGATCTAACAATCGATATCTTACACGCCACGAACAAGTTGCGATTACTAGATTTCTACATTATAATTTCTATGGAAATCCCCAAAAGATATGATCTTGCTAGATTCTCCTGCACTTGTTGATTAGAATGTAAAAGCTAGTAACCTCAATTTGTTTGCATTCTACAACAAGTGCAAGATATTCCGTGCCAGGTCACGTGGTAGAACGGAAAAAGTTTAAACTCAACTTATTTGTTATTACAGTTTAATTAAGCTCCAGCAAGACCAGAAAGGATCACCAACATTTCACTCGAAGTCGAGTTTTTATATAATATAGTTTAACTGGAGAGTTTGAAAAGAGTAAGCATTTTAATAATTTATTACTTGCTGTCGTTTGTTTAGACACTTAAACATTACATTTATGAGAAAATGAAGAATTTTATCGAGTTCAAAATTTTGTCCTCAAATACTAACCCTTATGAAAAAAATCGAGGTATAAATGAGGTATAAACGAGGTATATTTTAAAGGTATAAAGGAGGTTGTTATTTAAATACGTCGTTAAAGTTGAAAAGGGTGCAAATGAATACCTCAAAATCAACCTCAAATATACCTTAAATATACCCCCTGAGGTATACATGTTTTAATCTGAGGTGTTTAATTTTACATCTGTGGAGAGGTAGATATTTATTACTTTAAAGTGTTTCATTTTCAACCTTAGGCTATTACTTATCAGTCTGAAGTATATTTTTTTACACTCGTGGAAGTATTTATTCAACAACCTAAGGTGTGTCATTTTACAATCAAATTCAAATACATAATTCCAATCTTATTTTGCAATTTTAACACTTTTTACTTTTCTATACATCTGGTAACATTAACTTGTAAGTTTGATAATTAGATTTTCTCTCTTTGCTTTTTTACATATCTTTAATCTCAATAAACCAAGTCCATATTTTTAAACTTTTTGTCAGACTTCATGAATCTAATAGCTTTTTTTTTTTAATTTTTGACGCTGATTCTGAAAAAGACTTACGTTATTGTCAATCACATCAGAGTTTTTTAAAAATAGTTATTTTAATATTTTTTAATCAATAAAATCAAGAATCAAAAATCGTTTAATAATTTAAAAATTTAATGTTATGTGCCAATTTGTATTCTTTTTTTATACTCAATCGAATAGAACAAATTACAAGCTGATAAGGAGCATTTATTTTAAAATTGTGAGTAATTTTTATGTGAAGAAAATGTCTAAGAGAGAATTATTAGAAATAATACTTTTAAAATAAGTTGAAAATAATATCTTCTATATAACTTATAATACCGAGCAGAATAAAACTAATAGTTAGTTGTTGCAAACACTTGTTTAAATATAAAATACATCCCATAGGATGAAATTCCAAAAAATGCATATTACTTTCAACAATAAATGTTTTTATTTGCAATTGATTTCATTCAATTCAGGATTAAAATTGCATACTATACTGACTTATTTCTAAAAAATTTAAGATTTCCGAAATTCGCAAATTTTTGAAGTAGTGAAACATAAACAGGTGCATAAAAATGCTCGTAACCTTGAAACAAATTGTCACATAAACTTGAAATCGGATTTAATTTAATTCTGCTCAATATTCTAATCAGTAATAACAATCTACTTAGTAAATAATTGACGTGGGTAAATTGCGAAAAAATAACATGTAGTGAAAATAGCAGTTTTTTGATCAAACAAGGAGAAGTAAGCTAGTACAGTTGCTAGTTTTCAATTATCAAATATCTAGCAAACTATTGTTATATACAATTACATAAATTCTGTAGTTTATTAGGAGAGATTACTTTTTCTTTTAGGTATAAATTCAGATCTATTTCCCAGGGAAAGGCAGAGCAGTAGCTTGCTAGTCTCCTTCTGCGCCGCTGCGCATGTGCTATTTACAGCCTAGGTCATCTCAGCAATATCAGGGAACTGTAGATAAGCCCTGTAAATATNTATATATATAGCTATTTAAAAAAATCTTTCCATTTTCAATGATTTATTTATAAGAGAAATTATGAATATTTCACTCAATTAATCAGCTTGCATACTGCTATGTTAAAACATATACATTTAAGAAAAATAAAAAGAATAGTTCTATTTGAATAAATTATAAACAATAAAATATACTGTGCATAACCTGCTGTAATGATTCGCCAGTAACGTTACCCTAAACAGCGACGAGAAATATTTCGATTGTTCTCTCTTATTGCTAAGCCTGTAACGATAGCCTCTAAAAATATCCTCCAACTTAAATTATTTAAGATTAGGACGTGTCTTTAAAATAAAAATAATAAAATATAAGTTTGAAAATTGAAGCATATTTGATTAAAAGTGATAAAACTAAACTAATAAATGTCAGGCACACTTACAGAATTTTTAATAGACTTTCGATTTTCAACACACACGCCATTTGCCGGCTCGCATGGAACTCTGGGAAGTGAGCTAGTCAATATGAAATGTACTTTAAACAACCTTAAAACAAGCTTAGGTATAAATAAAATGACTTCATACACCTCAATAAATACTTTACTCTCTTTAGTTGAAATAAGGTATATTTTTTTATATACCTCGTAAATACCTCACTCTCGTATTTACGGTTATCACTCGGTTGTTGTATATACCTCGTAAATACCTCACTCTCGTTAGTTGAAACAAGGTTGATTTTTTTATACTTCATAAATATCTCTTTTGTTACAAGTGTAAGAAAAACAACCTCGTATACCTTGAAAACCACCTTATCAGTCTGGTTAATTTGAAGTGAATTTAAAACAACCTCAAAATAAGCTTAGGTATATATAAAATGACTTCATATACCTCAATAAATACCTCACTCTCTTTAGTTGAAATAAGGTATATTTTTAATACCTCGTAAATACCTCACTCTCGTTAGTTGAAATAAGGTTGATATTTTTATACCTCATAAAATACCTCTTTTGTTACAAGTGTAAGAAAAACAACCTCGTATACCTTAAAAATCACCTTATCAGTCTAGTTGATTTGAAGTAAATTTAAAACAACCTCAAAATAAGCTTAGGTATAAATAAAATGACTTCATATACCTCAATAAATACCTCACTCTCTTTATTTAAAATAAGGTAAAAAATTTAATTCTTCAAAAATACCTCTTTTGTTACAAGTGTCAGAAAATCAACCTGGTATACCTTGAAAATCACCTCATCAGCCTGGTTGATTTGAAGTTGATTTTAAACAACCTCAAAATAAGCTGAAGTATATATAAAGCAACCTCGTACATCTTAATTACAACTTTTACGAAGTATAATTTTTATTGCTGTTTTCTCAGCAACCTTAAATGTACCTCAAATATACCTCAAATCAACCTTAATACCTCAATTCAACCTTAAATATACCTTAAATTTTCGTAAGGGAAGTCTCTTCTAACTACCTAACTACCTCGATAAAGAGAGATCAAATAGACTTTTGCCAAAAATGTTGCATCTCAAAACTAGAGAATTGCCAGAAAAAAATAAAATGCTCCCACACTTTAAACTTAAGAAATTTTAAAAAAAATTAAATCAACTGCTGGAAATTACTTACTGACCCAGTAATAATCTTAGAAAATATATATCTCCACTTGTACTTTTAGTCTTTCTAATTAATATTTATAGCTATTAGTGGGTCAATAATATAAGTTTTGATCAGTTTTCTGAGTCTTATACTATATGCTCCTAACATTGAAGTAAATATGACCCAATCTTAGACATTTAAGTAATATTTTGAGCGTAGCACTTAGGAATAAAGACAACATAACCCTAAGTTAATTTGAGATTAACTCACTTCTTGAAAATAAGAAAATGATTAAAAATTAATCATAATTTTTAAGCGGGACCTAAAAGTTTGTTGACTTGTACTTTACTCACATGTATGAAAATAAAATGCAATTATATAAGTTTTACTATGGGCTAAGATGCATAAAAATAAAAACATTTTGCAAATGAAAATGAGACCATAGCATTCCAAAAATAGGTAGGAAACATAAAAAGATAAAAAAATATTGAAAACAAACATAAAGCATAAACAATTTTAAAATGAACATTACGTATGTAAATTAGAGGAATTTTATAACGAGAAATAGTAATAGAATAAAACGATATATTTTTATAATAAAAACAATATGAATGGAATTACGTAGTTTATCAGAAATGCTAATGAATTATTATTATTTCAACAATTTATTGAGTTATTGCAACATAACATCTGATAATACTGTGAATGTGGTTAATTTTCCCAACTTTCTTCAATGATCAATAAATATTTTTCGCTTTTTTTTTTTTTTTTTTTTTTTTTTTTTTTTTTTTTTTTTTTTTTTTTNTTTTTTTTTTTTTTTGAAAAAACTTTTTTACTTAGAAGGATTTTTTACAAGCTGATAACTGCTTTCATTATTTTTTTGACGTATGTAGTGCCATATTGGCAGCTGTCAGATACAAGACAATATTATATATAGATACAAGACAATAAAGTTTTATTTTATTTTATTACAAAAGTGGTAAGGGTTGTGTAAAAAATAATAATTATTACTTCTAGTTAGCTTCAAAAGTAATTAAAAGAATATTGGCTGCAAACATTGTTTCAATTATTAAAAATTACGTGGTGTAGAATAGTTATTAACTTAAAATTTAATTTTGCAATGCCTTGTTTTTTCGTATTTTTTATTGCTTGCCATGTCTTATATACTTTGTCAACATTGTAGACCTAAATTTAATTTTTAATAAAATAAGAAATAATAAAAGAAACCAAATAAAAATAAAGCATTTTTTTATAAAATTTTTTTTATTAATTTTTTTTTATTTAATCCATGATTACTTTTTTTTCTGTTGCGAAGATGAAAAACAAAAGATAAAAGTCGAGTGTTAGCGTGTAATATTTAAATAAGGTAGATTTTCACAACTACTTAAGTTACAACTTGTAGGCTACTACTTAAATTAAAATTCTAGAATTACTGATATATACGAGAAGCTGTCTTACTAATATACCAGAGCAATTTGCTTTATTTCTCTAAGATATAAACTAATAAGGATATAATTGTGTTGCAGTGTCTTATGATTTTGAGATAAGTGCTAACAAATTTAAGACATGTTCAAGACGTCTAATCAATGGATGCAGTTTTAAAGTGTTATTTTTTATACAGTTTATTTAAATGTTTAAAATATTTGTTTATTTTTATACATGAAACCACGAAATTTTTCCCGTAATAAGACTTCGTATCTTCTAGAATTTATATCCGATTTATAAGAAAATTAATATTTTTTTCTGTGAATAGGTACATCTTCTTCACATTTTAGGATTGTGGTTTCATTCAGCATGTTGTACTTGTTCTGATGCATTCTGGCTAATATACAATTCAGTTTGAAAATTCAATGATTAGATCAGAAATTATTAATTAGTGCACGTACAAGTTATTTATGAACAATCAACTCATGAAACATTTAATTTTTTGAATAATATTTTTTTAAATTCAAAATTTCAGAAAAACTTTTAAATGTCTTTGAAAGTTTATTACTTTAATATTTCTGTAAGAAAATATTTTTGTTTCGAAAAATATAAAAAGGGAATATATAACACTGAAAATAAGCATGGCTACTTTGGCACTTCCTGACAGGTTGTTATATATTTCTGCATTATGCATCGCCATTCTAAAGCTTTAAATTGTCACTTTCTTTGGAAAGAAACATCTTCTCAGCTCTCTAAACTTTTGGATTCAAAATACTTGCTTCATATTATACATTTCTCGCCAACGTTTTATGCATTTCCTTCTTTAGGAAATAATTCTTAATTTTTCGGAAATGAAAAATCATCAATTAAAAAACTTCCAAGAGAAACTTGCCTCAATGACTTGTTAGCTGAATCTAATATCAAAAAATGAAAGTAAAAAATCGCCAAACACTTTAAAAAAATCCAATCTTTTCACTTGATTCAATTCTAAATTAGCCTTCAATGAAGCAAAGGTGTTGAAGTTAAAATTATGTTTAAATAATTTTGAGGCAAAAATTAAAAAATAAACAGTTTAAACGCCTATATATGAAAAACTTAATCCTTAAAAGGTCAACGGAAGTGAAAGTTAATATTTATTTTTACAACTGTTTAATCTGTTTTAAGAATTGATTTTTTTCTGTTTGAAGATTTATGTAAAACCAAACCTTCAACGAACCTTCTATAAAAAGGTACCCCAACATAGAATCCAGTTAACATGTGTTATGTACTAGTGAATTGGAATTGTATTTTTCTAGTGGTACACACACTACAGGTTTAAAATTACGAGGCTACGAAGCTCAATATCGGTAGTTGTAAAGTCAATATTGGGTTGGCTATTCAACAATGGTTATAAAAGAAAAATGCAAGACAGAAAAGGAGAATAATGACAATGAAGCAAAACGAGAAAAAAATTCGTTCAATTTGAGGCATGTAATCTTGACTTTTCTAAGAGCTATCATTACACTTAATGCTGTTTTACTGCTTTGTTGCAAAAGTATATGAGGTTGTGATGTAGGTGATTTGGAAATAAAATATCGTAAATGATGCAAAAAGGTCAAAACGTCAGGGAATATATGTAATTGAGTGTAGTTTTCCGGAGAAAATCAAAAATGGATCAAAATAGAAGCTGTAATTTAGTCTTTGAATTCGTCATTAAGATCATTACGTATGTACAAAATGACTGCACCTTACATTACCTTCAATGATTAAATTACGTGAAAAAGCTGAGAATTAAAATGACACATTAGGTAATTGCAAATTTTATGCATTTCCCGGTGTTAATGATTAGCCTCGAACTATAAGGAATAAAAAAAAAAGAAATTTAATTTCGTCCGCTATTTTGTTGTCATAGAGCAGACTAGTTTTTTGATATTTATAATTTTTGTAAATTTGATAAAAGGTAATTATTGTAAATTAAGTATTGATTCTAAATTCTAACATAAAACTAAATTTCCCGGAATACGTAAATAAATTTGCAATGTTTTGTATTTCATAAGTCCACTTTCAGGATTTCATTTATTGTTTGGATTACAATCATTCCGCATTTTTTGTAAGAGATTTGTATCAAATCCGCCGCAAATTAAAACAAAAGAGTCTTTTTTATTGAAAGTTTAGAAGGAATCTAATATTTTAACATCATCAAAATTGCATAAAAATATTTTTTTAATATTGACTCAGATTTCACATGTAGTTCATTCTAATAAATTGAAAATCTTATTTAAATTCTAAAATAAAAATAAAAACTAGAATAAATTAAATTAAAATTCTCTACATTTTTGATAGTGTAAATACTTTTTCATTCGCTTTAAAATTTATAAAGGAGAAAATAGTCTATATGTTTCGTACGCTAAGAAATTGGCCCACATTTCCTCGACTCGTCAGAAGTAAATAAGATAAACAAAATACAAGACATTTTCATCATAAAAAAACTGTAAACGAAAAATAAAATAATGATAGTGAAAACCAAAACCATGAAAACAGAAACCATGGTAGCCCAGGGATACAAATCACTACAGAATGTATATCCAAGCAGAATTATAAATGGTCTATTCTATATTATTTTCCCAAGAACATATAATTATTACATACCTGTCAATTTATAACAATTCCTTATATAGTATAAGCGTTCAAAATACGACATTATTACTTGAATCGATTAAATCAACAGCACATTTCTCTCATTAAAAGTCACTCATATAACCCTTACTTTATTATTTATGTTTGTAGGAAGACTTAGAATATTTTAATTACCATAACATGAAATGGAGATATACTGAAAATATAATTATTATTTCTTGAATATTTGAATTGACGTCGAAGATGAATTTTTATAAAATCAAATATTGATACAAATTTTATTAGATTAAATATTTGCCTGTATATTCTTAAATTAAAATAACATAAGCAGTTAAATGAACTAATTTCCAAAACGAATTCAATGACGTTCTTAAAAGATATTTAATTCGTAAGATTTTGCAAATTAAAAATGAAAAAGTGTAAAATATATTTATTTCCGTAAAGTTTTTAACGAAATACCATATTAGTTTATAGAAATTGTCCAAACGTTTATTTGCGAAGTTGAATGTATCTTTATCGTTAATTTGTAAGTATTAACACAAGATAAAAATCTTGAAGGGAAGTTTGATGAGTAAGTCAACGCTTATCAGAAACGGCAAACTTAAATTTTATTTAAATTTACTGTTTCTAATTAGCGGGATATTTTTATTTTAATTTACTGTTATTAATATTTAGCTATTTCTTCGGAAAGTTTCAAACTTTTCTGATTAAATCGATGGCAATCTTTGTAACAATAATGAACAAATAATTGGAGTTATAATTTTATTAATTATTAATTCTAGATATATATGAAGGAAGGCAATATGAAGTTCTTTGGTCATAATATGATAAAGACATTTTTTCATCTATATTTACTTACATTTTGTATGGGCAATAAATTTTTCAGGACCATGAGATAATGTATTTCTTATTTAGAATTGAAATAGTTCAACCAATACAAAGTTTTATAAGCAATAGTCATAATATTAAGTTTAATAAATTGTAATATTACAAATGATCCACGATTGTACAAATACAACCCAAAGTCTGTCATTAGAGCAACATGTTAGACATATATATAAGTAGTTTTAAAATATTTTTTTAATTATTAGAAGAAATTTAAATAGATGCTTACGTTCTTTCGTAATCATTTAGTTCAAAATTATTCTTAAGTAAACATGTTCGATCACGCTTCAACATGTTGAATAATTTAAAGAAGACTTAACTTAGACTAAAAAAGACTGTTACTTAAGAAACAGGACTTCTGAGAATTCTTCATAAGTTATGCGTGTTTGTCTTTAGTTACATTCGTGCGAATTCGGATGTGGAAGTTCGCCTTCTGTAGAAAGTCAAGTTGTTAAAAGAATTTGTATATTCAGCAGAAGGGGATAATACTGTCGCTTTCACATTGTTTGAAACAACAAGAAGTAATAGACTCGGTTAAAATTATGCGGAAACTATGCATCTTTAGTGCTGTACAAAAAAAGTATGCTTCGAACGTTTTCTAAGAAATGATTAGTTTTGCAATTTTTTTTTTTTTTTTTGTTTTAAGTAATATTATTTAAGACTTTAAATATTTCTTTCAAGACTAGAAATATATTTGAAAACTTACAAAACATAAATATTATATTTATTTATAATTGAGCAGATTGAAATGTCTCCAATTAAATAAGCGAGAAAAATGGTAACATCAAAAAAATAATAAATAATGCATTACACCTAGGAAAAATTATTCATTTTACTAATTTTCCTACATATCATAGGTATTACAATATATATCGGATGATGTTATGACCAATAATACTAATTATTGAATTTTATAATTATTATCATTAACAGAAAGATCAATCATAACATCAAAATAATTTTTTGCATCGATATTATCGTAAGTATCAAAAGTAGCGAAGATGACACCTTAATGCTTGACATTGATGTTTTTATGTTATAACTAGTGTTAATACGGACTTTAATACCGATCTATTTATGAGTTACGGCTATTGATGTACGGCCTTGTAATTTTTAACCCAAGCCAGAAGACAAGGGAATACCTGAATCAAGGACTGGAATAAATGAGCCCTCGTGGAGTCCTTTTTTTTAATGGAATTAACCTGGCATTACACAGAAAAGAAAACCACGAAAACTTGACATGGCTAGTCCAACGGCAAGGGGACTCTAATTTCATGAACCGTCAACGTCAACCACTGATAATATTTTAAGGCAGTACTATGGTGGGTGTGAGCTTGGAACAGAATTCGTATAAGGCAGGCATCGCTTGGGTTCGAACCCGGTTTGCTTTAGTCGGAAGCGAGAGCTCTATCCTGTGAGCCGTAATGGCACAAGCTATTAGATTTGCCAAAGTACTAATAAATAATGATATCATTTTGTATATTTTTCAATATTTCACACATGGCATTTTTTTATTCCTCTGCTGATCAAAGAGGAAAATTATAGATAAATGTAATTGAGAATGTAAAGTGTGAAAAGTGAACAGTTTCTACAAAGTCATTTGAAACAGTTCAGGTAACTTCACTATAAGTTCTCTAAAAATTCAATTAAGCGTTTAACCATAAATTAATACTTTAAGCACCAAATGAGGTTCTGATATAATAGGGTGCAAAGGTACTGCAACCATAATAAATTGCCACATTGAAACATGTCATGTAAATAAGTCATGCTTGTAGACTTATTTACCTGAGGGTAACTAAATATTCACTCAATAAGTAGAAAGAAGTAGACTGTAAATTTGCACAATAATTATTTGGAAGAGAGCTTTGTTTGTATCTCTTCACAACTCTCTTTCTACACACACACACACACACACACATACTCTCTCTGTATTACACATGTTTTCTTAGATGGAGCTACAAAACAGTGAGAATACATACAGCCGTGCGTTGCATTGTTTTAACAATCAACAATTAATATTAATACACAAATCACAATTACACAATAAAATATTCCCAAGTATATGAAAAAGTAATATGCTATTGGTCTATAATGTAATATAATGTTGGTAAATAATATAATGTGCTTAGAAATTGGTCGCTTGAAGATTCCTTTTTTTGTTTTAATACTACAAACACGAACTCTGCCATCCTTTCCCGGAAAGACGACCAGAATTCTACGTATTGGAAATTTGCATGAAACTAAATTTTCTTCTTTTATCACAACCATATCTCCAGTTTTAATGTTTTGCTTATCAAAGTACGTTTTGACCATTGTTGCAAATTTGATAAATAATCTTTGTGCCACTTTTTCCATATCAATTGTACGAATTTAGTGGTTTTGAGCCGTAAACTCAACCTATTATCAGACACATAGGTTACATCTGATTCAACAATAGATGTGAACGGTCAGGAAATGGCCTGGAAATGTGATCAGGAAATGTGATCAGGAAATGGCCTGGAGTGAGAACGCTCAAATCATTAACATCTGAAGATAACGGGGTAAGCGATCTTGAATTCAGAATGGACTCAATTTGAGTAGTCACTGTCAAAAATTCTTCATGAGTTAATTTTTTATCACTCACTACTCTCTTCAGATGATATTTTAAAGATCTCACTCCAGCTTCCCAGAGCCTTCCAAAACTCAAACTCCTCCAAATATAATTACATAAACTCTCATCAGGAGTTTTAACTAAGCTAAATAATAGTTATAACTCATTATTACTCCTAATGAAATTAGTCGCATTTTCTGAGTACAGAATACTGCATTTTTCTTTACGTGAAAAAAATCTATTAGAGGTAGCTATAAATGCTTGAGAACTCAACTCTGTCACAAGCTCCAAATGAACCACTTTTGTGACAAAGCATACAAAAATCGCGACATAAATTTTTTTAAAGGAACCTTTCCGTTGGTCCTTGTATTTAATTGTAAATGATCCGCAAACGTCCATTCCTGAAATGGAAAAGGGAAAATTTTGACTCCCACGACTTTTGGGTATGTCACCAATAAGTTGATCTTAAGTTATTGGTTTAGCTTTAAATCGTGACAAACACTCACGAACTATTTTTCTACTAACAGATTTTCCCTTTATTGGCCAAAATCTTTGCCCTATAATAAGCAATTACGCTTGAGATTCAACATGTAAATGCTTAATATGATTATTAATAATTATCAAATGTGTTAATTTATGTTTTCCTGGTAACAATAATGGGAATTGTTTGTCAAAGCACACATTACTATTGGACAAACGTCCACCTACTCTTAAGAGATCTTCTTTGTCAATGAAAGGACATAAACTTCTTACCTTACTCTTCTTTGAAACTGCACCTGCACCTTCTAAATCTCTAATTTCTTTCCTGAACTTTCGTTTCTGCACTAAATTTACCATTTTCAGTTTGACTCTTTTGAGTTCATCTGGAGACAAAGACCTATTTGATGTGTCATATGTGCTCCGACAATTATCGATGAACCTATGTACAAAACTTAATACAAGAATGAGTTTACTATAATTATTACCTACTTCCAGAAAATTATCACGAAAATTACTGTTATTACTAATAAAAAAATTAAAGGCACTAGATAGTTTAAATTCATTGGAAAATTCATCTTTAATAACTCTGGGTGGAATGTCTATATTTGGATATTCACTGTCACACAAGAAATTGGGTCCTTCAATCCATAATCTACATTGTGAAAGTTTATCTGGATCAAGATCTCTCGAGATAATGTCTGCAGGGTGCTCAGTTGATGGTATATATCGCCATTTATCAATGCTAGTTAAGTCTTGAATCTGAGATACACGATTGGAAACGAAAGTTTTAAGTAGAAATGACTCTTCATCTGTCCAAGTAAACACAATCATGCTGTCACTCTATAAGATTTTGTTGGATATAGGCAAATCAAGAGCTTATCACTTTTTTTCATTAATTTGGCTAGAAGCAATGAGGCGCCAAGTTTTAGTCTTGGGATGGTTACTCATTTCAAAGGTGATACCCGACTTTTGCTAGCAATTAATTTGATAGTCGCTGCTTGACCATATTTATCATACTTACAGGAAACAACAGCACCGTAATCAACCTCTGAAGCATCGGCGAATCCATGAATTTCCAGCACGTCAGTCAGGGACCGATCAAGACAAATTCAGGCCCAAGGCGCACCAAATTTTCTGGGCCCCTTACAAAATATTCTGAAACTAAATTACTGAAGAGTAGTCCTAATAATGAAAAAGAATCTATTGAACTGCATGATTCAAGCGAAACATTCGAAGAAATTTTGAAAACACACAATTGAAGATTATTTTTCTAAGATAAATTTCATGTATCTTAAAATTAAAGCAAAATATAAAACAACAAAACAATGTTATGTCAAAATAAAAATAGTTTGGTGAACACAAACAATTGAAATCAGTGATTTTTGCTGAAAGTCACTGATTAGTTGAATTTTTTATTTATTGTAAGCTGGAATTATTTTTTATGTTGTACTTAAACCAACACATAGCTAGCCCACCTTTCATTAGACTGTTTACTAATTTTTGAGGCCTATCAAAAATTGTGGGCCCTAGCCCCATGCCTATTGGGCCTAGGCTATAATCTGGCCCTGACGTCAGCTCCCTCTGTAAGTATACATCTATCAAATTCCATGTTGTTAACACTCTTTAAAGCTAATTTTCCCCCTCTTGGTTTTTTTTCTCGGGTAGATCTTCACGCCAGTCCAGTTTTAAAGTCCATAGCTGTTGCAAAAATATATTTGCTTTTGACACTACTGGTTCAAGCTATCCAAGGGGGTCGAAAAGACGTGCGATTGAGGATACACAGCGCTTCGTAACTTAGTGTCTTTTCTATGTGAGGCAATACAGGTAACTTTAAGATAAGGACTATCTCTCTTGAGACTCCAAGAAACTCCTAGTATTCGCGCTCCATCACAGTTAGTAAAATTACATATTTCTTCATTATCAGACGTTCTCTGCGCAATTGCTGTGCCATTTGTTGAGTTGCATGCCAGCATTTTCTAAAAATACCAAACTTGTTAAGTACCTTTGCAGTTGCTAAATTATTAGAACCGGTCAATAAGCGTCAGCGATGTAAAAATCATTTTCAATGACTGGCGCAGCAAGATTTCTTCGTCATCAATAGCTATTTGTTTTAATATAGAGTTGCTAGAAATGGCGCACACACCGCACCGTAAGTGACGGTATTCAACTCGTAGGTTTTGTCAGGTCCTTTCTCCTCTTCTTTCCAAAGAATACGCTGCAATTTTCTTTAGCTACGGTGAATCAAGATCACCCGGTACATTTTCTTTATGTCTGCCTTAAACATATTTACGGAACCTTGTCATGATAGAAAATAAATTACCTCCATTTAATTGCAAAGAATTTAAGGCTCCTAAATGGGGAATGTAGTAAGTGGCTTCTTCTTCATCACCATCCGAAATTTCTGACATGTAATCCATCTCCAAATATTCACGAAGGAAATCCTTATACAAAAATAAATAATTCGGCTCCTGAATTAAACGTTTCTACAACAGATTTACTTTTTTCCAAAGCATACTCTTTAGATTTTCCCAAATGCTTAGGGTCCTCTTTTAAGGGCATTTTTACGATGCATCGTCAAACAGAATTTCTAGTAAGTTATTTTTAAAATGCTCTTCACAAATTATTTTATCTTTGCTCTCAACTATTTCAGTTTCGATATTTTCTGTAATGTTGCATCAGACTCTGTAATGTTTACATAATGTTACTCTGTAATGTTACTTTTTGTATTTTATGTACTTTTCTGTTTTTCTTGATTTTAATAAACATTTACCCGTATGCCCTAAATTGGGGCGGGTCGGGGTAAATATTTCATATTTTCTATTTTCCAAAAACTTCTAACTGTTTGCTCTAAATAAAGAGTTACTTTAACTAACCCACAATGGATTTTATTATCCTCCATATTTGATATGCTTCCACTAACTAAATAACCAAACACAGAATTTCGTAAGATTAAATTTGAGTTAGGGGGTGAATTTGCTCATTAGATTATTAGCTCCAAAAAAGATTCCGCGCCGATTTAAAAATCAACTCTTTGTGAAATGTGAAAAGACTCATCAACTAAGTTAATGGCTTCCGACCCCTCCATACACTTGTTTACTTTTTTTGAGGGTGTGATATCAGTAATTCTGGGAACAACTAATAAATTTAATCAGTGTTAAAAGTTCGGACTTTATTCATTAAAGTAGCACATACTTGAGACCTAACGGAAATATTCTCAATTGCAATCGATCTGAACATTCCTTACTTATGAAACTAGTTATGGGTCCCGAATCTAATAAAACGCGAACTTCACTCTCATTCAAAAAAGAATCACATAAATAAAAAATTGCTGCACTCAATTTTATGTAAAAGCAGAATACGAATTTGCTTATTAATCTCTTATCTCTTATGCAAGGCAAGTATTTACCTTATACATATTTTTTATTAGGTAAATACTAAATATTTCATAATTTTAAACAAACTTAATAATCAAAAATTAGGTACTTAAAATTTAAGTATATTTTACATTGTAGAAGGTTCAAGAATGTGGTGCTGGAATTTTTGTAAACAAATAATTTTCGCGTGTATTCACATAGGAATGAAAAAAACTTGGATTTAATTTTTTTTTCTTTTGAATATATACAAGTTTTTTGCACCCTTAAGAGATTGTATTATTTCAGGGGCATATAGTCGAGAAGTTTTCCTCCAGCGTTTAGATAACCTCTGCATCCCACAACTTGCATAATTCAAAGGAATTTATAGTTAGATTTATCATTATTCCTTCGAATTTTGTGTGATATATGTTCTTACGGCTCATTAGAAAAATATATGCATAGCAATTTTTATATATTGTTCTGTAAACTGGGGTTGAACCGAACTTATTGTAGAACCGAAATATTTATGCTTTTAGGAATTTATGAAATTGACATATTTGAGATTTTAACTTTTTTTCTTTTTCTATTTATTCCATTTGAGATTTGATAAAAGAAAAGAAAGTCGTGTCGAAAATATTTGAAAGATAAAAAATAAGGCTTCACAATACATATTTAAACAGGGAAAAATGTGTCAACAAAACAACCAAGGTAAATCAATTTAGCATGCATTTATTTTTACACACGCATTTATTTTCAAACCTTATTATGCATTTTCTTAAGCAGGCATTTATTTTCAAAGCTCAAACTGCATTTATTTTTAAGTATGCATTTATTCTTAAGCTTTTATTTTGCATAAGCAGAACTAATAAGGTACTTCTTTGTTAAAAGATGAAAAATTTAGCTTGCAATGTTTTTTTAAAAAAATTATCTTGTTCAAATACTCAAAACGGCATTAGTTTGAACCTAGACATAATTAAAAAAACTAAGTTTTCTGAAATAGTGCAAACTTTTAATAATTAAATACCTAAAAAGTAATGCAAACAGTACAAAAAGCAAAACAACAGATGCTCAAAAAGAATACTGTTTTAAATATTTGAAAATTGTTATTTGAATCCTCTGTAGACGCAATTAGTTACGTGTTCTTTTACTAAACCGGGCAAACTTTCTGTGTACAAAAAAATAGAACGTCCACAATAACCTGATCTTAATAATTGAAATCTCTACCACTGTTTTTTCTTCAAAATTTCTAATTTTAACCATTTATGTCTCTTCAATAAATGAATGATAATTAATTGCATTAAAGCAACTTGAAATGCCATTCAATTTAAAAAGATCAATGCAGCTCACGACGCTAATACAGCTTAAAAAAAATTTATATCAGCTTAAAAAATTTAAAGTATCATTTAAAGGTGTAAAAACAATTTTATTAAATCGAAATTCAAATGTTAACAAAAGCATGAACTAAAGCTTTTAAAATCTAAACAGTAAAAAGTTAGATGAACAATTTCTATTTATAATGTAAACATGCCATAAGTCTTATCGATTCGATATTTTTAATTCTATCTAACTAAGCATCAATCTAACATACAAAGGTAAGAATTCAGTAAAAAAACAATGCATATGTTACCGGCAAAGTATGAAACGCTGGAATTGTATAGAATGCCTAGGCATTGTATAGATTACCGGAGGTTTTTAGGCAAAGTATGAAATGTTAGAAATATTACATACTTCCCCTTGACAATGTATATAATACCTAGGCATTCTATAGAATGACAAATGCTATTTAGGCAAAGTAGGAAATAAACGTCCCGATGAGGTTATTATGTAAATAATGCGCATGTTACTGTGAATGACCGAAATCGGTAGTTGTTGACTTTCACCGGTGAATGTTGACAATCACATAGTCGCTTTGGTGAATGTCCGAAATATTTATTACATTTGATTTGATATTAGTTTATTCGTGGATATAATTACTTTCATTCGATATTTTAATACTTACTGACAATAGATTAGAAGAAACATCAGTGTTTGGAGTATCGGGCAAATGTATACCGGGCAAATGGCACTTAACTAGACCTAATATGACTAGACCTTTGGTAAATGTCCGAAAGTCTAGTTTAAGTGCCACTGGCCGGTATACATTTGCCCGGCATACCCTACCCTGATATTTCTTCTATCGTCAGTAAGTATTAAAATATCGAATAAATGTAATTATATCCAGGAATAAATTAATATCAAATCGGACATTCACCAAAGCGATTATGTGATTGTCAACATTCACCGATGAAAGTCAACAACCACCAATTTCGGTCATTCACAATAACATGCGCATTATTTACATAATAACCTCATCAGGGCGTTTATTTCATACTTTGCCGGTTTCTAATTTGGCATTCTATAGAATGCCTAAGCAATGTGGGAAATATAAATCATTTCATACTTTGCAGGCTAATTTTAGACATTCTATACAATGCCTAGGCATTCTATACAATGCCGGATTTCATACTTTTGCCGGTAACATATATACTGCTACTAAAGAGGTGTTAAAAGTAACGATCACAATAACAACACCTCATTGCAGCAGTAATGCCACAGATGAACTGCTAAATTTTTAAAAAAATGAAAAATCTCGTATTTAAATGAAAGAGTGTGATAAAAAATTTGTTAAAGCAGAATGCGCAATTCACGTTTTACTTAGGTATTGCAAACATTATAATGAACTAATGAAACACAGCTATTCTTCTATTCAAAGCAAACAGATTTCAGGATGATGTCGTTTCAGGATTTCCGGATCAAAATTAGTGTAAGTGATAATAAAAAAAAAGATGTAATGTTTGAACAATATGAGAATATATTCATTAAGATTTTTAAAGTCTCGAGTGTAGAAAGACTTGCATAAAATGAAGCATTAAGTCTGATATGGTTTTAGATTTTCCCCATTAAACTTATTTTGTATCCATATAAAAGAGTAATATCTTATTCTATATTTATTTCTTTTTTATGGTAAAAGTGTAAAGGAGAAAACGTGAGACAAAGAAATTATCCTAAGCTTTTCTATTTTTAGGGTAATTTATTCTGGCTTACAAATTTCGGATAAGCTTAATTTAAAAGCATTGCTTTTAGATTAATTAAACGTGCATTTCCTGTTGTAAGAAACTGTAAATATTCATTAGTTAATGAATAAAAGATTTTTAACGAAGATTCCATATGCATTTAAAATCATTTCATGTAAATTTTTGTAAATTCAGCTACTTTAAAAATATTTTTGTAGTTTTTAAAATAGATAACGAAATAATTTGAAAAAGAAAACATAAATTAACGAAGTTAAAAGCCACGAGAGAATATCAGTTTACTACATAATGATTTATTTTCTTTGTGCAATAACACTCGAGGAGAGTCGATTTTTCAAGTTATTGATGTGTCGAAGCACAGTAATCCTCAAAATGTAGCAGGAGGCGATCCAATCGTCAATTTGTGAAAAATGGATCTAAACCATCTTATACCTTGGTTTTAAAGTATACTAAGTTTTTCTGTTTTGCAATAACTTACTGTAATTTACAAATTTTGTGTAAGATTATTTTAAAAGGATTGTTTTTAAAATTTAAATCCGTAATATTTGCATTAAAAACAGCAGAAGTTTGTTTAAAAGTATGAATTTTTAACAACAAAAATATTGACTAGAGATTTAGGGTGTACATTTAAAATAACTTGATAAAGTTTTATCTAAATCGATTTGTGCTGATTGAATATTAGATTTAATTGCACCTTTTAAAGTATGTATGAACACTGGCTTTGATTAATTTGAGATAATACTCAATTTATTTCGATACTAAATTTGGATAGGTATTACACTACATATTTTACAACATTCATCTTTGTTTTCCTTGTGAATTAATTCTTAGAGTATTATTTATATTAAGATTTAAATTTTTATTGCATTACCTGATATTTATATTACTGAATATTAAAACTGAAATGTTTGAAAATATGCTTGCTATAAAAAGCAGTCATCAGAAAATGCAGCCATGACAAAAATATGAAGAAAAAAAACTGTTACCAAAAAGAAAATGAATAAATGAAAGGAAAATAGATCTTGAAAGTGAAAATGTGAAAGCGACGATAAAAAAAAGTTGTTTGCTTCAAGGAAAAGGGATTCCCTTTATGCTAAATTCTCAGCAAAGAAAATATGTATAAAGAGACGGCGTACTCTAGGACTAATCCCAATATTTTTTCTGTAACTTAGATTTAAAAAAGTATTTTAAAAATTAAAAATGAAGAATTTGGGCCACTTTTAAAATGGCACTTCATTTACTAATAAGTGAACTTAAAAAAATATCATTTGTAATCTCAAATTCAGTTTGAATAAACTAATATAGAGATAAAAAAACAATTTTTTTAAAATTTGGAGAAGGTAAAAGTTAAAAATATATAAATCTTTGTTATAAAAGAAATTTAAGAAAAGGTATTAACATGATGGCAATAAAAAGCATTCTCCCGTTTGAAAGATCTCTTTTTCTGTGATAACAATTCTGAGTTATATAACATCATAAAAAAGTTATGCTGTAGGTTTTGGGGAGCGGATAGCAAGTTATTTGTTGAATGCCGCAGATTCCTCCAAGATTTTGAGAAAGGCTCTTAACCAGGTTTGAGTCATAAGCCGAAACTCTTAAATATATATTAAAAAAAAGATTTATTTACGGTTCTCAAAGATGCAGTTGAATCTTATTTCATTTTAATGAACGAAAGGAAGTGATCTCATAAACATAATCTGACCGAAGATGTTCTGGAAAATATTTATCATTTGAATTGACCAGATATAATCTGCCTTAGCTAAGAACTCCTCCCGCCATAAAGTCTGAGGCTGTCTGGTGCTATGGAAACAAGGATGGCGCATTTTAAAGAGGGTAGTTTCACTCTAGGACTAACGCAAAAGACTGAAGGAAAAGATTCCCTTTCTCCCGCCGACCCGAGCCGAAACCACTCCAAAACATTGACCCACACCCCTACTTGAAATAGTCATACTTCGTTACCATAGTCACCACCACAGGTCCAGTCGAATGTCTGGAGGAGTTCTTATTTTAGACAAACTATAGATCAGACCTCAACCCAATAGAGAATGCTTGATAGGGCCTAAAGAGCAATTGATCCCCTGCCGAAATCCATCTAGGGCCAGAAAACAACAGCTTTACTGAGCAAGTAGTAACAATTGTAACAGAACAAATAGCAATTGTCGGGCCTGTATATTTGTGAAATGAATAATATCAATTAGTTATAAAAAATTTTGTTCATTTACGTAACCAGTTTTTCATTCTGAGAGGCTGACGCTAAAATGTGCCAAACAATTTTTAAAAATCAAAATTTTCTTAATTTTGGACACCGGAGAGTTATTTTGATTGGAATAGATGAAAATGAACTAAAAAAAATTAAGATAAATAATAAAATGAAAAAAAATTTCTCGTTTCTTAAAAATGTTGCTCGTTTTTTTTAATAATTCTTCATAAAGTTTTTAATCTTTTTCAGCTCACAATTTCAATCAAAGTACAAATAAAACAAATATTAGTATCACTGGATAGTAAACCACAAGAAGGAATAACATCTTAATTCCAACATTTTACATTTATAACGAAATTACTAAACTGAAACGTATAAAAAAAATTTAAAAATCTGATTAAATTTAAGACACGAAGAACACTTTCAAAACGAGAATGAAAAAATTTCGTTATTTAATATTTTATATTCCACTAGGTTAGATTTAAATTATCAAGGCATTGTGTTTACATATTTTTCGTTTCATTCCTAGAAAAATATATGAAATATTCAGTCAGTGTATGCTTATTTTTTAAGAAAAAATAAACGAATACTCATTTTAATTCAGAATTTCAAATAAGTAATTTCAGAATATCACTATACTTATACTCAAGTGGCAAATAACTCTTAACTTACTTTTTGTTCGCTTCATACCTAAGTATATGGCATTATTTATCTTTGCATATTAACAATAAATTAGGTTACCAGAAGTCAAGCATCTGAAAGCGGTAAAACGAAAGAGCTTTTAATATCTCCTAAGGGTTGTTAAAGATTAACGACCACAATAACAAAACTTTATTCCTTTGTAGATGCAAATAAGCAGGAAAAAAAAACACACACACGCAGGTAAATGGATGAAAGATTTTTCAGGAACTAAATGTTATTACATAAATGAATTACTATTATAATTTTTTGAGAAAGAAACTAACTGGAGAAGTTTCTCACAAAAGGCCTGCGTCGACATTATCTGAAGAATTGTAGATGAAGCCAATACATATTTTTTGAAGAAAATATTTATTTTTATTCGATCAGAAACTCAACGCTAATTTCTGTTAAGCACCACTCAAACTATTTTCTCATTTTAATGTAGTTCATAGATTTACAGTTAAATTGGTATTCAAAGAATTATTTATATTTCTAGCTCAGTATAATATAATCTACAATAATTATTTCTTAAACTTGTCTTAAACGCGCAATTAAAACGAAGACAAAATTATCTAATACCTTCCTTACGCTTCAACGTTTAACAGAGAAATTATTTTCAAATGTGTTTAATACTTCTATGCCCTAACGTCTTCTGAAAACTAAATTATTCTTTAACTTAATTCTTTAAGTCGAAAATTTATTATTCGAAAATTGTAAAGTATAAAGATTTTTGTTCACTTTCCCAAACTCATTTTATAGAGAATTTTCGAATATATTAATTTAATTTATTTTTAGAATTTATACGTCTTCTTTTCTTAATCGTCATTCAAAGAAATATTATCAAAATGTATTTAATTTCGAACTTCCTATCTTTAATTTATAAAATATAATTATCTGATAATAATTTTTAATAATGAGATGAATAATGAAGTATTTCATCTCAGAAATAACTACGCATTATATAGATGATGGATTGCTAGTCGAACTGATACATTCATAAATGATATCACTTATTTCGCATTTAATATTTAAACTCCGAAGTGATTTGTTGTATTTTTATGCAAATATTTTTATAAATGAGTTATTTTTTTCAATATAGAAAAATTTCCTATATTACAAATACATTGTTCATTAGGTATATTTTCACGAACTTCAAGGCATGGCTATAAAACGTGTATCATAGCAAAACTTTCATAAGACTTAAAAATAGTAAAAGGAATTTATTAAGTGTTTATTTGTGAATGCTTTTACTAAGAGGAAAAGGAAATTCTTTTTTTTTTTTTTTTTTTTTTTTTTTTTTTTTTTTTTTTTTTTTTGAAAAGTGGGTGGGGTTAATAGAGAAAATATTTTAAGCACGCGATTTAAAGTTCATTTATTTTGTTTGTTACTCAACAAACAAAACAAATAAATAAATTTATGAATAAATTTTACCCGTCAAATTGCCAAACGCTAATATCAATCTATTAAATGGTGGTATATATGATAATTTGTGCTGCTGTGTGTGTAAAAAAGAATTAAAGTTTATGGTGATGAGATAGAAAATCATTAAAGAACGAAAAGAAAATCATTCAATAAAACTTAATCAAATTAGCCGTATAATAGAATTAGATAAAATACTGGATACAATCATCCTAATTAACCTAGCCATTAACTGATTAAATTTGCTGCCACACGTGGTGGATAACTTAACAATTTAGTGGTAGTATAAAGCTAAAAGGAGTCTCTGGAAAAATAAATAATAAATTTAGATATAAGTAGATTAAGCTGAAATAAAAAAAGAAACATAATTCTAAGAAAACGACAAAAATTACTTACACAGATTTATTTCCATCACATTAAATGAGGTCACACTAAAATCAAAAAAATGCATAATTCAAATTTTTCTAACACTCAAGTAGAAATCAAAAATTAATTTTGATCATTGTTTTCCACTACAAACATTACAGATCAACATGGATCCTGAAAGATTATCACAATTTCATTATTGAGAATCATACGCTGCTCTCCATTCTTGGAGAGAACAACGGCAGGCCGAAGCCTCCGCGCCTCACCAACTCTTATCATAGACTGAGGTATCAAATTACTTCCAAAGGGACGCTTCATTATTGTTGCCACCATTCCAATACTTCCTTCCCAAAATCTGGATGTAGGTGTCTCTGCCCTCGAGTTGGAATTTGGCTCTATCTGCTCCTAGAATCCTGAACCATAGTCATGGGAAATTTGGAGACTTGTGAAAAAAATATATTATTAGAATAAATCGTCGAGTGTGAAAAGTTCCGTGGAGTGTGAAAAGTTCTCATCAATGAAGAGTGTGAAGAATTCAAAGTAGAATAAACCTTGGAGTGTGAAAAGTTCTTATCAATAAAGAGTGTGAAGAATTCAAAGTAGAATAAACCTTGGAGTGTGAAAAGTTCTTATCAATAAAGAGTGTGAAGCATTCAAAGTCCATTTAGTGCCTCAAAAATTATTGTTACAATGTGTAACACAATCCTTTCTCCTTCTTATCATTAAATTTTGGTTTTACGAAGCTAAGTAAAATCTTGTAAGAAATGTAATCGTTTAGCTCTTTAATTTTCACTTTTTTTTGCATATTGCCAGAATTATTGAAGTGAATCAAAAACTTTTTTGCACGTAATTATAAAAATTGTTTATCTTAATATTATACTAAATTTTGAACTAAAAATATTCATCTTTAATTCCATTTTTTTTAAATATTTACTGTAATTATGAGCTAAAATCATTTAAATTTTGAGATATAAAACGATAAAAAGTAGTAATAAATCCTGGCGATGCGTAAGTGCGATGCTTTAATGTATACACATTCATTCTAAAACATCTCTTTCATTCTTCTGCAAATATTCATACATAATGTATAAATAATTGAATACTAAAAATGAATGAATAACAGAAAATGTATTTTGAATTATGTTAAAAAAGAGAAAAAATTCGTTAAATATAATTAAAGCTAAATTTATACTTTAAGATATAACAAAATGTAGTATATTTCAGCGTAATTCGCAAGTTTAGTGCTAAATATCATTTGTGTCACTTGTAAATCCATAAATAAATGTAGATTACTAAATGTAGCTCAAAACTTAAAAAGTTTATTAATTAATGTTTATTATAATTGGAAAAATACATCAATCAATACGCATTCATTCTAAGACACCTCATTCCTTATTCTGCAAATATTTATGTATAATGTATAAATATTTGAATACTGAAAAATAATGAATATCAGAAAATGTATTTTTAATTATGTTAAATATGAGAAAAAATTTGCTACCGAAAATGTTTTAATCAATAAAACAAAGTCTTATGAGTGTTTACAACATATTTCAAAAAATTTGAATTTCTTCTAAAGACATCATTTTGATTGAACATTTCTTTGAAATTAACTTTAAAGGAAGCATTTGTGTTTAAACTTAAGGTAACATTTATTTAAACAAAAATAGATAAATAAAAACAAAAAATTCGAAGAGAACAAGTACTAAAAAATCATGTTTTAAAATTTTTCAGACAGCCTAACCATCTATTTGTTCAGTTATACACTTTATTGTCTACGTAATAAATGGGATGATTTAACGCTATAGAAAAATAAAGAATATGTATGCTATTTCCTAAAATGCAAATGGGAGTTTTGAAACATTGTGAGTAAACATTCATAATTGCGTTATCTACGTCTTGTACCTACTGTTTTTTTTTTTTCTTTTTTCCGTTTGCCTTTGATTTGCATTCAATTTTTTTTTTCTATTTCATATTTCATATGCTCGCTCCTTAGGAGAGAAGAAAAATAACTCGTAAAGAATTGCCAAGCAGGTAATAAAAAGTAGTTTACATTTTAGATAAAGAATATAGTACTAATAGAAAACTTCAGTTTTAAATAGTTAAAAAAATTTATAATGCATTTAAAGTATAATGCATTTTACACATATTATTAAGTAGAGTTTTCATCTTATAAATGAAGTAAATATAATTTACGAATGTGTAGGTTATTTTTGTTTAGAATAATCATGAATAATTTCCCTCGCAGCGTCCACTGGAAAGAAAAGTAAAATTAAACCATAGATTAAATGTGCAGTCAATTTTAAAAAAAATTTAAGTGATCTAAAAATGACTCTTTCATTGCGCTGTGATTGCGCATTTCAATGTGATTCCCTTTCGAAGAAATGAATTGTCATTGAATTTGAAAACATAAATTAACCGGAGGTTGTTGACGTATGCCTGCTTATATAAAGGGGGTGCGATTGTTCTTGTTTTCCAGTGGCGCTATCTATGGCCAAGAATTCGACTTCTACCACATCATACAACACACCTGTTTTTAAGGCGGACCCATTCACACATCCATTCATTCATCCACAGATCGTAATTTTGACCTGAATCAGAGAACGATCGATCTCCAATCCAGCACCCCCCGAGATATTGATTTGTTATGGGAACATTGAGGACTTTTGCGACTCGACAGATTTAACGTGCATCAGTCACTTTATTACACGGGGAGTCTTCGGCCGGCGGGGTTCGAACTCACGAACTCTCGGACATGGGCCCAGTGGCCTACTGAACAGGCTATCCCTGCCCATTAACTGGCGGTCTGATGGCTGTAAGAAGAGCAGGTTGTTTGAGTCTGAATGTGATAGTTTAGAAATTTTGTTTTAACTTCTGATAACTTCTTGAGTTCTAATACTCTTGAAGTATTTGTTTTTCGGATTTAAAAATCCAGTCAAAGCGCGTCTCCAAGGTAACCTTTGTTTATATCCTATGAAAGTAAGAATGATTGTGAAGAAATAATAAATAATTTGTATTTGGAAAAGTTTTGCATACGGAGCTATTCTCTTTTTTCAAATGTTTATTTCTCTCAACAAAATATTTTTTAATGTAAAAGATATTTAAATTATTAATTGCCCAAAAACTACACAATAAAATCTGTGAGAAGATTTCCATATCATGATATGGTGCAGAATAGTTGGCAACTTCTGGGCATTTTCCCACGAGAAACTAAAACGAAAAACATCACTAAAGAGGATCAACTCGAAGCCACTCCTGGTCAAACCTGTACATGTGAGAAAAAACCTGCAAGTTTAGTCCATTGGGGCCTTGGCGATTATAGTTGGTACGACAGATCACGATTCGGAAATATCCCAAATTTGTTTTAAAATGACAAAATAATTCGATCTACTTGTAACTCACACTATGTCTCAAATTAATGTAGAATGAGATAAGGGAGGAAACTAAAGAGTTAAACACAGAAGTACTAAATGACGATTATTAAAATTACTTTTAAGTCTCATTTGGCAATCATATTGTTTTATGCTTTTCATTACGTTCTTCCTCAAGTTTCCATAGATCTTGATTCTGTTTCTGTTTCTTGCTTGCTTAATGACAAGTTGCCGATTAATTAGAGTTCCAAGTTCTCGATATTATAACTGTTTAATTCCATTTACAACAAGTCATACTTTAAATTGAGGGTAAATTAACCTAGCTGTTCATTCATGTTTTATGCGTGCACTATTATATATACGGTAAATAGCCAAACTAAAAACTAGTTCATCTATATATTGTCGGTTGTTTTTAAAAAAGGGTTGGATGCAATTAGTAACTATTAAATAAATTATGAGTAGATATTTAATATTTAAACGAAACTTATCTTTGATCTCTAGTTGCAGGTTCATGCGTAGCAAATTGCAGTACACCAACTCATTACGAATGGGGGTCACCATTTTGTGTATATGGGCACTATAAACAGAGAAACAACAATGCAGTGCTAACACAAATAATTTAATATTTTTTTATTTACTCTGTAATTGTGCCCTTAAGCCTACGCTCCCAAACCACTAGAGTTCGTAGCATTCAAATGCTTAATTGGGACATTCTTTTATTACCTTTTATTCCTCCTTCCTTCCTTCTTTCTTTTAGCCTTTTAGGGTAATATTAGGTTGTAACTCCTGATACTTAAGTTTTAAAAACTATAGTATGGACTACGATTCTAAAAATATACGTTGCGAGTTTTAAGATCAAAACATCATGCATTTTTTGCATATTTTATCTCTAAGTTGCCTTATTAAGTTACTGTTTAAATCTATTTTAACGATTTTGTAAAAATAAGGCTAAAACTCTTTTCAGAAATAGTTGTAAGCTAAACAATAAAATGAATATTTTTTATTTCTATTTTATTAGAGCTTCAATTTCTTTAGCTAATAAAAACAGTGAAAAGTGAAGTCCATCAAGATTTTAGTAATGGTGAAAAAAAATTGTTTAACGAGCATATAAAAATATAACAAATTATTAAAATTCGTGTCAACGTAAATATCTTTTAAATAACTGTAATATGCTAAAATATGCTATTAGAAGTACTATTATTGAAATAACTTACAACAAGCTTCGCAACTATGCTCAGTACTTCTCATCTCTAAAAATCTCCGCATTAATTAATTTGTCGCTTTTGCGCTTTGCAGGGATTGTTTAAGTGCTAACTCACACCTCACATATCAGTCATGTGCTGCATGCATTGTCACACTATATATTGTGAGTGTCACATTACTCGTGTAATATATAGTTTGTCCATTAAATTGAGTTGCATGTGGCTATTAACGAATAGATGGGATTACCAATACTCATAAAAGATTTATTGATTGAAATACTAATATTATTTTATTGCAATCGAAAAAAGCAATTGCATCCTTCCAAATATGTAGCTAGAAATACACACAAATAAAATTTTGGAATGTGAAATTTCGTTGACTCATTTTCTTTTATAAAACGAATTTGTTATATAATAACAAATTCGAGAGGGATAGAAACCATATTTTCTGGTGGCCGATGAAAGCTATATCAGAGGCGAATCCATTTTTGTGCTCAATACAGGCATAGGATAGAACTAAAGCAATTTGTTCGAGAACACATTTTAATATGAATGAATCAATTCATATTGTAGCCTTAACCACAAGAATGATCTGTCTGAAGTAGAAAGGTGCATACAAATATTTTCTTAGAAATGCTTTCTTCGGCTACTGCCGTCCTTTCGACTAACGTGGATTCTCTTTTAATTCCTTTCTTTTCAATAATTTATATTTTTTAGAGGCTGTGCCTTTGTTTCTAACGCGTTCTTTTTTATCAATTACGTGGTGGTGTCTTAATGAGGACCGTGGTGCTCATGCGATAAAATTTCAATTACAACATTTATTTTTGTTTTTGATTATCATGATGTGTTTTTCCTTAAGAAAAGTGATGCCAGTGAACAACACATTAGTGTCAGAATTAGTGGAAGATAAAATTGTGATTGAAGAATTATAATAATTTTCGCCGATTTTCGAATGACATGAGGTATTTTAACTACCAAGACACTTTTAACAATTTAAGTAAAGAAATCTAATTCTAAAGCAGGAAAAGGACTTTTTTTTAAACTTCAAAATCTTACGAAAACAAGTTTTAGGCAATTTTGAACCCCTCACATCTTTTTCAGCGAAATAAGAAAATTACTCCTCCCATAATTGCGTAAGAATTTCCCCTCTCCTTGTTCTTTGCCTTTATTTTGACTTTTACTGCAGTAATCTCATTTTAGACATGAATTTTAATAAAATATGCAACTTTAACGTGTAAAACGAAGCAAAACTTACATTCTAAATTACTTTATAAAATTTCTAGTAGTATTTTTTCTTAAGAATTTTTTATGTTTTTATACGATAGTAATTGATGATTTGAGTTTCTCCTAATTTAAAATTTTATTATAAATATAAAACTTACCAAAATTTTTATTTTTCGAATTTTTACGTTTTTTTGCATTTAAAAAATTTGTCAATAAGGAGATTTATTATATTCCTTAGGTCCTCTCCTTATTCTTTGCTTTTACTGCATCAATATAATTATACAAATAAATTTTATTAAGAAAATATAACTTTATGTAAAACTAATGTTTTTTTCGGTTTTCCTTTAGGGGGAAGGGATTTACAATTTTTTTTAAAATTTATACCGCAAAAATGTACATTTTCTTTGTCTACCTACAATTTACTCTTATTATTTTTTAATTAAAATATTAGAATGTGAATGTTGACTAATTCAAAACGACGAAATAGAAAACTGAAACTCAAAATTTCTTACATTTAATTCTGTTCCAAATTTTTATTTTGCCAATAATCCCCTTCCATTAAATGGATTATAAATTAGTGCTAAAATCTCAATCTGAAATAAAACGAAGCTTAATTTATGTGCTGCAATATCTTTAGGATGAAGTCAGATTTGTGTTCATAAACTCTTCATGATAACATCCAAATGATCAAAAATAAGAGAATTAACATTCTCCAGCACGAATTAATTTATGCATAGACTGAACATGAAGTTTCTTGAGAAGGGAAATCTGGACTAATGAAATTTGGAGAGTTAACAAGCACATAACGAGCCGCTGTAATTACTTTCATCAAAACTTTTCTTGGTGTTCTTTGCTTTAATTAGTATCATTTTCTAGTTCAAAGAGGAAACTGAATTTTTGAAGAAGAAAAAAATTATGTTCTGAGATAAAGTTAAATTTTATGAAATATTAAAAGAATGTTGCTCTTTAATTTTTTTTTTTTTAATTCAAAGAATTATTTGAAAAATAAGTCAAAATTTAACATTAAGTATTACATGCTTAATTAGATAAATTAGTTAGCTTTAACAAAATATAATGTTGATAACTTAGTTAGCTTTAACAAAATATAATGCTGATAAATCTATTTATTGTTAAAAATGCTTAAAAACGTGAGAAAAAAAATTTTTTTCTTAAGTTTACCGATTCAATATTTAATGTTAAAAAAACATATTTTATGAAAAAGTATTTTAATATAGTTTTAAATGTTTATTAATTTTATGCAATTTGTATTTTAAGGTAAAACTTCTTTAATTCCAGCCGCCTATGGCTACCAGCTTGGTAACCTTTCAAAATTGCTTTGTGCAACAAATAAATTTTAATGATAACCAAGCCGAATGCTCAGCACAACTGTATTTAAATATTTTATTTCTTCTACCCAGCCACCAATTCTAGCTCGACCTTAATTAGTTTTAAATAATTATGCTAATCAAACTTTTTTACCGTCTATCTGTTGCCCGAGCGGAAGTACTTTGATTTCAATTTAACTATTTTAAAGAGTTACCCGTGATATTATCGAAGTATAGAATTTTAGTAATAATTATTTAAAATCTGTCAGGAAGTCCCCACAAGCGGCCGTAAGTATGAGTTTATAGCAGGCAGCTGAGGTATTAAAATTAAGTGACAAAATTCATCCCGAGGCGCACCCGTATTTTGGAGACATTACTTGAATATTATATAATATATATGCTATGGCTCGAAAAAAACAGGCTTCCTCACCAGTAATTGATATCACAATATGCGGCACCGTTTATGCTTACAATTTTTGAAAAGATCAAAAATAAATCTAAATAATTATTTCGCAACTAAGTTTTTATTTTAATCAAATACAAAATTATTCTAAATAAGTACTTAAATAATATTTTAAACCTACTTAAATTATTACTCAAAACAACTTAACTAAATAAACAATAACCGTAGTGCTTCCTATAGATAGAGAAATATACACTCTAAAAACTGTACCTCTGATTTCAGAGGCACAAGCTAAATGTACCGTGTATTTTCTCGCGTAAGAGGCACATAACTAATGTGCCTTTAAAAATGAGAGGCACCACGAGAAATTGAAGGCACCAAAGCAAACGCCAGTCAATGCGCGGTACGAAAAGACTTTTGTGCCTTTCATTTCTTTTTCTTCGGTACGATCATGTAACGGAGAACAAGCGCATGCGCACATCAGTGAAAAATTTTATGACGAAATACGTTTTCTGTCCCTTCCCATCCACGCTACCGATGGAAGAAGTTTGTCTACAAATGTGTTCTATCGATGTTATAAAAATGCTTGAATTTGGTAAGTTTAATACTTATATCTTATTTTTATATTTATTCCTAAGTAACGACGGCATCTTTTTTATTAATACATTTCAATTTTTATTACTGAATTATTAATGCTACAAATCTTATAAAAATGTTTAAGCGAGAGAGCTAACCCTAGTTATGTTTACATTTCTGTTGTAGTTGTATTATTTATGTTTTATCATTATAATATTAAGAGGAATGTTTTTAAAGTGCCCTATATTTGTTCTGTAGTGTTTGATTATAATTTTGTATGAGGTTTTCAATGTGGCGATAGCTATGAATAAGAAATCATTTTTATTTGAAATACCAATTTGCTTTTTTGTTTATCTTAGTTTACATTCGAGAGCTATCACAGAAATTCTCTCACAGAATGATTGAATAATTTAAAAAACAACGAAGAATGTNTTTGCCTCTGAAATCAGAGGTACATTGTGCCTTTCATTTTTAAAGGCACGTTGTGCCCTTAAAATTCAGAGGCACAAACGATCCAAATGTGCCTCTGAAATCAGCGGTACAGTTTTTAGAGTGTACGAGTTTATGGTGCCACATAGCAGAAATATATATATGAGATATTAAACTCGTATTGCTCAAGTGAGAGTGGATTTAAATTGTATTTCCTATGTTCACATTTATATTTATAGCCGTCGTTGAACAGCCAACCCAATTTTTGGGTTTACGACTACTAATGTTCAATTCCGTAGCCTTGTAATTTCGAACCCAATCCAGAAGACAAGGGAACTCCACAATCACTTAATGGGAGAAATTTGCCTTTGTGGAGGACATTTTTCTAAAACTAACCAGCATTTGCGTCACATAGAGAGGTAAACCACAAAAACCTTCCACGGCTAGTCTCATGATAAGGGGACTCTAACCCATTATCCGTCTACCACTGAGGAACTTTACGTCAGAACTGTGGTCGGTTCAAACCGGATGCGGAATTCGTATAAACGAGCCATCGCTGGGATTTGAACCCTGTTCACCTCATTTGAAGCCGAACGCTCTATCCTCTGTTCCATCATGGCTGCTATGGTAACATGGAGATTTTGTTATTAAAATGTTTAATACAACATATGCTCACAAAAATAAAAGAAAGAAAAACAAATATAGTTATCTCAATGGCACCTTTGATGGGTAACTAATCAAATTATCAACTTTGTCAGAATCAAAGAAAGTACTTGTTTTCCATTATTAAATATGCGAGCCTATGAATTTCATTTGTAAACATTTTTTTGCCAAAACAAAACGAACTCTAACTGTTCTAAATTTCCTTAAGTTAAAAGAATACACTGATCTAAAACAGTAAACAATGCCTTTTGAAACAGACAAAATCTTCTAATTGGACCATATGCTGGAGACTGCTTTTGCTAGTTATCCCCCACACAAATATTAACACCCAAGACTAATAATAACAAATTTTAATATCGTGATGCAATGTCAAAAATATATCGCGATATTTCCTCAATCAATCTAATTTCTGCATTGATGTCAATATTTTTGTTACCCAAATAAAGTCGAATATATCGTATTAAATAATATTGTATTTAAGTGAGGGATTCAAAATAGAAGGGATTTTTAAAAGATCAACTATTAAGATTAATATTAAAGTGATTTATTACATCTTGACAAGTGATGTACTGTCTCCAAACCGATAGAACTAACAGCTAAGATTCATTTATTTATTTATTCCTTTTCAGGTTTTATATAAAAACCGCTAAAATTTAACTACATATTTACGCGTTTCACGTTTTCTGAATCAAATGTAAACCAACACAAACTCAATAAGATTGATAATTTAGAAGTACAATTCATGTAAATATTAGGTAATGTTATGGTAAGATTCATAGTTGAAGATTCATGGTTACATTAGTTTTAATGTCTGAAAAGTACTTATTTTTAGTGATACTTTTTTACTTGTTTGATAATAGCGAAGACAGTAATGCTATATTAAATTAGAGAAAAGCAAGTTTATAAAGAAAAAATTTTGCAACAATGAAAGCTTTCTGATTTTTATTTCCTTCACGTCTGGCACTGATCTCTCATTCGTTGTCTAAGAAGTTACCGAAAGTGTTGCTTTTTAATGTTACCCGGTGGGTACCTGAGAGCCTAAGTCACGGGGGCGAGCAACATTATCCACGCCACAGATACCCGTTCATAGGGTGGGCCACATTCACACAACAGAGAACAACTGACAGAGAGAAACATCCATGCCCTAAGCGGGATTCGAACCCGCAAACATTGACTTCGCTGTCAGGCGCGCTAACAGCTAGGCCAGCGAGCAGTCCAAAAGCTTTATGTATAAAAATTATGTATATGCATTGTAATATATAAAAATCTTTTAACTTCGATAATATCAGTACTATCGGCTAAATTTTGATATCATTGAATTTGGCGTGAAAATGTATAATAAACAAACCCTCACTTGTATAAACAAACTTTAAAATGAAGCAAGCCGAAGACTCCCTGTGTAGTAAATGATGACGGATGCACATTAAATCTGTCGAGTCTCAAAGTCCTCTATGTTCCCATAACAAATCAATACCTCTGGGGGTACATGATTGGAGATCGATCGTTCTCTGATTCGGGGCAAAAATTACGATCTGCGGATGAATGAATGGATGTATGAGAGGATCCGCCCTATAAAATGGGCTGTGATGTGTGTGTGGCTGAAGACGAATTCCTGGCCATAGGAGGGCGCCACTGAAGAAACAAGAAACGCACACTCTGCCTTAAATTTGCTCGGTTTCACCAAGCAGGCTTGCCCGTGTGGCAATCGGCGTTAGATACAACATCAACAGCAAAATGATGCAAAAAGTTGCATACCTTACAATTCAAAATTTTTCGACTATTATTAAATAAAATAATAAATATTTACTAAAGTCAATTTTTTCCATGTAATTTTCTTTGGATAAACAAATTTTATAATTGTGGGGAAAATGTTTTAATTCGCTTGAAAAATTCTGAACTACGCAAAAAATAAAACTAACGTTAAGGGGTCCAAACTTTGGATCGTTCTCTTGACCGAACTATGGGGACCCTATTTCCCATATTGACCCTTTTGGATGTCTGAAATACAAATCACTTGAAAAAATGCAGGCTTATTCAGAGAAAGTAAGTTTTTGTGTCTGATTTCGTAACTTAAAATATCTTCTACACTGATTAAATACCATATTTAAGTTCACCCCTCGAAGCATTAACAATGGGTCTTAGAACATAAAGATCCGATCAATAGATCAAAAGTTATTCAGGATGACTGTTTTTTGGCACACTGAACATAAGTAAAGAATTATACCTTTTATACTTGACAACACTAATAGCCTCTAAAATAATAAATAGTATTCTTATTCAACTTATATTTGGTCTTGCGTAAAAATAACATAAGATAAAGTTCTTCATTTGTCTAATCTAAATTGCCATATAAATCGAGTGGATAGGTATAAGTGAAACATTGTGCTGTGTTTGCATAAAATCAACGAATAATCTACTATTGATGTTTTACTTTTAAATAATCTGTTTATCATCTTGGGTTCTTGAGCATTTAAATATCATGGCAAAAGTCAAGTCCTTCTTTGAGCCCTTTATTCAATAAAATACGGCGACTAATGCTCATTTCAGTAAATGGGAAAGGAAACTTCAAAGATTTATAATGGTTCTGCAAAACAATTTTTTTGGCACTGTTCCTAACTCTATACGCAATGTTTTTTTTTTTTTCGTTCTAAATTTGTTCCTGTTGCTCTTTCGTTAATAATGCGTCAGTGATTATACAGAAAAAGAAAATGTTTAATTCGAATTCTAAATACAGATTCAATACAGCTTTTTCTTTCTATCTCTAATCAAAGAACCTAAACAGAAATTTCTCAAAGCAATTTAAATGTAAATTCGATTTCAGAAGTTATCTTAGCATAATAAAAAATTTTTTAAATTTACAAGTTGTAGATTTACAAGGAAAGCAAAACACAGTTTTTTCTGACACAAATTAAGCTCAATCTTTGACTTATCTTTTAAAATTCTTTTCATAAAACTCTCGATCTTAGTAAAGTAATAGTTTGAATTTATAAATATAGTCGTTTGTAAATAAAATTATTTGTTCTTCAATCTTAGCTACATCACTTGAGAGTACACGTAGAATATTACCTGATTAAAAATTTCTTTCACTTCAAAAATATATAAATAGGAAATAACAGTCAACATATTTCAAGCGCTCAAAAGCAGGTGCCCATTTTCAAGACCTGCCAGACATAAATGAGAAGAAACAAAAGTGCTTTGAAATATAAAGCAAAAAGTTGCCAACGAAAAACGGAAAATGGAAATATTAGTAGCCAAAGGGGGCAAATCAGATTAAAATGCATTTCCTAGCACTATGGAGAGGTGGTGCGATCTCTAACAAGGGAATCCTTAACAAGGGGATGAGCATTCATGAGAATAAAACAAGATTCCAAGTCATCAAGATACATAATAAAGATATGATAATTTTAAATCAGCATTCTAAGTAATGGATAGATTTTATGACCACTAATAGTTATTTATTTCCCTTACGATAAACTATTTTGACTTGAATGCGATTTGACTAATTTTGCATTTGTGTTCCAGCTGAACTAACATTTACTTGAATTATTGTATAAGAGGAAAATTTATTTATGGGAAATCTATATACAACTACAAAAGTTAAATACTGTTACTTCCTTTAATTTTCACCAACTTTAAACGAGCACCAATATTTAAAATTATGAAAGAGGGTATTTTCTTAAATCCAAATAAAACGTATGGGACTTAATATTTAGAATACTCCATCATATCTTTCTATGACGACCAAATTTTATTAGTTTCACAGAATATTTTACCTAGTGAATGGTAACTAAATCTTGATGTATTTTAATAAATTATTATTTTCAACCACTATACGCAAATAGTTTAAACAGACGCAAAAAAGATCACATTAGCAAATCATCATCGGATAAAAGATGCATACAATTCCATTTGTTTTAAAAATCACTGCTTTTGATAGAATGTTGCTGGAAAAGTTATATCTCAAATACCTCAAACATTAGAAGATGTATGTAAGACAACAATGGCGCACAAAACAAAAAAAATGCTTCTATGATTTTATTTCATTATGTTTTTGATCCAGATTTAAATATCAACTTGTTCGCTTCTCAGAAACAAATGCAGTTATTGAATTCTGTAAATTTACTCAATAAATTCAACGGACTGAGGTTGTTTGTTTTTTTTTTTACTTGGATCTTTAAAAAAGAAGATGTCCTTCTCTATCAAATGAAAACAACACCCAATTTATTTGTTTTTGTTATAATGTTGCAATTCTTTGACATTTTCTCCTTTTGTAGTAGTGTTTCGATTTCGTGGCTACGTAACTCCTACATATTTTATTATTTATTCTCTCTCGAAGATTCTTGATCAAATCTATCTTTAGAGATATTTCGTTTTCCAACAAAAAATAATATTGTATCTTCTTTTGTGTAATATGTATCTATCAATAACAGGAATAACATGACATCTACACAAAGGGATTAAAAAAGGTTGTGTAAGAAGATGAATCAGTTGGCAGTAAGAAGTTGAATCAGTAACAACAAAAGGTATTGTGTAATACTTATGCATATAATTTTATAAAGTTTTTAAAGAAACATAATAATTTTAATAAAGAAACATAAGGGATTTTTGTTATACATTTCAGTATAGTGATATTTTTCAGCGCAGATGCTCGTTTTTGTAGGAAAGGGTATCAATAGCTGAAATTAGATGGAAAATGGGTGCATGAAATACGGATATGGGATGACCACGTAATTGTTTCGCCTTGAAAGAGAAGGGCGGGGAGAGGTTTAAACTGACGGTGGGAAAAGTCGATTGCTCGACATATGCTTATGTCTGCCTTTAGAAGCCATTTCGTTAGCCATTTCTGGACACGTAGTAGAATTAACTGTAATTTCCGAAGTACTGACTGTAGGCAGTGGGAGTAAATAAGAAGAAAAATGTCGATTGCATACGCAAAACAGGTGACACCGTCTCGAAGAATATCAAAAATATCGTTCATGTAGATCAGTGTTTCCCAAACTTATAACTTTTGTGTACCCTTTCTAAATTTTTCGTAAAGCTGTGTACCACTAATAAAAACTGAATGTATTTTTTACTATAAAAAATTGCACAAAAGTTAAAAATCACAACTGACTGTTGACACCACTAATTATTAATTTTTAACTTTGCAAAAAATAGCTAATAGAAAAATACGTAATCGTAAATTTTCATGGCTAGCTTTATTTTTAAATAAAAGTTTTTGAAATTTCCGTTTGTTGCAAAATATTTCGCATAAGAACGCGTACCCCCGCTAAACTGCTCCCGTACCCCTAGGGGTACGCGTACCACACTTTGGGAAACACTGATGTAGATGATAAAAGGGAGAGGTGACAGCACTCATCTCTGCGGAACACCTCTGCTGGCACGAAATGCCCTTGAGCACGTATGCCTCCAACGCTTTCTGAAGGATCAATCTGTGACAAAGTCGCAAATCCACTCATGAGCGGATTCCGAAATGTTTTGTTGTAGAACTTTGTATACTAATCCATCTGACCACACGTGGTCATAGGCTTGGGTTATATTCAAGGAGTTGTCTATCGTAATAAGGCAACTTGCCCTCGAAAATCGAATGAGGTGGTCTAGCGTTGAGAGAAGGCTGTTATATCTATATCGAGGACGAAATCCATGGAGGTATGGCTAAAGTGATTTTTGCCTTTCAAGATGTGCTACCAGACGTTTAAAAATGATGCGCTTCATTGTTTTGCATAGAACGCTTGTGAGAGATATGGATCGGTTAGAAGTGATGCGGTGACATGGCCTCCCAGGTTTAGCAATTGGAAGCACAATTGAAGATTTCCCTTCTACGGGAAGTGTTCCTGACTCCCAGGAGTTATTCATCAAAGAAAGCAAAGAGTTCAACGACTGCTCATCGAGCATGCGAACCGAAATCTGATCTGGACCTGGTGAAGTGGATTTGGCTTGTATAATAGCGATTTGAAGGTGGGAGAGTAGAAAGGATTCAGAGAGTTGAACGGGTATCTGGTTCACTGGCGTCGTAAGGGATGTCCATTACAATCAGTTCTTTTACATATAAGTGGCCGAAAAGGTCAGCCTGTTGTTGGGAGTCGAAGATATGTTGAGTACCATGTAACATGATGAAGTGAGAGTCTGATCCAGGAAATTGCACACTTTGTAATTTTTTTCAGGAGCCTAAATATATTGGAGGAAAAGCCTGAAGATGAACACAGTTTAGCCCAGTACGCTTTGGATTCCTTTTTTATTGTAAACTGGAATATAGCAGTCATTCGCTTATAATTGATCCACAATTCAGGATCGTTTCAGCGTTTAGCCAGTCTTCACATTTTCCTTTTCTTGAGCAGAAGGTAGGAAAGATATGAAGGGTCTTTGGAAATCTTTGCAACAGTTCACGTGCACACGGCCTTAAGCAATGAATGATGGCAATTAAATTATAGCAATTAGGCGTAAATTCAGCCATTCCCTATTTTTAAGGGGGCGTTGACTTGAGTGTAAAAAGAATTTCAATGCATACGTTATCGCGAGTAGATGGGGTTAAGTTGAGACCCTAAGCTGATCGAAGTCTTTATAGGAACATTAACGCTATCAAAGCAGTCCGCGTGTTCCTCATGGAAGCAGAGCATGTATATATCTGAAGTCACCAGAGCGATGTCCAGCTGCGATGGAAGATGATTTTGTCCAAAATGTGTAGGGATCGGTGAGTTGAGAAAACAGAGATCCGATGTAATGAAACCCAGAAACTGATTTGATGATAGCGAATCAGAGAAACTTCCTAGAACGTGGTGAAGAAAAATCACCGACGATAAGGAAAGAAATTGAGAGATTATTCGCAATGTTTTGAAATCAGTTTATGTGAAGTTTACCTGGAGGAGAATAGAAATTAACTATTGTAAGATTGGTGCCTTGAATGTTGATCATTACAATCAGACACTCATGACTGGGTGTAGGAGGTGAGGGTTCGGCTCTTTCTTGGAGGGGTAGTGACTGTCAATGGCAGTGAGCAATCCACCGCCACATCGTTCTTCTCGGTCTTGGCGATATATAGTGAAATAAGGCATTGTAGAATGTATCAGATGCTTTCAAAATTTGATTCTTGAATACGCATGACTAATGAACATGAAAAGTCGTTCGAAGCCTTTGTCTTTTATTGATAATGTTCCTGCAATTCCAAGATATCCCCTGTACCATTTAAATTAAATTCGAAAAATAGATATTTGTGGAGTTACGATCGTTTAATATTTCTAGCGTGACGTTTGTCCAACTTCACTGTGTCACTGATAGACGCATTATAAACTTTGAATTTCCCAGCATAATATATAATTAACATGCGCTAATCCAGTTCCGGGAAAGCTCTTCTCGAAACAAACCGCTATTTATGCTTCAGTTTCATATTTTGTAAATTGGTAACTTTATTACGAAAATATTTTTAAATCATTTTTGCAAGGTGTCAGTAATTTACATGAATGTCTATTTTCAATCTTTTGTTTTTATGTTCATATTTGTGTTATATTTTATATTTTTCTTGAATATTTGTGTTCTATCTTAATATTTTTCAAATCTTTTTTTTTCCTTTATTTTTTGGTGTTTCTCACACTGTTGAATTGATACAATTTTCTTTGTAAAGATTATTACAATTTTCTAAGGCATTTATCTTTTTGTTGTATTGCTTTCTGGCACTTTTAATATATTTTTTATTTTAACGATTTTAATTTTTTTAATAATTTCTCTTTTTCGCTTTTAAAAACCATTTTACCCTCTTTTACTAATTTCCTCATTCTCTTTGTATTTTCATCTTTATATATATATATNTACAAACAATCCGTGATGAAAAGCTGGATTCAGTTCGCAAAAAACAAAGTATTGCAATTTGATCATATGTAACGAACAGTAGAGGGTTTACTTTAGAACATCTCAAATTTTCATGCAATTTGAATGATTTTTTGCAGTTCTATGAACATTTGAATTTAGACCTTTTCTTTGTAGATTTCAAAATTTTCGCAAACTCATATATATATATATATATATGAGAAAGTGAGAGAGATGCATCAAATTTATTTTAACTTTTAAGTACTAGAAAGAAAATAAAAGTTATTTCTCTAAATGAGTGATAAATCTTATCATTAATTTTTTTTAAAGTTTTAGAGTTCCAAGATAATCTTTTTCCGGATTCTCGTCATGCTTTATAATACTTTAAAATCACCGTTAAGAAGAGTAAAACTTCTTCTCTAAAGGAACATAAAATATGTTCCCCGACGAACTCTGAGAGGAAATTTTCGAAACACAGAAGATTCGGCTTAATGTTGCATAAAGCATGACAACTTCTCATAAAATAGTTAGGAAATTTGAATCTGAAATGTAAACTTTTTAAGGAGTTTTAACTGTTTCACTTAAAAAGATTACTCGTCACAGAAGGGAACATTTTATGTTTTTAAAAATATATATATACACTACCGGTCAAAAGTTTGCGAAAATTTTGAAATCTACAAAGAAAAGGTCTAAATTCAAATGCTCATAGAGCTGCGAAAAATCATTCAAATTGCATGAAAATTTAATATGTTCTAAAGTGAACCCTCTACAGTTAGTTACATATGATCAAATTGCAATACTTTGTTTTTGGCGAACTGAATCTGGCTTTTTATCATAGGTTGTTTTTAAGGTGAAAGAATATTTTAAGTTTGAACACTTGCCAAATTCGCAAAAAAAAATTTTATACTTTCTGTTAGTGGAAAATAGTTATTTGAACTGTTCTATGCAAGTCCTCAAAATTTTAGATCGATTTGATTTTTTTGACGAAGTTATAGAATTTTGAAAAATACTTTTCTCGATTTTTGAGCATTCCACATATGCAGTCTTTTGGTCTATACATCTTCTACTAAAGAACTTTTTAATTTTAATGTTTTCTATATTTTTAAATAATTAATATTTATTATAAAACAAATATTCTTATTCATTATTGTAATTATTAGTGTTTCTATTTATTGTTTACATTTATTGCTTATATGTATTAGTTTTGTTGTGATATTTTTACTTTACATTAAATTAAAATAAAAAGTTATGACAATAATTACATAAATAATTCTAAAAAAATAATAACAATAGTATGAAGAATTTGCCTTTTTACTAAACTATTTTATTTACAACAGGTCAAATACTTAACATATTCTTAATCGTATTTTGTAATTAATTAAATTAACATCTAAATCTTAGATTCCTCGAACCATCCACCTTTTGCTCTTATTATAGCCTTACATATGCGTGGCATTCGTTCTAACAAACCATTAATCACTTCAAGTGATACAGAGTTCCATTCCTGTTGTAAAATGTTCCATTCCTGTTGTAAAATGTCCCATAACTGATTTCGATTCGAAATATCAGAGCATCGAATTTGTCGATCCAAATGATCTCATAAAAGTTCAATCGGGTTACAATCAGGACTCTGAGCTGGTCACGTCATTATTTTCAATCGGCCTTCGTTTTCTTTTTCTTTTTTAAATAATTTTTGCATAATTGTGACGTCATTTGCATAATTTTGACGTCACGGTTGGGGTCATTGTCTTGCTGAAATACAAAATTTGGACCGACAACTTTTTCACCCGAAGGAATAGCATGACGTTGCAAAATAGAATGGTACTTTTTTTGGTCCATTATTCCCTCTATTTTAATTAAATCTCCTACAGTATCGTTTCCAAAACATCCCCAAACCATTATGCAACCCCCTCCGTGTTTAACCGTTGGTCGAATGCAATTTGTTTGCATTCGTTCTCCTTCACGACGCCTTACAAACATGCGACGTTTGGTCCCAAAAATGTCAAATTTTGATTCATCAGTCCATAGTACGCTTTTCCAATCTGCGATTGACCAATGCTGATGTTTGCGAGCCCATTCAAATCGTAGTATTTCATTTTTGGGTCTAAGAAGAGGTTTCTTTGCTGCGACACGTCCGAATAAGCCAGCTTCAGGCAAACGCCGTTTTATTGTTGAAGTTGAAACTTTTTCTGAACCTGGGAATAATTTACACTTCAGTTGTGCAGGCGTATCGAATCTATTTTTTAAACTTGTAACAATAATTTTTCGATCATCTCGATTTGATGTAATCTTTGGCCATCCGGAACGCGCACGATCACCCTAGAGTCCTTTTTCATTGAACCTTTTAATTGTAGAATGAACGCATGATAATGAAACGTTTTTTAATGCAGCGATTTTGTCTATAGTGTGACCTGCTTTTCTTAAAGATACTTTAGCTGCACGTTTTTCAGTTGATATTTCTTTTCTAGGAGACATATTTATAACGTTGCTTCAAATGAAATATTTTAATAGTGAAAAAATTAGTCAATGAAATTTTATAGTACATTCTTCAAACAAATTTTCGATGAAATGTGACTGTTCGGTCTTAAGAAAAACGCAGTTACAGTTTACAATGAAACAATGAAATAACAATGAAACATGGAGAACCCTGAATCAATACATAAAAAGCAATATCAATCATAGGCAGGTGCTTAATTAAATTCGAAAGTAAAGCTTCATTTCTATTTTTATGAAAAGCTTTTCTTTATACAGGCTTTCAAATGCTTGACAAGTTAATACAAAGAAAAAGATAGATAAATCAATAGCTAAATTAAATCCAATTAGTGTTTTAACAGCAATAAAAATGTAGCAAAAATCTTACTAATGATCATTTATTAAAAATAATTAATTGAAAATTGCTATGCGTTCAATAATATATATATATATNCACATTTTGTTACTTTACTTTGAAGTTAAAAGAATCTCATGAAAGGAAAAATACTGAAAAATTACTATTTTTAAAGAGTAACGAGGTAAAAGAAAGATACCTAGATACTATTAACAAAAAAATTCTCTTTTGCTCTTTCAAAATATTTTCACCAGAAAACAGACTAGCTGTTTCTTTGTTTTGAGGTTACGTTTAAAAAAAATTATTGTGAACTTGTCAGGGACATATGTTCAGTAGAGTCAAAGCTATCATAAAATGGAAGTGATTAAATCTTTAGAAATGTGATGAAGTATCGCAATACAATGCAAAGAATGAAATCAGTAAAACTTTTCTTTCTTTTCTTATTTATAAATACTTTGGATACTATGGAAATATAACATTTTTAAAGTAATCGGCAGCATTATTTTATTATTCCTCTTTTATCCTTGATAGTTTCATGCAGCAAAGTAATATTAATCTTTTTTTTATACATGCGGAAAATATATAGAATTATACATTAAAAATCCATAAATAGAGCCTGTAATTAATGCTCAATCAGTTTAAACCTTTCCCATAAAGTAATAATAATGTGATGATGTGTGATGATGCGTCTTTAGTAGTTTTGGATATAGATAACTTACATTTTATTTTATTTTTATTTGCTTCATATGTTTTATTTCGTATGTTTCTTACTTAATATGATCTATTTTAGCTTACATTTTTTGGGTACTCCTTACACTATTGTATTGATTTTTGCTTTTGCTATCTAGATTAATACTATGTTAAAAAAGCATCTTTTTGCGGATATAATCGTGTGAGCTGATGATGAGATTATACCCCTTCATATATATGTATATATATATATATATATAAATTAATTTTAGTTTATGTTCTTTTCGTCAGACCCTTTGTATTACTTTTTTTTTAATTTCGAACTTCCATAATTGTGCAATACGTTTTAGAAATATACATTAAATATGCGCAGTAATGTGCTTATTAATTTAATGAAACACAGATTTTGATATACGAAATTTATTAGAAATACTATACCTCTTGCTTTTAATTGATATTTAATATACCCTTCCTCTTCAGAACCCTTTTTACTCTTTTTATTATAGAATCTACCAGGCATTTTAAGCAATTTCTTCTTTATTAATAGTAAATGATTTATTAACTAATGATTTATTAATAGAAAATGATGGGGGTTTTTTATGCAATATCATTTTAGAGAATTATGCTTACCGGTAGATTCCTCGTGGAATCTAAATCCGAATAGTCGATTCTGTTAATGTACTGCAACCTATGGTTTTATCGGATGCTAATCTTCTCTAAATATTAATATAATAATTTAAATATCATGATGAAGTTATAGGCATTACATATTTCTTAGCTTTAAAAATATCTTAAATTTCATAAATTTATTTTCTTTTTATTCCTATTATAATTAATTTTACAATTAATTAATTACAATTAATTACAATTAATTTTCCTCACATTTTATAAAAAGTGAATATAAATACTTTTATTATTTACTTGAAAGTAAATGTAACTTTAATTCAATAATGTATAACTCATTATTTCAATGTGTCGTGACAAATCGAATATCAAAATCTATTTTTAACTCTATTTTTTTAAAGCTACTTTGCTTCTCTAACCACAAGAATGTTTCGGCTATAAGGTTATATTGAGTTCTAAGGATCTTTTTTGTGATTAAGTGGTAGTCAGATTCTTTATTAACGTGAGTTTGGATTTAGTTTTGGCTATATTATCTATTGATAGCTGGCCAAATGTTGGCTCTTTTTCCATGATACTTAGCATCCGTAAGTAGCTAGTCATTCACTAAAAATGTGAACCTCTTGGCATTAAAAAGGGGTTTGGGGTTGGATGCCCGATGCCCCTCAGTCCGACGTTAATTAGTCACAAAAATTGTTAGATGAAAATGGATTTATAAATCGAAGCTTTCTTCATCTCTCTAAAAAAGGTACTTTATTTTATTTTATTAATTTTTTTTCAAGTCATAAGTATATTCACATTTGTTTATTTTTAAAATACGTAAGAAGTTTGATCGTATCTCTGCAGTATCCCTGTGTATCGATACAATTACAATGTAAGAGGAATTTTCCCTATTAACAATCTGCCATGATAAATATTTCGGGGTGAAATGTGTTAATCGTTGAATTATCATTGTACCAAAGTTCAAATATGACTAGAGAACAAATACAATTATGATTGGGAAATTTATAATATCGGACTATTCACATGTTTGAAACAAAAAAAATGTGCAAAGATCGGATCGAAAAATCAAAGTCTCTTCCATGTTCTAGGCTGGGCCGACCATGTGGCCGAACGGCCGTTGAAATCAATGGATGCGGGTTCGAATCCCGCTCAAGCATGGATTTTTCTCTCTGTTGTGTGATGTATGAATGTAGTCAATTCTATGAATTGGTTACTCTATGAACAGTGTGGTGTGGGTAATGCTGCTCGCCTCAAGTTCACAGGTGCCCACCGAGTAACGTTAAAGAGCAGCACTTCCGACATTTCCCGTCCCGCAATGGACTGATCGTTAAGACACGATTCCCAGGACATCACCGAAGTCAAGCAGCACTGGCTGCGGTCAGTGTGCGGGTGGGTGACCACTTGGATCAGTCTGCGTAGGGACCGAGGGTGTGCGGTATTGATCCTCGTTAAACTGTTCTACCGTAAAGTGCTCGACTTCGCGTGCAGGTAGTCGGGCTACCGAAGCAGGGGTGGCATCCCCTCTGCAGAGGATCAAAATTGTGATGGCATGTCTTCGGATCATCCTCAGGGATGTTTCCCAGACCGACGCCAATAGCCCATTGCGCAGCTCTAGTGCAACGTAAATGAACTACAACTACAACAACAACCGACATTTCCCGGGGCGAAAAATGAGTGTTCAGTGCCTGCCGTTAAAAAAAAAATATTCTCAGCCGAATGTCCGATTTATCGGTTGATTGTGTCATATGACAAAAAATTTCAGTCTAAAGCTTTATGATTTGTTGCTTACGGTCTGATTGTTGCTTAAAATACAATTGATTTAATTGAGGGAATTGCTATCTTTTGATTGTTTTTGCAGAAGCGGAGGTTGTGTACGCATTTTTAGTATCCTTTTCAAAAATTAAAAAAATAATAATAATCATTCATTGGGGGCTAAAAGTTAATTTATTCGGCAAGCAATTTCATTTTAAAGTTCTAAACATAAGTAATCTTATGAAATTGAATTATTTGCAAACATGCCTTAATGCCTATCGAAAGTTTTATATTGCTCATATTGAAATATATAATGATTGAAATTCCAGACATTCCGGGGCAATCACTTTAATAATATTCATCAACATCAATGCTATGATAACCTGACTTGCAGAAATATCATAAAAAAGATTATTAAACAAACTATTAAACAAACTTTAGAGGATGTATTGGAGGACGGTCTTTAATGGTCTCGGAACTTGCTCGTTCTAGCTTGGGTTTCTCAATTTTATTGATTGTATAGTTTTGTAACTTTTACTACGTCTTTTATAAACTCTTCAACTTTTACTTGCTCCAGTTTTATTGTAATTACTTTTGTACTATTTAACTGGTTTTAAAAGTGTTTTAAAATGTTATACTATATTGTTCTTTTGTAAATTTTGCGCGTTTATCTTTTAAATTGTTCTTTTATATGACACTTTTAATATATTGCTGTTTTAATGTTTTATTACCTTACATGACTTTTGCTGCTCTGCGCCTGCCATGTTCATGGGCTGTTGCTATGTCTGATGTGTATTTTATGTATTCTATGTTTGTACTGTTTTCTGGATTTTTTTGATTTTAATAAACATTTACCCGTATGCCCTAGATAAGGGCGGGTCGGGGTAAATTTTTCCATATTGAAATGTATTGTTATAGACATAAAGTTCTGAATTTAGTGTCACATTTATGTTCATGTGCAATTACTAATTTGCAAAATTCAATTTCCCATTTACGGTGTTCATATCCAATGGTCATCAGTAATTCACATGCATGAAAAATTCAATCCATTATGTAATCAGTGTATTGAAACGCAAGGAAATGACAACGTGTTTTGTAACAAATAATTTATAAAGAAATAAGTTGAACTTTTAGAAGCTCTTCATTTCTATTTCCTATTTCGGAATCAGACACATTTAAAACTTCCAACAACCTGCCTAAATGATAAAACTCAGAGCTAATCTTCTGAAATAATCATTCATTAAGAATTATGATTAATGACAGGAATCCTATGAGGTTTAAAACTGCATGAAATTTATTTTTAAATTAAGAAATAATTGATCATTCTTGGAGAAAAAAAGATACTCATATTAGCTTAATTGCTTAATTTTTTGATTTGATTTTTTTATTAAAAAATTAAAATGTTTATAGCTTTGGAAATTTTTGATTTCAAGAGATAATCACATAATCAGAAGAAAACAATGATTCATAATCCGTAAAAAAGAATATTTGGTACGATCTTCGGAAGTTTCTGATTTCAAGGAAAAGATTTTTATGTAAGCATTGTTAACTTTTGAACTCACTGATCTCTTAACATAAAAGTGATCAGAATAACCAAAGAAACAAATGATTGGATTTATGGACACTTTGATTTAGAGAAAATTATATCCATGTAAGCTTTAGAATACATTATTATGTAAGAATTCTTGATTTCTTTTCAGTTTAAATCATAAATTTAATCGTGATAAAATTTAATTGCGGGAAAACAATACGTTTATGTAAGCTATTTTTAACTGCTCAAATATGAAAAAAAATCAATAAGAGGTAATGTTTAGATCTTTAGAAATTTCCGATTTGAGGAAAATATTTCCGTATTTATTAATTAATAATATTTATTATTTTCATAATTCATTAATTTCTTAAACTATTCACTTCTTTGCATTGAATCCATCAGAATAAGAAATAAAATAATTAATTTATAAAATACTTGAGTATTTCTCTGCAAAATAAGGAACTGGGGGGAAGCTAATTTTTGTACTTTATTTTAACCATTGTGGTCGCATTAATTATCTTTTTCTTTAATGTTAAAGCATGTATCGTGGCTTTAGATTATTTGTTTTTGTTGCTGTTTTTTTTTTGTTTTTTTATTGAAGACACAAACACTGCATCCTTTTAAAATCTAAAATTAATGACATCAACCATTTATGCATATACACCTGAATTGTAATATGAAATATTATAAATATTATGATCTTTTTTTTTTGGTCTGAAGAGGAATTTATAACTCTTTTGGCAACTATAAAAGAGTATTAGGTAATATAAATCTCATAAAAAGTCGCAAAAGAATACAATGTATTTTGCTTTCCCCCTTTAAAGTGTTAACAACAAATAATTGTTATTAACATAAATAACTTCTCAAGTTTTGAATCTGTTAAAAACCTTCAAATGTATGACATTGATAAAATTAGTTTTTTCAATGCCTTTTAAGTATCAAAAAGAATAATTTCTATTAATTATTAAAAATCAAATATCAAACGTAAAAATACATCTTAAGATTTCATTTAATATTATTAATTTATATAATAGTACTTTATAGTTTATTTTCGAATGCATAATATTAGTCTTTCATAGTGATGCATTTCAGAACAAAAGATAAATAAAATCCAAACAATAAGTTTTCAATTTACATAGACAACGCATTTTATTATCAATTATTAATTCGATATTTATAAACTTAGTTGAGAAAAAAATCATCAGTTTCTTCGTAAATTAGCACAATTTTAATTTGAGAAGAAATGTTTGTATGTAATAATGCTTATTAATTCATTTCAGCGTGAATAATAATCGTTCAAAATCATGTATTTTAAAATAAAAACATAAGAGCCCGTGAATGAGTTTATCATTTTCCTATGTTAGGCATTTTTTTATCAATCTTTAATTTGGTTTTTATGTACTTATTAATAGTTATATAGGACGGGATAGCCTGGTCGGTAGGGCGCTGGGCCCACGTCCGAGAGTTCGTGGGTTCGAGCCCCGCCGGCCGAAGACTCCCCGTGTAGTAAAGTGACTGATGCACTTTAAATCTGTCAAGTCTCAAAAGTCCTCCATGTTTCCATAACAAATCAATACCTCTGGGGGTACTGGATTGGAGATCGATCGTTCTCTGATTCAGATCAAAATTACGATCTGTAGATGAATGAATGGATGTATGAATGGGTCCACTCTATAAACGGGTACGACGTATGGTGTGGCAAAAGTCGAATTCTTGGCCATAGACGACGCCACTGGAAAAAAAGAATAATCGCACCCCATCTACCTAAACAGGCATACGTCAACAACAACAATAGTTATATACTTAGTTGCTGTCGAAAATTATTAAATTTTAAGTTCATAAGGATTATCAACCAAAGTTTCTTTCATTAGCTACAGAATAGCTACAGAATGAAAACAATTTGAGCAGATCCAAACAGTTCTTCCTTGAATTTTTGATTTTAAATATTTCATTTCTGAATTAATTTTAAGTTTGAAAGATAACTGTTAACAAAAAGTATTACGTGATTTAAAAATTAAAAAAATTAATCTAACACTTAAATCAAAATTAGGGTACTCATTATTAATACGAGTTATTAATGACTAGTGGATTTTAACTAATGAGCATAAATAAGATTTTTTGCTTATTAAGTCTTTTTAAATTATATATAAAAGAAACTTATAATCAATAAAAAAAAGATAAACGCCTTGAGAACTAGGATTAATTTTCGATCTCATAACGGGATTTTTAAGTACTTGGGAGCAAATTTCATGTTTTGAGTTAAACATTAAATTTCTTCCGTGTAATGTAATAAATAAAAAATATTAAAAAGCTAATCGGCAAATTTGTAACCGGAGCAAAAGTAACGAAATACAGAATATTACGTAACGAAATGCTGGGTAACGTATGCATGCACCCTTATTACCATTGGAATATGTACCGGTAAGCCAAGGCTGCACGCATTCAATATTTGTAGTGTCAGTAACTTGAATGTATATATCTTTTCACGTATCATCCGCCTTCTTCCGCCATTAACATATTCTGACACACACGAATGTCATCGGCTCATCATGATGTGTGAGTGTTTTTCAAGGTTTGGCCGGGGTCTCTTGGCTTTTGTGGTTGGGAACATGAACTTTGAGACCTATGTGGACTATTGGAATATACTACTTTTCTAACTCCCGGCAATATTTCAGAAGAAGTTTATTTCTCTTCTAGCAGAATAACTGCTCCATTGACGAAATGGGTGTATAGAAAATGAACTGGCCTTCTCAAACCCCTGGTCTAATTCCAGTTATTCCACACTTTGTGTAGTCAGCCAAATAAACCATCCCACTGACAATTAACGCCAGCTGTTGGACACCTGGAAGCCAAATTTTGCACCCCTATTTCACGAGGACTGAGAAAAAGCGTCTGAAAGCAGACTTTTGGCCTCACAAGCCAAAAAAAAGAATTTATCGAAGTTTCACCATTCCTTAAGAGAAGAATTTCAATTTGTAAGGATAGGTGAAAAGTAACCAAGTAACGCAAAGAGCTAATCTCCACGTCCTTAAAATTTGGTTTGATATGAAACCATCTTTGCTCAGTAATGCTTGCCTGAAAGCAGGCTAGGAGCTAGGAGTACCAGAGTCGAAAATCAGGTTCCCGCCATTCGCCTAATGTCAGACGACTGACGGTGAATGGGAAGTTATAACCACTTACGGTAGAAAGTTTCCCAAAGCTTGAGCTGACTGCCGTTGGTGCAAAAGGGGGATTTATATCAGATTATGTCTCAGGACTCAGCACCACTAGGTGTACGCACACATTTGGTCAGAGAGTGTACTTGTAAATAAACAGTCTTTTGAAAATGAATGAATCAAAGGCTAATCCTTTATTATCCTTTATATCTTTGAAATAAAATGTTTCTAAATCCTTTTCCGTACATAAATTCCCTAATAACAGTAAAGATTAATTTATCATAAAAGTTTGCTGAGAGCGAAATATTCTTTTTCAGTCTGATTAATATTTTAATAATTATTTTTAGCGTTGAAAGACAATGTTTGTTTACTCATATAAACAGTATCTGATTTGGCCCCGGAAAGTAAGACACGACTAAATAAATTTTTTCATTGCAGACATAACATGAAATTTCATATTTATTCACGTGTAAAATTTCAAACTCACTTAGAATTATAAGCTTCAATCTAAACTTACGTCAATAGAGAATTTATTACTTAAGACTATAAAGTCTTTATCTGAAAAGAGCTAAACTCATCCATGCATGTTAAATAAATAGTGTCTTATACGTTTCATATCATTCATTGATCAAACCCTTTATTTTTCCTGCTTCTACAGAACTTTCGGAATCCAGAATACTTTTATTATCTGATTCAATATATCTCTATTTGTCTCAAGAAAAATATTTCTATCTAATGTGAAAATATATTTGTTTACTGCATTTAGAGATCTATCAATCTATTGAATGTTACTAGATGTAATCCCTTTATAAAAATATTGTTTCTGTCTACAATCTGTATAATTATTTAAATATAAAAATACTTTGTTCCAATTATGGAAGCATTTACTTGCTACTCTATTCAAAGAAGCTTTGATAAACATATCAGTCACGAGTCAATATAATTCCTTTTAATTTATCTATCCCTTTATAAAGAAGTGAATTCAGAAGTGATTAATTTAGTATTGAACATTCAGTTTCTAGTGCGATTAGAATATGATTGTTTTTGTCAATACTAATAATTATACCTACTGTTAAGATCACAGGAGAAATTATTTCAAATACTTTAAATTCGCGTTCCTTTATTCACTTACATTTTTATTGGTTGGTAATTATTTATAATAATATATGGTAAACAAAAGAAATTTTTAGAATAGAAAACCTGTTATATTTAAATGAAATGTATGACTGGATATCTAAAAATGACGTATTTGTAAGTAAATCGTGGCATTTGTCGATTCAAAAGCTAATCGAATCAGGTTCGACGCACACACACGTATGGCGTTGATTAAAGGTATCCATTTAAATCTGATTTAAATCACATGGCTAAGCACGTTCACTTCCCTTCTTCTCAAGTTACAAGTATCAATTTAAAAATAACTTTTTTGGAAAAATGTAAATTTAGAAATTTTTAACCATTTTTTTTATTTTTAACTGAAATTTCTATTTACACACTAAAAGGTAAGATAGGTAACATTATAAGAATTAACATGGTTTTTCGAAGCTTTTCCGTCAAATAAAAAGCTACAGTTTAATTGCCATACATTTGAAGCACAGCTATAATTTCAAACTGTATCCGCCATCTTGCTGTAAAGCAGCGTTTCTCAACCTTTCAGTATTCGCGGCCCAGTTTTCAATCATAATTTTCATCGCGCCCCCCACTTGCAGTAAAATGTATACAACAATAATGTATATTGAGTATTTCGAATTCTGTCTTTAAATTATTTTTAACTAACTACCAAAACAAAAGTAAAGTAAAAATCAGCAGCAATTGAGATTGTAGAAACTATGTTTGGAGTTAATTTTTCAAAACAATTACAGTCCATACCTCTTTCAAATGATACTGTTGCTCGTCGAATTGGTGATACAGCTGAAAATGTAGTGTCAGCTTTTCTCGATGTTGCGTGACAAAATGTTTTCAATAAACTTTGAAGCAAGAGATATTAATAAAGATGCTCATTTCATTGCCGATGTTTGATTTTGTGATAATATGTCAGTAGTAGAACTACTTTTTCTGCAAATCAATAGAACTCAAAACAACAGCGCTAGCATTATTTGCTATTTTAAATGATGTTATGAATGATGCAAACACAGAATGCAAAAATTTCATCGGAATATGCACTGGAATATGCATCGGAATATGCTTGTTCAATATCCAGAAGGTTCGAAAGTATACAAGCACTAGTAAAACAAAAATCGCCTCAATGTGACTGGACACATTGCATGATCCACAGAGAAGCTATGGGTTCGAAAGAAATACGTCCTGGTTTAAATATTGTATTAACTGCGGTTGTAACCATTTCAAATTATGTAAAAATGAGAACCCTGAGATCGAAAATCTTTTCTGCTCTTTGTAATGACATGGGTTCAGTACATTCAGAGTTACTATCTAAATGTGAGGCAAGATGTTTATCACGTGAGAAATTTTTGCAACGTGCTCATGAATTAAGAGAAGAAATCGTCATTTTCTTAGAAGATAACAGACCGGAAACCGGGAATTTACACTATTGTTTATTTGTGATGAAATTGAGATACTTAGTCATCATATTCGAGAAATTAAATAACTTGAATCTTTAACTCCAAGGAGCAAAAACACATATGTTGGATACGAGTGATGAAGTTAATGCTTTTTGTAGAAAATTAGAATTGTGGGGCAGAAATTTAAAGCAAAAAAACCTAATAATGTTTGCAAATGCGGATAATTGTACTAAAACTTATAAGGCTGAAAAAGAATATAAGAAAGTTACGTTTGTAACCATTGAAAATCATTTAGACATGCTGGCAAAGAATTTTACTAGCAAGTTACGAGTGGGTTAGGAATCCATTTCATAAGACTCCCGAAGGACTCTAAATTGATGAGGAAGAAAAATTCATAGACTTCACGACAAGTGGCGAAACTGAAATGCAATTTAGTAATAAATCACTATTTGAATTTTGGCAGGAGGAGGATTTTTCTGCACTGAAACAAAGGGCATTTCGCATTCTATTACCGTTTCCAATATCCTACCGTTGTGAAACTGGATTTTCTGCTGTGGCTTCTTTGAAGACAAAATATAGATCACGGTTAAATATAGAAACAGGACTGAGAGTGGCTATTTCTAATATTAAGCCTCACCTCAAAAAACTTTGCTCTGCAGGACAGACCCAAGGAAGTCACTAAAAATTATAAAATTTTTTTAAAAATTTAGTATGTTTGATTAAGTAAGGTGGGGAAGCCAAAGGTGGCCAGTGCTCCTAACGTAGCCCCCCCCCCCCCCAAAAAAAGTAAAATGAAATTTATTTTGAGCATTGTAAATCTTGTATCAGCATTGTAAATCTCAGCATTGTAAATCTTGTATCTGAGGTGCACGAGGCTGAATTGGAAGATATTTCCTTGAATGGCCTCCATTGTATGAAGTGATTTAATTATTTGCAGTTGTCGTTCTAATTTCCAGGTGAGAAGATAATGTGTTTAAATTCTTAGAACTTTGAGTTATAATATGTTTTCTGAAAGTTTATTTCTTTTTCTTTAACCACATTACTTTAATTCGAATTAATCTATCAGATTAATAGTTTTATGTCGTGCAAATTGTAAGAGAGACCTTATGTATGTTCCCAAGTGGCGCGACACTCGGGCCAAGCAAACGTGAAATCTATAAAAGAGTTAATTATAAATCATTACGTAGCATATTATTTCTCAAAAAGGAATGCTTGAATTAAATGCCAATTGATTTATTTCATTTTAAGCGAATGTGGAACTTTGGTATTTTCTAAATTTTTATAATATTTTGACGTTCTCTGCACTTTAGTAGACTTTGCGATATTTTATTGTTTCAAGTTTTTTGTTTTGTTTGCATTTTAAAGTCATTTTTCAGGTTTTTTTTTTTTATTTTTCTGGTAGTTATGAGTGTTTTTGTGGTCGATTCCGGTATTTTCTTGCAAATTTGGGTATTTTTAGATTAGTTATGGGTTTAGTTAGTTAACTCTAGTATGGTTATTTAACTCTTACTTGTTGGCTAATCCTTCTGAAAAAATTAACTCAATAATTCTTGATTAATTCTAATGAGTGAACTCAAAAGAATCGCTAGTGACTTCACACAAGAACTATCAAAGTAAAATCAATAAACAAATTATACACTCTGAAAACAAATATCTTTTTTAAAGTCGGGAAACTTGTTCCTATCAGCAAGACACTTAAAGTGCCTTTTTAAAAGAAGTTTGCCAGTCCAAGTGTTTTTTCTAAAGATAATTTGAGTAAGTGAAAAAGTGATTTCAAAACATGGCTCACCTTTGGAACCTGTGCGAAACCTTAGGTGCAGAAGCTAAAATTTTAAAATTGTACAATAATTTTATTTTACAATTAAAAGTATACGTGATATATATTAGAGATAGGTGTAAGATGTTACAGAAAAAATTCAGATACACAGACTTAATCAGAAAATTATAAAAAAATCTTTAAGGCCAAGCCGCACTTGGCTCCCCACCTTAAATTTTGATTTAATAAGTTGTTTCACTTTAATAAGTTATTAAATATGTGAAAATGTATTTTGTTTTCTATGTATATGTGCGCTTTCATTTCATTCAGTTAATCAATTTTTTTAAATAATATTTTCTCTTGAATATTCTCGCGCCACCCCTCTGGTGTGCTCGTGCCCCCCTAGGGGGGCGCGCCCCACAGGTTGAGAATCGCTGCTGTAAAGAATTATCTGAGATTTAGAACAGAAAAATGACTAAAATATTTTAAAAGTTCTCAAACGTTTTTAAAAAAATTGCCAATCCGTCGACATTTCCCCCCTAGTGAAAAACTATAAAAATCAGTGACTTATTCTCGTTTTTTTTTCTTTTGCAAATTTTTATGAGTCTAGATATTTGAGCATTGTAATAAGTTTTTAATCATTAAAAAATTGGATCATGAACTCTTTTCATTTTCTCAAAACTGGGACTTTTCTAAATTGACGTTTTTAGCCATTTTCAGAACAAGCATAGGGGTCCGTGGTTAAAAATAGCCTAAACTTGACATAGTAATCATGAGTAACTGTTGAAAACTCACATCAGCTATAAAAATAGCATGTTATGGGCATAAAATCATAATTTCATATGACGACAGAGACTTCGGAAAGCAATCTTAAAGTTGGCCGGTAATATCCGGAAATGAACGGTAAAGCATACCATTAAGGTCGCCACTCTGTTATGAACCGACTCTTCGTATGTATTTGAAATAGTGTTTTTTTTAAATGAATAATCCAACAATATTAAAGCGGAAAGATTTATTTTGAAAATGCCAAATGCATGAGAATGAAATTTATGTATGGAAAATTTTAAGAATGGGAGCCTATTTTTAAGCCCTTGATGTATGTAGATCTTATCGACTTAAATATATTTTAATGCAAATGAAGTTTTTTCATATTTAGGAAAACATATCCGCCGAATATTTCTTGAGAAATTAAATTTTAAATATTGAACCTCTTTTAAAAATATTGACAAGTCAGAAACTTTTCGACCGATTACGCCCAAATTTTATATTATGCCTTTTAAAATTACATTTTTGAAAATGATATATAAATCCGTATACCTTACAATTCAAATATTTTTTCACTATTACTAATCAAAAATATAAAAATGACAAATATTTATTAAAAATTGATTTTGCATGGGATTGCTATTGGATAAACGGATTTTATAATTGTGTACAAAAAAGTTCTGATTTGATTAAATTATTCTCGAGTTATGGCGATAAACACAAAAGCAACAACTTTTGATCGCTCCCCAGCCGAAACAATTCGGACCATTTTTCGGTTGTCCACTTATTTTGAGAATCACAAATCCGCCGCAAAAACGATATGTTTATTCAGAGAACGTACATTTCTGTGCTTGATTCCATATTAGCATCTCGTTCCCTCTAAGTAATTAGCATATTTAAGAGTAAATCTCCTAACCATTAAGTTTGAGTCTTAGTACGTGATAATCCAATTATTAGATCAAAAGTTATTCAGAGTGTTTACTTTTTTTTTGCGCACTGCACGTACTATCTATAAATGTTCTCTCTGGCTCAATAATACAACAGACTATAAGTTTACTTATACTTTCATTGTTAGAATAAGTACTGCCATATTCCGCGATAATTTGCATGTTATTAATAAAAACGTACACTTTCTATCACACGCAGGTCATATTCCCTAGATTTATTGGCATTTCTTCATAAAGGAAAAACAAATTAAAGTAACTTTACCTTTCAATTATTGTATGCAATGCTTATTAGATACGACATCTTTTTATTGATATAATTTTAAGTACTATTTTGTTAAAAGTATTGTAAAAAACGCAAAACACTCGGTGGAAATAAACGGTATCTTACTCGTGCTCCGAGGCTCCTGACATGTATCAAGCAGCATTTTTGAAATCAAGCATAAATTATTAATTAAAATCACACAATGTAGAAAGAATAAAAAATCTTAAAAACTATTCGTGGTTATAATACAACAAAACAACAAAAACAGAAGTGTAAGCAACAAAAGTAATAAAAGACATAACACTAACAAAAGATAGTAGAATAAAAGTAGGTAAAAACACACTAAATAAAGTTTATCAAAATACTGTAAACATCAAAATCACATGTTAAAGAAAATAATGCGAAAACAGTAAAAATTCTTTTAATAAAATGCAACTCGAACGGAACACTAAGGAACATTTTTCAAGGCAGTGACAGTTGTCAGCTTAAAACAAAGAACACGCTGACAAAAGAAATTTTTTGCGGAAAAAAAAAAGTTTGAAGATGCGCAGAGTAATCAACTTCTTTGTTTCTTTTTCTTTTGAAGTAAGAAAAGAAAGAAAAGGCGTTTCATAATGAGTATAAGTTTTTCTAAAAAAATGTGGTCTGATAAATGTGTATCTGTGAGCTTGGTCGATAGAGTATAGTTAATAAAGTACTGCCGGTAATTTTTTAAAACTTAAAAATATTGACAAAAGATTCCATTATTCTTTAAAATATGCCTACTAATTATACCAGGAGAATTAAATATGAATTTTAACAATTAAGTTATTGCAAATAATGCAAACCTAATGAAAAAATACAAAAGCTTTATTATTGAACAAAAAAAAATCTTTTAAACTCCTAGCTTAAAAGTAACTTCTAATTAAAGGAAAATTTCCTAATAAATATAGAATTGCACACTATTTTTCATCATTTAATGTATCAGTTTAGTAAGCAATTTAAATATTGTAAAGGTAATTTATATTGTTTTAAAAACAAATAAATAATAGGTATTCAAATTAAGTCCGAATTTTTTATTCTAAAATGTCTTATAGAAAAAGACCTTGATGTTTAAATGATGATGAACTATGAAATAAAGGGTAATAATTTTCTTTTGTAACAAACATTTCTAAATAAATTAAATTAAAATCACAGATTATGTTTTGTAGTTAAAATCATTATGCAAGTAACTATCTTCAAATATTTTAATTGCCGACTAGCCTCTCTAACAGATGAGAAGTTTAAATAATCTCTTTCACATAATAAACTAAGCTCTTCGCGTATATATTAACTTTAATTGAATAGAAATTTAATCTTTATTTACAAAATGAGTCCATACTGCGCAATAAAATGCCCTTATGAAGCCGAAAATCATTCAAATTGATAAATATTTTGAGATCTTAATTCATCTTCATTCGGTCTTATGATTACTTCTTACGGCGTCACTTCTAACAAAGAAGTCTGGGCATTGTAGATCAGATGATATGAAAAAATTATAACTCTCTACAGGGCATGTGGAATTTAGACTTCAGAAACACGATGTCCGTTATCAACAATACGTTAAATTATCAATTACTGCACATCGTTGGAAGGGCATAAATTCAATTTCGACGATGCCAAAACTATTGTGACCTAAGTCACGCCAACTCATCATGATGTCCTGGAATCTTGTTTCATTCATATAAATTCTGATTCACTCGTTAACTGTATTAATTTCTCACCACCTCTCCATAGTGCGTGAAAATACATTTTACTCTGATTCGCCCCTCTCAGCCACAGTGGTTTTTCTTGTTATGCTTCTTTTTTCTTTATTTTGCAATTTTTGCTAGCGTTGCATTTTTTATTAGTGCTTCGTATTTCGTCTATGATCATTTATCTTAAGACCGAGTCTGTTGCGTCAGACCCTCGGCTTTGTTTAGAATTAGGTGCTTTGTTCCTCAAAAAAAAATTATGTAATAATTTTGTATTATTTAAAAAAAATTTCATTTTTTTTTAATAATAAGGTTCATGAGATTGATAGGATTCAGCAGCATTATGCCAAATGAACAGTTAATCTCTATTTTGAAGGGATGGACTACTGAAAAAGCGATTGCTTAATCTAATAACGTAAAGCCACCGAAAAGACACTATATAATATTGAATTAAAATAAATGAAATTAATTTTGCTTTATTAATTGTGTTGGTATATGTCTTTCAGTTTTGTGGATGATTTCTTATTGCTATTCAGTTCTGATTTATTGATTAAGTACGTATAAGTACGTATATACCCGTACGAATAAGAGCGGGTAGTCAGCAAGTCTATGATGAAATAAAGAACTCGTCTGAGTATCTCTCTTGTAACTCCGGAACCGTTAGCTGTATTATCTTTAAATTTGAACTGAGGTGAAAAGATCAATAGTCGCAAATGGTAATATATGCCACTAGTATTATAGTAATTGTTTTTATTTTTTATTTTAATGACGGGTACTCGGGTCTATTTCCCATTGGCCTCAAAAATGGCAGAATTGCTACTCTCTTATCGTTACCCAGTGGGCACCTGTGTCTAAGCCACGGTGGTGAAATAGCGTCGGTAACGTCAACCACAAATTACCTCAAATGCAACACAATACCTCATTTATAGAGCGGGTTGCATTCGCACGATCACACAGAAGAAAGGACATAAAACACAGAGAGAGGGAAAGTTACTATCATCTCTACGGTGGGATTCAAACCCAAGACCAATGGCCCCGTAGTCCAGTACAGTAACCATTAGACTTGTGATCGGCATTATAATAATTGTTTTGTGTACAAAATACACTGGTGTGCAAATCTTAAGCAACAAGTGGTTTTTCGGCCACAGCTCCCCAACAAAGTATAAGATAGCCATGAAATTGCAGTATAATATGCACGTAATTCAGTAGAAAGATTATTTGTATGCAAATTTTAGAAATAAAACGTCGTAGGTGATGTAAGTATACGTAAAACTTGTTGGTCGGCGTGCGCATGTCAAAGCTGTGATAAAAGGAAAAAGAGCACCGTAGTTAAAGACATTCGCTGCTAGTGCAAGTGATTTGTTTTGTGAAACACGTCTTCCAGAAATCATTTAGACGACTTTACTCGAGGAAGAATGATTGGAAAGCTTGAGGAGGGGCGTAGTGTGACCAGTGTCGCCGAAGAGTTCGGGATCAACAAAAGTGTAGCTTCTTGTGAATTTAATGCCTTTAAAACTACTGGTACAGCTGTTCGGAAGGTTGGTGGCGACCGTCCAAGGAAAACAACTCCAACAGATGACCGTTACATTGCCCTCCAGGCGAAAAGAAACCGTTTTCAGTCAGCGAGCACCATATCTCAGCAACTGTGCACAGCCACAGGACGACAAGTATCAAGATTTACAGTGGCCAGGCACCTCCACAAAGGTGGCTTATTTGCTAGACGTCCTGAACGCTGCATACCTTTAAAAGTTAGCCATCGGCGGCACCGTTTAGAGTGGTGCAGAGAACACGAAACCTGGACACCTCATCAATGGAGTCGCGTCCTCTTCATAGAACAGAGTCGTTTTAGTGCGACAAGCGAATCTCAACGTCAGTTGATCTGGAGAGAGCTTGGAGCTCGATTTCATCCCAATAACATCGGGGATAGAGATCGTTACGGTGGTCTTGGAGTTGTCGTCTGGGGTGGCATTATGTTGAACGGGCGGACTGAGCTTCAGATCTTCGACCGAGGTTCTGTAACTGGAGACCGCTACTGCAATGAGGTAATCCTACCCCATGTGCGTCTGTTCCGAGGGGCCGTTGGACCAGACTCCTTTTTTGTGGATGGCAATGCCCGGCCACACCGTACTGCCAATGTTCAAGAGCTACTGGAAAGTGAAGATATCACACGAATGGATTGGCCAGCTTACTCTCCAGATCTAAATCCCATAGAGCATGTGTGGGATGCATTAGGGAGACATCTTGCGACACGATAGTATTCTCCTGATAACACCCATCAGATGAAAGATTCGTTACAGGAGGAATGGAGACGTTTACCCCAAGAACTCCTGGATAATCTGGTGCTTAGCATGGAGAAACGATGCCAAGCAACAATTACAGTAAGGGGAGGGCATATCCCATACTAGGGAACATCTGCCAGTTGTACTTACGCTTCCTCAGGCAATCATGTGTAACGCCACTATATGTCAAATAAAGCCTTTTTTTGTTCCATACCCTACTTTAAGCTTTATATTCATTTCTGCGCCATTATTCTTTTACCATCGTTTAAGTACAAAATGATGAATATCATATTCAAATTTCATGTCAATCGGATGATTTCTTGTAGAGTTATGACAAAAAACGCACTTGTTGCTTACGTTTTGCACACCAGCGCATAATATTATAGGTATAAAACATTATATTAGTACATTTAATACCTACTAAAACCTGTAATACCTGTAAGCAGTTTTAACATAGATTCTGTAAAAAGACTCTTTTTTTGCGGTTCCTCGAAATAATCTATACAAATTTTATACATTTAAAAAAATTGCTATTATTTTTGCTTTATTAATTGTGTTGGTATATCCCTTCAATTTTGTGCATAATTTCGTGGTGTTGTTCAGTAGGGGAGAGTGGGGTCAATTGTAACAGTGTACGATTGAAACAGGGCAAAAATTTCGAGTGTCGGGTTCTAGATTTGGTTCCTAGGTGGCACACAAGGTGTATTTAATAAATCTACATGTACACCCCTGCTGGCAACCATTTTTATGTACTTTTAAAAGAGTTACATCACAAAAGATATTTTCACGCTACGTAAGTACTTTTTTTGGTATTAGAATATTATATTGTAACAAAGTAATTTTGTTTAAACAAATAAAAATTATTAACCGAATATGTAAGTGGACACCTTAATTAACATTTCAATAAAAAAAAATTTGTTTATTAACTAGCATTGTTTTTAACAAATGAAGCTGAAATGGCGTCCAGGGGACGATTGTAACAATAAGTAAAGGGACGTTTGTAACAGCTGAAAATAAATAATCTTATGTTTACAAACCAATACTTAACTCTTTAAGAATCACCAATAGTTCTTATATCATTTATATTATGTTGCATGCGCATTATTTAATTTTTCATCTTTCACAGCATAAATTAAAATTTTTAACCCCTTAAAGTTAAAAGTTTAACCCTTTAGGTCTCTGCTCATTATTATTTTTACTCCTTAAATATCACTACTATTTTGATCAGTAAAAAAATATATCACAACTTTGATAATATGTAAAATTAACTATGTTTTAGTTGAATTTATGAACTGTTACAATTGACCCCGTAAAGGGGGACAATTGTAACAAGTGCATGACTGTCAAAAATTGTTAATAACTAATATAATAAGATTTAAAATAAGGTATTTATTTTTTTTTCTAGTAGATGATAGTCTACTTTTCTCGTCTGTCAATTAATACTAATAATATATTGGATTTTTTGTTAGTTATAAATAGTTAAGTAAAAAATGTTACAATTGACCCCACTCTCCCCTACTAATTTTTTCTACTCCCCGTGCGAAAAACTAGTAAAAATAATTAAATTACGATTTTAAACTGTTCATTTAACGAATGAAATATAGCATTAGAAGATATAGCATTAGAATTCCGTTGAACTTGTTTATGATAAAACCCTTATGTTTTTTAGGGACGATGAGTTCTACATTTACTATAGCAGGGGCCACACAGAGAGGAAACACAGGATTAGAAAGAAATAAAAGTTAAATAAATAAAACTTTTAAACACTCATTTTGAGACGAAATAATATTATACGTTTGAACTAATGTTTATGATGAGTAATTAATTTATTGCTTTTACAAAGCATAATTGAAAGACGTATTTTCTAAAGAAAATTCTTAGCAAGGAAACAAGTTAACAAATTTAGAAAACGACAAGAAAGCTTTCAAAAAATACTTATTTTCTAATTAAAAATATTTTTTTAAAACAAAACACTTCCATAATGGATTTTACTAAAATATTTAAAAGATACAATGATGAAAAATTCCGCTAGACAAAATACCCTGTCTGTTATTTTATTTCAAGAAACGTTTTGAACTGCTTATTGGAAAAAGATACTCAGATAGATGTTTTTCTCAAATGCATTTGAAACAACATTCTACATCAATACGCATTCTTTTTTGAATAATGGTCCATGTCCATGTAATCACCCTATAACTGAAGTAAACATAATCCACATCGATAACTTAAACTACTCTTCGTAAAACTTATCCATGTATGTCAATATTTGTTCATTGAAGTTTCCAGAAACTGCTAATATATCGAATAATTATCGGAAATTTAGAATTTTAAACTGAGGAAATGAGTATAATCCTAAAATTTATGATTTACTGCGTAATAGAGAAAGAATGAAATAATAAAACACGATTATTAGTTGTACCGATTAGATGTGTATCAGATAAAATATAGTTAATTTTTATCCTTATAAATATTAGTTATTATCCGTTTCAAAAGTCTAATTTATTTTTTATTTTTTAAAGTCTGTATAGTTAGAGGATTTTATTAATCGTTCTAAATACGTGGTGATTCTGGGATAAAGTAATAATATTCATAAAAGAGTGTTTTAAAGGTCAGAAGGTTCTAATTATCAGCATTAATTTATTCCAGTAAGTCAAAGATTTTCGTAAATAAGGTACTAAAGCGATAGTCTTTGAGAGGTTCAATTAATTTGTTTATGTTAAAAAGAGCTGTACCTAGCTTTTTCTTGATGTAAAAGTGCAATATAAATCATGCAGTGACTTTTAGATAGTCAACACAATTTTGAAGTAGTCTCACCAAATAAGACGGTTAATCCAAGAAAGTCATTATCGAAATAACGATGTGTCTGAGATTTAAAGCTAAGTTTCTGTATAAAATCAAGTAATTGGTATTTGCAGTAATATTTTTACTGAAGTATGAAACCTGCTGTTTTTAACTAATTATTTAGCGCTCATATTTGATGTTAAGTATCTCTAAACTAGTAAAAAAAATATTTCTTTTTAATGAATTTAATATTTTATCACAGCCTTACATATTCCAATATTTCTTAACACCTTTATTCAAATTGAACTTGATTAAATAGGACGATAAATTTATGGAGAACGTGGACCTTCCTACCTTCATAACCAGGAAGGAAAATTTAGCTGCTTTATTTTTCTTTTTTAATAATTGCACTTTATAAATTTTTAAGTCATTCAAGAAAATTGAAGGATTTAGATATCCGGTAACTTGAATAGTTATACTCATTAGTTTTTTCCCACTCATTGCAAAACGTTGTCGTTTATGTTTTAGATACATTTTAAAGTTTCTGAAAACATGCTATAACTGTTTAAATAATTTGATTTTTAAAAATGTTTCTTCGTGTAATGTAACCCGAGCATAACTCTTTGTAAGTCAACTTGCAAAGATTTGCAAACGCTTTTAAAAAGATTTTCTCCACATAAAAATATTTGTCATCCGTATTGTACCTGCTAATTGTACAGAAAAATCACTAGGTATGATAATTGAACCAAAAAAAAATTTAGTTATCTTTGGATATCATCAGCATAAATGTAATGAAAAATATAATAGCATTTATCTCTTAATTATATATTTATTCTCTATATTCTTAAATTTATTCTCTATATTCTTATATTTATTCTCTATATTCTTATATTTATTCTCTATATTCTTATATTTATTCTCTAAATTCTTGTATTTATTCTCTATATTCTTATATTTATTCTCTATATTCTTATATTTATTCTCTATATTTTTATATTTATTCTCTATATTTTTATATTTATTCTCTGTATTCTTATATTTATTTCCCCAATAACATTTATCATTTCTACCTAACATTATTTTCTGTTATTACTTTCCATTGATTTTCAAAATTATTCAAAATTCAACGTTTAAACTAAAAGTTTTGTTCTTTTATTATATTTTAAAGTAATTGCATGAACTTACTTCATTAAACAACATTCAATGATTGTTGTTGTTGCCGTAGGCCATTAAGGCAAGGAGTGCGATTGATCTTGTTTTGAAGTGGCTCCATCTATGGCCAAGAACTCGACTTCTATCACACCTATACGTCACAACCGTTTATAGGGTGAACAAATACATTCCTGCATTCATTCATCCACAGATCGTAATTTAGACCTGAACTAGAGAATGATCAATCTCCAATCCAGTACCCCCAGAAGTGTAATTTCTTATGGGAACATGGGGGACTTTGTGACCAAACATATTTAACATGCACCTGTTACCATTTACTAACGGCTTCGGCCGAATGGATTCAAACTTCCGTTCTCACGAACGTGAGCCCCTCGCCCAACCACCTAGGCAATCCCGGCCTTATTTAATAATTAGGATATTTAAGTATAGTTTTACAGTCATTAAATGGTAAAATAAATTAATTGCTTTTCTCTCATTAAGCTAAATAATTTTTTGAAGTATTTGAATTGAAATATTAGTTTCAAAATAACTATTTAGAATTCTAAAGCAATATTAAGAATAAACTTTTACCACTACACCCGAATAATCTCTTTGGAAAATTGTCAAATACTTTCTGTTGATAGTTAAAATTAAGTAATAACCGAGCTAAATTATATCCAAATATTCAATAAAGTATCCTTCAATAATTTTTAAATTTATTTTTGCCACTTTTTTTAATTTTTTTTTTCCTTAAATGTTAGTAGTTCTAATCGTTCAAAAAGATGAAGGTTGTACCTAACATTTCAACCAATAATATTCGAGAATTTATTATTATTTGTATTATTTAAAATTTAAAGCAGGATTTAAACGAAACACGTTATATTAACTTTTTGAATATAACGTTTCCCTTTGACATATAATTTTAAATTATAAAAATATACACATAAAGGAAAATGATATTGCTAAAAGCTTTATTACCTATTAATATTAATTTCCTTCTATTAACCTCGCTGTTTTGTATGGTGCTTCGATTTTTGTAAGTCATAGGTCACATGTGGTACAAACAGCCCCATTATATCAGGTTTCTTTTACAAGCAATCACTTCTTTCAGTCAGCAATAGCAGCGCCATCTGCCATCATGAAATAGCGATTCACTCTGGAAGCATCTATATTTTTTCTTTTTTCATTTATTTAATATTTCGGTCTTAAAATATTCTTTTACTATTGAAAAGTCTAAAAATATTAAAAAGATAATTGGTTTGCAAAAGCATAAATAAAATAAAATAAAATAAACACATAAGGAGATAAATTTAAAAAAATAAAAACAGACGATAAAATTAGAACACCAAAAAAGTTGTTAATTTTTTAGGATTAGTTTTATTGTGGAATTTGAGTTTCCGTATATCCCGTTACGGGGTTTTCTAGTTGTTTATGATCTTTTCACTATCCCGTTACGGGTACTGCATATTTGTTACTGTTTGTGTTGTTTGTTAATAAAAGTTTTTTTTTTTTTTAAAAAAAAAACAGTTCTTGATATAGCTTATGATACGTTTCACTATTATTGAAATAGTGAATTCTCTTGAGTGTTTTTTTCATTTATTTTTTTGTTTTTAATGTTATTTATAAATGTTTCAGAAGGAACAACTTATTTTTGACATTTTCTCATAAATATTAGGTCTTAAAACTGTACAGCACGATTGTACACAGTGCGCTGGTTCATTAAATACTGTAATTTCAACAAACAATACTTTATTTTAACAATTGTAAATAACCAAAATCATTGCACTATTACAATGGAAGCCACGACTGGCTCAGACAAGAGTTCAAGAGAAACTGAGCAGTTCACAACAATTGCTACAGAGGGCGCTTCGCTTATGACCGAACATGCCGACCCCTTGAAATATTTAACATATTTCAACAATAACTAATATGCATTGAAACTATAAGAATAACAATAAAATTATTAGAAATATTTGATTTCAATTAATAGAATAAAATTATGGACTGTAGAAAAATATTTGTTCCAATATTAAATGAATGCGCAATTCCAAATTTAAAGGAAATTATTAAAATACAATGATACAATACAAATATAAACAAAAAATAATTCAATGAGGTTACAATTATTACCAAACTATTTATTGTCCTCAATAGGTAAAATACTCAATTTATGAATTGGTCTTTTAAATAAACCTTTAGGAGTTCGCACTAAAACAACCCTAACCTTTTTATCTTTGCCAGCTATAGTTTCTTCAACTCTACCAATTACCCAATGACATACTGGAAGATTATCTTCCCTAACTAGAACCATTGTACCAGGGGTAACATTATCCTTCGAAAATTGCCACTTAGTTCGCTCGTGTAAATTAGACAAGTAATCTTTTTGCCACCTTTTCCAAATATTTTGAGTCAATTTTGTAACTCTTTCCCATCTAGACAATCTGTTATCTGGAATTTGAGTGATTTCGGGTTCTATGGGGGCAGTTATTGGACGCCCTATTAAAAAATGACCTGGCGTCAGAGCGTTCATATCATTTGCNAATTTCTCTAGTTTATCACAAGTATCCAAAACGTTTTCTAATTTGCATTGAAGCAATAATAGTCCAGCTGTTTCGGCTTTCTCACGAACAAATGTCTCTAATTTGGTTATTCGACCTTTCAAATAACCCTTTCTGCGACTAAGCACAGTCTTTTCTGATTTTTTGTCTTCTTCACTGCTACTGCTCATTATGAAGAAAACGACATGAAACTACGCATTCCACAACAAGCCGAAAGTTCGATTTCTCCGGTTCCACTAGGATCACTTTATTATGTACACGATTGTACACAGTGCGCTGGTTCATTAAATACTATAATTTCAACAAACAATACTTTATTTTAAAAATTGTAAATAACCAAAATCATTGCACTATTACAATGGAAGCCACGACTGGCTCAAACAAGAGTTCAAGAGAAACTGAGCAGTTCACAACAATTGCTACAGATGGCGCTTCGCTTATGACCGAACAAAAACTTAAATGCATTTTAATACTATCTATCATCCCTAGATGTTGAATAAAATTGAGATATCTCCAGCTATTACTTTTCAAAGTAATGTTTCACTGTTTGCAATCGCAGAGAATCGTAAAGCCGTTTAAGTTTGCTGCACACATAAAATGAAACCGATTTGAACCATATTTCTGTGAAAATTGTTCCATGAATTTATATTAACTTAACGTCTTAAAGTTACTGCAAATCTGTATGACACTATGGTTTAATATGGTTATTGTGGTTTAAAGCACCAATATCGTGTAAACATGTTTTTTTTTAAAAAAAAAAAAGATTGTGGTGTTATTTGTATATTGGTCTTTAAAGTGGTGCAGTGTGTATTAATCATTAAATTATACTACACAACACAATAATATATATTACACAATACAATAATATACACTATATAAAACAATATTATATACTACACAATACAAAAATATGTACTACAGTGCAATATTATATATTACAAAATACAATTAAATGAACATATTTTTCTAAAAGGATGCAATATAATTTAAAGAGTTTTAATTCAAGATATCGAAAAACATTCATTATTAAGTATAATTTAATAAGTATAAGGAAGTTAAAAGTATTATTCATTTTAAAGTGTTTTGTTTGTATAATATTTAGATTAAAACTATGATTATAAATCTTCAAAGTTTGGTCTGAGTGTCTTAGTAACATATTTGTAAACATATGTTACAACAGAGTTGTAAACATAATATTTGAAATGCATGTGAATGGTTTTAACAATGTTTGAATTCTATAGAATTTTTTTTCTGGGGAAGGTCCATTTTTCCATATTTGCTCTATTCACTTAAAAGACTACCAACTACTAAGCTTTTTGGTCCCGCAGTGGGCAGATCGTTAAGACACGGCTCCCAACAGATCACCAAAGTCAAACATCACTGTCTGAGGTCAGTGTGCGGGTAAGAGTCTACTTTGATCAGCCAGCAATGGGACCGAGGGTGTTTGGTTTTTGTCCTCGTTAAACTGTTCTACCATAAAGTGCTCCAGTTCACTCTCAGGTCGTCGAGCTACCAAAGAGGGGGTGCCATCCCTTCTGCAGAGGAACAAAATTGCTACGGCACATCTTTGGATCATCCTCAGGAATGCATTCCAGACCGTCGGCAACAGCCCATTGAGCAGCTATAGTGCGACGTAAATAAATTACAACATCATTGCAACAACTAAGATTTTAAAAAATAATTCATTAAGTTATACAAATTATAACATTAAAACTTTCAAAATCTTGGTTAATTTTGCCAACATTTTAAAAGCCACGAGGGGACTGGAACATTATCGTGTTATTTGAACTTTTGAAACCTTTTTTTGTACTCTCGTGTAGAAAATTACTTTAGAATAAAAATTTTCTTGAAATTAAGAATAATGCATTAAAAGATAAAATTTCATACCACCAGACAAAATTTTACCGAGAAGCTTAGAATGTTGGTAGCGCCTCATTTATCATGGCTTACACAGCTGTGGTTTAAATAAATCGGTGATTAAAAAAAAACGAAACCGACTTTATCAGAGCACCTATCTCATTCCTATAGAAGACCTGTGGGATGAATTAAAGCGCAGATAATGTAGTTTACCAAATCGGTCATCCAGCTGCCAACGCTTTCTTCAGCTATGATGGATGCTTGGAAGCCTATTCGTTGAGTTACTAATTAAAAACTGGTATACAATCATCCAGGAGTGTGCGGGCTGACATCGATGAAAAACAGGGGTCAACATTACTTTAATAAATGAATGAAGAACTCTCCAAGTCCGTATCAGTATGTAACCGGATACTTCTAGCAAGATAGTGTACTGTAGCAGGAAGTTTTTTTTCTTTTTTCAAAACTGTTGCTGCTGCAGAATGAGTTCAAAAATACATTTTTTATATGTGAGTAGGAGAGCCATTCCATATACCTGTCTCCAATCTTGTTGACCAAATTTGTGAGCATTTCCTACTGAAGAATTGGTAGAAAAAGTGTAGCAAGTAATATAAGTAGGTGAGCCATTCCATGCAGCATCGATGTAATATGTCTGTCTATAATCTTGTTGACCACATTTGTGAGCATTTCCTGTTGAAGAATTGGTAGAAAAAGTGTTACAAGTAATATAAATAGGTGAGCCATTCCATGCAGCATCGATGTAATAGGTCTGTTTCCAATCCTGTTGACCAAATTTGCGAGCATTTCCTGTTGAAGAATTGATGGAAAAAGTGTAACAAGTAATATAAATAGGTGAGCCATTCCATGCAGTATCGATGTAATATGTCTGTCTCCAATCTTATTGACCATGTTTGTGAGCATTTCCTGTTGAAGAATTGGGTATACTATAGCCTAAGTCACAGATCGTGTTATTCCTACTAAATTTAACTAGTAAACAGCATTTTCTGCGAACCTGATTTCTAGCAACAAGTAAAAGCATCAAACGTAGTGTCTTGTTATAAGTCGCTACTCGCCAGGTTGGAATTGTATTAGTCTAGTTCCTTTGGAAATAATTTATATTGTTGTTTTACAGAAGTTTATGAATTTAGTAAGCATATTTAAAACTCAGTTTATTAATTAAACTAAAAGGTAAATGTTATTCCTAGTAAATGTAAGTAGTTGTGCTTTTTTCATATTATACCCAATTGGTATAAAAAGTGTAACAAGTAATGTGAGTAGGTGAGCCATGCCATGCAGCATCGATGTAATATGTCTGTCTCTAATCTTGTTGACCAAATCTGTTTGCTTACGCTTGTGCCTCTACTTCCCACGTTCAAATATTGCTATCTATTAGTTGTTGTTGTTGCTTATCCTCTTCTGGCCTGACGAAGTCAGATCAGATCTATGAATCCGTTGACCTGAGTAAAATCGAAGACCAAAAGAGGAACTATCTATTAGTATTATAAACAATTAGATGTCTTGGTGAACAGAAGTGATTTTTCGAAGCAATCATTTTTTAAAATAACATTTATATTCTTATAACATTATATTGCTCAAACAAATTTGATGAGTTCTCAACCATAATTAAATATTTTCGCTAATAATACTAGAAAATATTTTTAAATTAGGGATGCAAAAATATTTAAAGGAAAACAATACTCTTACGACTTTTCTTAATTTTATGCTGATGACAACCAAATCATTATTGAAATGAATGAGAAAAAACTTTATCCACTCAGCTTTAGATGGTAAGTTTTAGCAAGCAGCATTATTAAAAATTATTACCTTTTCACACACATGCGTTCTCAATTTTAATTGGCCGTTTTTTGCGTTACTAACCGCAAGTGCTCTGTGATTGGCTATTTGTTATCATTTCACTCTCTTCTTATATTATATAAAGATATATATATATATATATATATATATACTTTTATGTTTTTACTTTTAGTGTTTCACTACTACACCATTTTTCGTGTAAATATACTATACTTTTTCACATAGAAGAAAATATAAAGAAGACTATATACATATATTGTCTTTCTTTTTCGTGATGCTGCTTCTAGGAATACCATTAATCTTCAAATATTAGTTATTTTTTATGTCAAATTTAAACGAAATTCATTATTCAAGATAATCAAGGCAGACATTACAAACATTAAATCATTAAATTTAATGCTATATTTATGATTTTAGGGAGAAAAAATTCTTTTACAAAGACGCATAGCGGAAGTTTTTTAAAATACATAAACACGTCAGACAAGGGTTTCTTTTAACAAATTGTTCATAAAAAATTTAGATTGAATTTTATATGCTATCTTAAAACCAGAGCATCATAATCTATCTTAATTCAATGCACATTGTTTCACTTAATTTTATGTCCGTCTAAATAAGTTTGATCTTTTTGTTTCTAAAAGATTTATAAAACGATTTATATTGTTGACACTAATGACTTTGACTTAATTGTTCTGCTATGTTTTTCTAAACTGCTCGAAAAAGATAAAACATTTTTATTTTTGATATATCTGGTAAAAAAAAATGCATTTGAACACTGTTAGCCCCTATTGTGCTTTTCTGCTTTAGTATTAATTTATTTTCCCTGAAATTTTAACTTCTCTAAATATATTTACTACGGTTAAATACACTGGTTGCGTACTGTATATTCCGTGCCTCGTACTGTTATTGAGTAATGTATATATATTTATATCATTAGAATTTAACTTTAATTATTAAATAATGAAATGATATTTTAACCAAAATTTGTGTACCACATTTTATTGAGTCCGCAATAATTACCTTTATAAGTTTCGAAAAAGTAAGAAAAAATCCGAATATCATCGAATTGAAAATGAAAACAAAATATGAAATGTTCCCAAAAAATGTATTCAATTATTTTAAAATCAATGTTGAAACGCACACCCTGGTGACTAGGACCAACTTCAAAACAAAATCTTAAATACAAACCTCTTTTTTAATGCTGATTTCTTAATGAAATATTCTCCATCAAAGAATACTACAACTTAATGTGAATGTTTTTGCATTTTGTATCATAGATGGCGCAGCAATTGCAAAGTGAAAATAAGATATAAAATGTTTCAAAAATGGAAATATCTCAACAAAAAAAAACCCAGGTCAGTTCGAAAAAACAAAAGTTGATACGTTTAAATACATGTCTAATGACACCAAACTCTAACCAAAGCTCTAAGGATGTCGTTAAATGCACCTTCTGAAAATACGTTGGTTTTCAGATTTTTAATCAATTTCTTACGATATTTGATCATTTCCAGTACTTTTGAGACACCCTTCGTACTTTCAAAATCCTAATGAAAAATGTTATTCAAACTATTTTTCGAGGTCATTTATATAAGTAAAAAACAATAATTTTAACAAAATCCGAAACAAATATTGCCAATATCAATCACCATTAAGAATGATCTAGATGATATTTCGTTTGATTTTGAAAAGGATTTTTTTTTTTTTTTTTTTTTACATTTTAGTATTTTGTTGACACCCATAACGTGTGTTTACTTTATTGTTTAGTATGAATTCCAAAATTATAGATTAAACGTGCAGTCTATACAACTCTCTATATTGATTATTAGTCTGTGCTACGCGTTATACTACAATTATACCACAGTTAGATTATTGCAATCACTGTTCTACATAATATCAGAATTGAAATAGTTAAGCGTAATAGTATTCTATCTAAGGTGTTAAATGTCATGAATCTAAATTTGTTGTTGTCGCCATGTAACAGATAGTTCGCCAATTTGGCGACGGATTCTTAACGTTTTGTTTTATATTTACTTTGTTCGTTCTTTGATGAGGATGCTCTATGGTGAGTGTCCTATAATAAAACTATGGAGATCAATTAAAAATATATCGCTCTTTGTTAAGGACAATTTGTGGTGAATGTCCTGTAATCAAATATTTGTTAAATTCACTGTCCACTCTTTAATCGTCGTAAACATTTTTGGTCGTCTTAACCGGAGACTTAACCGGAAATTCGATTTCGTATCATGGATTATTTGTGAACTATTTGACTGTGTAAGATTGAACAAATTTGATTTCGCAATAATGGAAAAACTTAATAATAAAGAGGGGGGCATCAAAGAACAAATAACTCGTCTCTAAACTTTGTTGGGTAAACCAGATGAAGAATATAATGAAATTGATTTGGACACAAAGCAGAATAATATTGAAAAAATCATTCGTTTGCATGTTACGTGACAACTACTGTGACACTATTGAGAATAAAGCCGCAATGCATAAAGTAGAAGAATTGTTGGATATCAACTCCAGATTAGAAAAAGTGGAGGAAAGAATTAAAAACCTCATTAAAAATCATAAAACAACTAGCACTATAAATAATACTTCTTCTAACACAATAAACAATCTTCTATGTTGAATTGCATTAGTTATCGTATTCCTGAAGTGCCTATTCCGACATTTTCGGGAATTTTATTTAGAATTCGCAACATTCAAAAAACAATTTAATAGTGCTATTGGAAGCAGCAATAATTTATCAGATAATGAAAAATTTGATTATATTCGTGCTTCGCTAAAAGGAGAAGCAAAGCTTTTGGAAATGGAAGATGATATATTTATATCTTTGTTGCAAGCATTAGGAAATAGATGTCAAAATAAATGAATTATTGTCGATAACCATATTCAATTAATTTTTAAAATCGAAAAACTGTTTAATGAAGCTTATTCCTCCTAGAGCACCCAATTTTGGAGGTATCTGGGAAGCAGGAATTAAATCCCTTAAATTTTATTTTAAAAGAGTAGCAAGAACTACTAAATTAAAGTATGAGGAATTTTTAACTGTTTGTAATCAAATTAAATTAATCTTGAACTCGACCACTCACTCCTTTATCAGCTGACCCTAATGATCTTAATATTCTTACTCCGGCACATTTTTCAATCGGTTGACCGATAACTGCCATAGCAGAACCTGAAATAAATATAGCTTCAAATCGATTAAGTAGGTGGAAATTATTAACTAAGTTTATTCAAGCAATTTGGAGGAACTGCAAGCGTGATTATTTAAATCACCTCCAACAGAGACACAAATTGAACTTTAAGAAAATTAATATTGTCCCCGGCAGACTGGCTATTTTAAAAGAAGACAATACACCTGTGCATAACTGGCCTTTATGTTAGATAATAAAAGTCATTAGAGGTAATGATAATAATGTACGTGTCGCTGTAATTCGCACTTCTACAGGAACATATAAACATGACATCTCTAAATTATGTTTGCTGCCAATTGAATAATTTTAATTTTTGTTAATAGCTTGATTTATATACTTTAAAGAAAGCTTGTAATTATTTATCATGTTACTTATGCTTATATATTGTGAATTCGCATTGAATAATAAGAACAATGTTTTGTTCTTAAAACTATCAAATTAATTGCAATTTTTTTAACTCTTTACTTGATGATCAATTGAATAACATACACTGGTGGACAAAATTAAGAGATGGAAGACATTTTCCCAAATATCTCAAAAAATACTGAATATGAATAAATGAAATTTGGTATGGATATAGCTTATTCCAAGATAATAAAGTATGCAAAACAAAAATGAAAGTGCCATTCACTGGCAAGACCTATTGCCAATAAATCCAATGTAGTCTGAACATAAGGATAAAAGATGACAATAAAAGTGAGGCTTGGTCAGTGTGTGTTGCCTCTAGTATGGTGTATGGTCACCCCTGACAGACAGACCGCATCCACAACGAGTATGCATGCTGTTAATAAGGGAGTTAAGGAGAACTTGTGGAAGACCCTCCCAGTCTTCCACCAGAGCAATTTTTAACTCCAGAATGGTTCTGGGGGAAGGTTGGCGCATCGCAATAGCTCTCCCAAGAGCATCCCAAGCATGTTCAATAGGATTCAGGTCAGGGGATTTGGCTGGCCAATCCATTCGTTCAATATCCTCGCTTTCCAGATACTCATCAACTATGAGAGCCCTATGTGGTCGCGCATTGTCGTCCATAAAAATGAACTCAGGACCAACAGCGCCCCTGAAAAGACGCATATTGGGCTCTAGGACCTCCTACCTCTGGGCATTCACGCAACCATTGTCAAACACATGGAGCGGTGTGCGGGTATCTTGCATGTGCGAATGAATGTGTGAAAATGCTTTCCATCTCCTAATTATGTCCACCAGTGTAATTATTCAATGCGGGGGAAAATGCTAAATGTTATGAATCTAAATTTGTTGTTGTCGCCATATTACAGATAATTCACCAATTTGGCGACGGTTTCTTAATGTTTTGTTTTATAATTACTTTGTTTGTTCTTAGGTGAGGATGCGCTATGGCGAGTGTCCTATAATGAAACTATGGATATCTATTAAAAAATATATCGTTCTTCGCTAAGGACATTCTATGGTGAACTTCCTACAATAAAATATGTGTTAAATTTACAGCCCACTCTTTAATCGTCGTAAATATTAGATATCCAAAACAATACGCAATTTAAAACTGGAGCTAGCAATGTCTTATTTATAAAAATTTATTCATTTTTGATAATAGGAGATCAAGGGAAAGAGCAGTTTATGTCCATAAAAGCTGATTCTGTGAAAAAAAGAATTTACACACGATCCGTAAAGGTGACCACAGTACGGCAAATCTTTACTATAGCTTAACTCTCTTACTTAACTCTCGGGGAGAACCAATTTTTCCCATTATTGATTTTTCGAAAGTTAAAAACTGATAGAGATCTAGTTATAATTTTTGTGAAAAATGAACATAAGCCGTTCTTCCTAGGTCTTCAAATTTAAAATCTATAATTACATAAATTACACTGGAGAACAATTTTTCGTTGCATTTATACAACTTGATCTTGACTAAATCGGGTCTGGAGATTTCAAATCTTAAAATATTTTTGCTCTCAAGGATAATTTTTTTTCTTCCTCAAAACGACAACTTTTGTCTAGTTTTTATCGATATGTACAAGTTTAAAAATGTTTTATATAACAAGGGATCGCGCTAATCTGGTGACAAACTTCTGGAGAAGTTAAAGCACATCATCATAATTTAAATTGTATAGAAAATGTCCAGAAATGTCGTCAAACGTGACCCTTTCCTTTTATTAACTGTTCAAAAGCACATGAAGAAACAGTTCATAATTAGAAAACACCCCTAGTGACGTATGACGACAGTTCCGATCATGGGTTCCTATGCATATTTTAATTCTGCTGATGTGCTCTAACTTTCCTAAAAGCTTGTCGCAACATTTAAGAGACCCCCTGTTATAAATAATGCTCTTAAACCTATATATTTTTACAGAAAAGAGACAAAGAAACCGATTGCAAATTGCAACTCAGCAATACAAAAATATCTAAGATCTGTTAAAAATACTCACGCAACAAAAAACAAAACAAAAATTTGTTCTCGGTGTTATTTATCAATAATAACATAAATATAACTTAACAATTTTACATCGCAAAATATGTATATATAAGATATCTCTCTATAACAAAAAATTGTATGCACCGTTGTAATAGTTTCGAACGCTTAAACTAAAGTTACATTTCGGTTTTTCTGTTCAGAAACAACAATACTTTAAAAAGTCCAATTACATGGGTGAGTAGTAAACTGTAGATGAATAACGATGAAATGAAAAGTTTTAAACATTTGATAATTAGGATAATTAGCTCCAGAATTTATAATTTATTTGGTAACTTATTAATTTCCCACAAAAACTACTTTTTTTATTACTTAATGACTCATTTCTAGCGAAGTGTATTTCTAGCTTAAAATTACAAGAATAGGAACGTTATTGCTGCAAATTCAGTCCTAAAATTATGTTCGGTTAATAAACTAAATACTGAAAATTGGTTTTTCTGTACAAATTGACAGTATTATCTTTCACCAAATAAAATTAGGCAAAATTGCTTTTTAAAAACTTTAGCCGTAAATTCCTTAGAAGGGGGAAATCACTTCTATTTTAAAAGCTGTTAATGTGAGAAAAAAATGCTAATTTGGAGAGATTTTTCAACTTAATGAAAATTATCGATATCAATGAATAATTCTCAGGTTTTGCAAATCCGAACAACGCAACATTGCAATAAAAAATAAGTTGGAATATTGCAATGTTTGAATATTGAATAAGTTGGAATATACGTTGGATGGGGAACAAATTTTTTATCCAAAATTAATTTTGCGCCTAAAGCCACAGGTTTTTTAAAAATTATATTTTTTTACAAAATCTATAAGTTCAAAACGTTATATATATATANTATACGTATATATATATATATACATCATCAGGGCTAAAGTTTCATAGGAACCTCATTCCCGGAAACGTCGTCTTACGCGGCTAGGGGCGATTCCCGATGATGATTATTCAAAAACACACAAAGATATTGTTCATAAAATTAAAACATGCACGCTACGACAAAAATTGACTAAAAATGTCATTTAAAAATAAAAATGTATCTTGGAGGACGAAATTAATTGCAAATTTTGCTACAAAAGTAACTAAGATCTATTACAAAACTCATTCAACAAAAAACAAAAACATTGTTCTCCAGCATTATGAGTAAAGTATCAAACTTATGAAGTCTTTCATTGTTTTCAACTATATGAATATTTTCCCTGTATCTTTATCTTTAATGAATAAAAAGATCTAGAATAGGCAAATATAAAAATGAAGTTAAGTAGAAGAGTTTCAAAAAAAGTAATGCATGCCAATAGGAGTTTATTGGCATGCATTTTTATGCTCACCTACAAGCAAAATATGTTTCATGACATAATTCTAGATAATTACTATGTTCTTTCTGATTAAATTATTCATAATCATTACTATTCTTATAAATCGTATCTGCAATTGTTACACGCACTTTTAAAATGATTTAAAACAACAATGGGAACTATTTTTATAGCGGTGGAACAATACTCATTGATCAATAAAAAGATATTAAAAGTTAAGTTTTGCTGAGACTATATGCATATAACTTGGTATCTTATTAATTCCACAAAAAATACTAACTCTTAAAAGACAAGTTTGTTACTTTATAAATAATTTTCTTTAAACTCGAGTTCAAAATTCCAAAAAATAAGGAATTGGGCTTTATTGCGTAGTAACAATAAAAAAAATGGCATTTTGTTATTCTATTAAATTTCTGTTTCACTAGAAGAAGCAAAGATCACAACGAAGTAATCCTTGGGGTAAAAGAGCGAAACGAGCAGGGGGCTAGTAAGAATAAAATTTTAACTTTGAAAAAGTTATGAATAATATATTATCGCAAAAATTTGTTGTGATAAAAAAATTTTTGAAAATTAATAGCTTTTTTTTCCTTTAAAATGCCAAAATCACATTTATTGTTATAGAATTCTCACGTTTAATATCTTCATCATAGAAATAAAATTCCCTTCAGATTAGAAAACAATTCATTGCTTAAATAGATATTTCCATCACATATTTTCTAAATGAGGCTGCCGGTCCGTGCAAAATTAATTAAATTTCCAGCAAAAATACATAAGAATAAATATACTAGTGCACTTTAAGATAATTTTGTATTATTTGTATACTCCAGTCACGAATTCGATCTCCTAAAGGTCATTAGAGTTTTCAGATACAACTTAAATTTAATTATTCACGCATAATCCAATTTACTATGGTAAAACTAGCTTAAAGTAGACAGAGCTCTTGTGTTGCATTGCTAATAAAAAATATTCTTAATTGTAGAAGCAAGGAATCAAATTACATTATTCAAAAATGATTTGCTTTCATATAAAATTGTTTTAAGCAACCGAATTTAATTACTTTTCGCTATACATGTTATGTGAATCATTTTTCTAGTTCAGTTTTATATTGTTTTACAGTATAGTTTCATTTTGTTTAAGGTTATAAAATTGTTTTGATTTAGACCATATTTTTTTTTCGTTATAATCCATAGTTTCATTTAGTTTTAGACCATAGTTTAATTTTGTTTTAGGCCATAGTTTTATTTGTTTTAATCCATAGTTTAACATTTTTAATCCATAGTTTTATGTTTTCAATCCATAATTTTATTTTAATTTAGGTTATAAGAACGGTTTTTTCAAGACTCAACGTTACTCTATCTTCTAAACTCTTCATGAGATATTTTTCAAGCATTTTAATCTGCATTTGAAATCGACTTGTGTTTCAGAAATAGGCGAAAACTTACAAAGCCATGAAATTAAAAATATAACAGACTTACCTATATTCTTATGTCACCAATCTCTGAACAATTATTTTTAAAAAGAAAAATTGTTTGTTTAGCAATAAATGCAATGAAAAATGTTGTTCACACAAAAGCAGCGCAGACATGTTAGTTAAAAATTAAAAGAGTAAAATAAAATAAAGCCAAAAAAACTAGGGAAACTGAATGTTTCTGTTTCAAGTTGTGTTTATATTAAATTTCACATTTACCAATTCTTCTAAAAATGCATTAAGATCTTAAATGAATATCTTTTATTTTAATTTGAACTTTAGTTTTAAACTACATTTATTACTAATCTTAGTTTTTTATTTTCATGAGATCTTATATTTAGGGTCAAATTTCATGATCCTTAAAATATTTATTTTAATATTTATCATAAATATACGTGCATATGTAACATGATATAAAAAATCATTCTTAACAAAAAAATTTTCATTACATTTAAATATAATAGCATCAATTGTAAGCATATGTATAAAAATGGCTATATGTTTGCTTCTTTAGCATTTAAAATGAAAGAGACTCTATCGTCGTCACTTTATGAATATTAGAAACTAAATAACAGTTTCCAGCAAGATTGTCTTTAACCTTGAAAATTGACCAAATAAAGAAATGGAATTTTAAATAGCGGTATCTTTTTCCGCCTGTGATTTACGATTTTGATAGAGGTGAGGATAATATTTTTATATAATTTGAAATTAAATTGTTAGTCGAAAAGGGAAAACTTAGATAACAACGAATGCTGAGTAATCTTTTGGGAAGGTTGAAAATGATTTTTTTAACAAGTAGAATAAAATAAAACTGTCGTTTTACATCATTCCATTATTGCCGTGTATTAAATTTGTCGAAAATATTATGGATAGGTTAAAATATGGAATTTGTTTTAAGGGAATGAATAAAATGAAAGTTAAATAAAACACGTAAAAGATTATAATTCAACATAACAATCCATTTTTTTAATCTTTATTGCTGTATATCTGATTACTAAATTATGTGCTATATTTAAATTTTATTATCATTTTTAATATAAATTGTTCACTAAATTTTTTCTCATAGATATTTGTTGTATACGTGAATTACACTTTAGATATATTTCATAGTAAAACGAATTTGCTTTACAAAGAATGTAATAACTTGATTTAAACGCATTGCAAATATTTTTTCCGAAAACATTTTTAAAATTATTATCCAAGAAAAATGTGTTGATAAACTTATGTGTAAGCATTGTGAGTCTTAGAAATAGATGTTATATATTCTTGCCTCCATTTAATCTGATTCCAGATTGATAGAATAAGCTCCATTCCACTCAAATTCCATTAACCTGAAATCTAATTAATGTGAATAAATTCTAAGAATGCTTTTCTAACTTCGAATTGGTTTAAAACATGTTGATCATTCATAATGTCAATCAGGTCAAATATTTAATCAAATTAAAGCATGTCTTACATATCTCAAAGCAATAAATTTTAATGCTTATATGCTGGTACTAGTCATCTTAAAATAGTGTTAAATACATTAAAATAAATACATAACTTTATTTATTTTACTTTTTATCAATTTATTCTTATGCGTAATTTGATTGAAAGCCACCTCTTTGCGGTTTTTTCTAACTGAATCTTGCAGAAGATTTACAGCTTACTTAGAACTGAAAAAGTCAATAATAAGATTTATCAAAGATTGAATTATTTCAGCTCACAGGCTTTTTAATTAAGCCAGCCAGCATCGCAAATCAGATCAGCTGGTAGCAGGCTTGATGTGACGGTTATTTTAACCGCTTAAATTTTTCTCTTTATTTGTTGTATTTTAAAGTAACATAATAAGTAAATCTAATAACATAATAATCAGGAGAAACTGATATACTAAACAATATAATTTAACTGATTCTATAACAGATAAAAATGATACCCTTATTAAAACTACGCACTCTTTTTGTAATAATTTTGATGAAATTTTCCTTCATTAATTAATTATAAAATATTCCTAAAATTGACAGCATATTATCCTTTTTTTTGCACCATTTCTGGGGCAAGAATAATTTCCTTTCTCTGTATACTTATATACTTAATAAAATATAATACTTTATTTGTAATAAATTTTATGAAATTTCCTTAAATGTTTATGAAATAATCCTAAAATTGTGAAGATATTATCCTTTTTTTGCAACATTCATCGTGCAAGAATAAGTTCCACCTCTTTGTATACTTATATACTTAATAAAATGTTATTTATTAAGTACATAAGTATTTTTTTCTAATAATTTATTTCTAATAATTTTTATGAAAGTTTGCTTAAATTGTTATAAAATAATTCTAAAATTGTTAGGATACCAACCTTATTCTTGCGCCATATATGGTGCAAGAATAAGTTACCCTTCTCTGTATTATCCTTCATAAGAATATGCCTGTATTTAAAATATACAATATGATGGTACTTCGGTATTGAAAATACCATGGCTGAGGGAGGAGTTAGTGAATAAAGATACCTTAAAAATAATTGAAATAGTTCCAAAACCATGAAGATTTTGCAGACCTATTTCGTCATTAAATAACACTTCTCACATTGCCTGTTTAATCTTTTGGGACTTCATAAAAAAGTCACTGAGATCGTGAGGCTTAAAAGTTTGGAGACAAAACTTCTGATCATAAATAATTAAAAAACACTTTGAGGCATTATTTACCTTCGTAGTACAAGGTACAGCAGGGAATCAACTGATTTTATAATAAATTTTAAAGCAACAATTTTATTTACGACAGAGCAGTACACAAAGCACAACATGCTTATGCTACAAAAGCTCTTTAAAAAATAAATCCCTGTGGAGATGTTGCTCTAAGTAATGGGAAACATTATTAAAAGACTATAAAAATGCGATAGCATTAGCCTAAGCCTAATTTATTTTCGAAATAGCTAATGAAAATTGATTGTTTCACAGCGTACTTCATGAATTGACAAGAATTGCGAAGCGCGTACAAAGGGATGATGGACAAAGCTCAAAAATTCAATACTTTTCAGTTTTTCGTGTGTTTTTGTGTATTTAAGTAATTAAAGTTAATCACTAAAAATCACCTGATTTGTTGTCGGCACCTTATGTTAAAACTAATAGAATCCACTTTTTTTAACCCATGGTTTCAATTTTAGCTTTAAAAATTTTCCGAAACAACTTATACAAATTTGAAATATCAATTCTCTTTTGTAGTATTACTTTACATGGAATAAATTCGGAAATTTATTGCTAAGGATTTTCCTAGACATTTAAACAGTTTTAAACTGATCGTCACTAATGTATTATTTGAAACAGGAACTCGATTTGAATAATTGCTCGCGGTCATTTAATTAAACCATTCAAATTGCAAAACTTCGAATATTTCTTAGAAACCCCTGAATCAAAATAGCTGTTATCCTTCTAATGACAATTAGATACAATGAAATAATCTGTAATTTAATTTGCTAATTACTGCGAATCCTGTTTGTTATCGGAATCATTCTGAATAGAACGATACAGTTCTCAAGTCTATTGCTACACAAATATCTGAATGAGTCAGTTGCGGATGCATCGAGTAAAATCTCTTGTAATTAAAAACCATATATGCAGATATACATCATTATTACTTCTAGGTTTCGACTGCACTTTTGAATAATTCAAAGCATTGGGTATTGTTTAAATTGAGAAACAAATTTATTGTTACCGTCATGAATTCAGTTTACACTATTAAAAGTTAATCTATCTTGTTAACACTAAAGTCTATTTTTAAACTTTATAAATTGTAAGTAAATAAACTAAATGTTAGCATCAAATTTTAAAACAAATGTAAATCTGCAGAGCATATTTTATCAATGTGTTACATGTCATTACGTGTATTTAATTGTATGTAGGCAGTGTAAATTGTGTAATCTTTAACAAAATCTGTACATCTAGGATAAATTGACTTTGTTTTGAGATATATTTATAATATATATTTTTTTATAATAAATATTATAACATTAGACATTATAAAATTATAATATATATTATAACACACAATAAGAAAATTATATAATTGTAAGGGGTAGGTTTTTTCTTCCTTTTTTTCAAACTTTTTCTTTTGATAAATTGAGGATAGATTAAAAAAAGCTGTGTATAGAAAAAAAGTAACGAAGTTGGAATTAATAACCCCCATTTCCCATTTATGGTACATAATAATTTTATTAATCGAGATAATAACAAGATAAAGATGTGAGTGATTTTGTCCGGTTTAAGCTTGCTCTGTATTCCCTTTACGCCATAAAGGCAAAGAGTGAGTTTGCTTTTGTTTTCCAGAGGCACCATCTATAGCCAAGAATTCGACTTTTACCACACCCATGCGTCACATCTGTTTATAGGGTGGACCCAATCATACATCCATTCATTCATCGACAGATCGTAATTTTGTCTTGAACCAGTAAATGATCAATCTCATATTAAGTACCTCCAGAGGTATAATTTCTCATTGGAACATGGAGGATTTTGTGACCCGACAGATTCAACGTGCACCAGTCACTATTTGCTACCGACTTTGGTCGGCAGGATTCGAACTCCCGTTCTCACGAACCAGAGTCCAGCGCCCTGCTAACCAGGCAATCCCAACCTCCTTTAATGATTAAGATATTTAAGTATAGTTTTACAGTAATGGTAAAAAATACATTTATTTGCTTTTCTCACATTAAACTATATATTTTTTGGTGTATGTGAATTGAAATATTGATTTCAAAGTAAGTATTTGGAATTCTAAAGCAATATTAAAAATCAACTTTTCCCACTACAGCTCTTTGGAAAATTGTCAAACGCATTTTGTATAAAGTAAAAATTAAGTAATAACTGAGCTAAATTATATTCAAATATTGGTAAAATATGGGAACATGGAGGACTTTACGACTCAGCAGATTTAACGTGCGCTAGTCACCATTTACTACAAGTGTAGTCGTCGGCTGTTTGGATTCGAACTCTCGTTCTCACGAAGGTCAGTCCAGTAAATTACAAAATAATACTATTTATTTATTTTTTCTTATAGCTTAATTTAGTAATATTTTTCATAAGTCGCACTGAATCATTGTGACAACGAATCAATAAAACATAATATGTGAATATGTGAAACACTGAAACAGAAAAATTAAGGAATAAGTCATTTTTCGAACTGTTGATCCGTTTATTAATTAGTTCGCTGCCTTTTATTTATTCGCAAATGTATTGTTCATTTTAATCACATATGTATTAATTATCTGATTCAGTGATTCTCGAATTGATTCATTGATTAGTTTCTTCATTCTATAATTATAGAATTAACACGCTCAGTTGTACGTAATAATTTGGTTATTTTCTTTTATACGTGTACTAAAAACGCATTTTCACTGAAATATGCTGTAAATAGCCGAAATAAAATTTTATTTGGTGTTAATCTAACTGTCGCAGACCATTTTTTTTAAAAAAATTGCGCCCTACCATTTAAATTAATTTTTGACATTAATACAGATTTTAAGCTTGAGCTTCTATCCAAAAAATATTCGTTTCAAACCTACGGCTAAATTTTTAAAAAATCAATTTGTCAAGCTTATTTACCTTTACAATTATTAATGAGTTTTAAAGACCATTTTTACAATTTTTAAACAAAATCTTGATAAATTATTTCGTCATTGCTTCAATAATTTAAAGTAATATAAGAAATTCCAAAATAATTCTCAGAAAAGAAAATTAGAAAAGATATAAAAGGTAAAGACATATTAAAAACATGCATAAAGTGCTGCTCAGAAGCTTTGAAAAAACTATTATCTAAGACACATAAGGAAAAAAATCTTATGCATAATTACTATAACAAGATCTTTTTTATAAATATAATAAAAGCAAAAAATCAGTAGAAAAATATTTTTATTTTAACTTTTTAACCAGAAAAAAACTAAATTATCCTTACGTTATTCATTCCTGTCTCACTCATGTCATTAGTTTAAAGATAAATACATCAACAGGAATAATGGTGCTGCGTCATTTAATGTATCTTTATGAATGAACTAATGAAACCTTTAAAGACGTTTATTTAAAATACGTTATTTTTGTTGAGTTTGTAAATGCAAAAGGAGAAAAGGGCTTCTTTTGCTCTTATCTTGAGAGTTACTAAAAAAGAAAGCAATTATTCAAAAGAAATAAAAAAAATTCAAGTTCTTTAGAATTTTAATTTTGATGCAAGACACAATAAAAAACAATTTAGAAAACATAATGAGTTTGAAGAATATTTTGAAAAACACAATCGAACAAAAGAATTTTATGTCAAAGGAGGCATTATGAGGTCTTTAATGAACTCTTGTGAAACGCGCTTTAATTATAAATTGAATTCAATAGGTTTATTAGATAAAGGAATGCTATGAATAAATCTTTAGCAATTAATCTCAATTTTATTCTAGATACTTTACTTTTATTGGTTATTTTAAAACTGTATATTTAGAAAAACCTAAATTGCGAGTTATGCATATCGCAGTCTTCTGGTTTATTTGTTTCTTCTGTTAGCATTCCTACAAATTTAAATATCCATAATTATATTCAATGCAATATTGCCTAAATAAAAAGCATGCTCTGATAAATTTACAAAACCGGTTTGTTTTTTTCTCCTGTTGATGTTTGGGTGACGTTAAGATGTGAGGACATCAAAAGTGGGCATTGTGACCTTTTTCGACTTTCAAATCGACGATGCTAAACGTACGCGTGACTTCATAAATATATTTCGTTCTTGCGTCATCAAACACCAAAAAATATATTACAAACAAATAATTATAGACATCAAAAATCAACAATAAACTAATAACATTTACTGCAGCGATTCTCAACCTGTGGGGCGCGCCCCCCTAGGGGGGCGCGAGCACACCAGAGGGGTGGCGCGAGAATATTCAAGAGAAAATATTATTTTAAAAAATTGATTAACTGGATGAAAGGAAAGCGCACATATACATAGAAAACAAAATACATTTTGACATATTTAATAACTTATTAAAGTGAAACAACTTATTAAATCAAAATTTAAGGTGGGGAGCCAAGGGTGGCTTGGCCTTAAGGATTTTTTTATAATTTTCTGATTAAGTCTGTGTATCTGAATTTTTTCTGTAACATCTTACACCTATCTCTAATATATATCACGTATACTTTTAATTGTAAAATAAAATTTCANGGTCCTAGAACGTGAAGATCCGATAATTTGACCAAAAGTTATTCTGGTTTGTCTATTTTTTAATTTGCTCACTTTGCATTCTAGATACATAAATTTTACCATTGAATGTTCATAAAATTATTCTTAAAAAGTTACAGATTTTTTAAAAATTTTGTATATTTGCTTATATGCTATTGTTACTCATTCGTATAATTCAAAAACCTAAAAAATTTGCAGCTGGCTACTTTTTTTGCAATTTTAATATTTTTGATGTTTTTATAAAAACATACCATCCTAATCTTAATGAGTCTCCGATTATTAAGTTTTTTTTTGCATATAATTTAATCTTTCTTTAAAATGAGAACAAGTAATTTGTCCATTTGTTTTCGTATTCAAATTTAATTTCGGTTTCAAGTTATATATATATATATATATATATATGCAGTGCCGGTCAAAAGTTTAGACTCACTTTATATCAAAACTTTCAATAGTTAAATATTTCTGACTTAAACGTATAATTTATTCTACATCAACAAACTTCGCAAAACACTGCTTCCATTTAAAACTATTCATTATTTTTTCATTTTGTATCCATTCTGTAGTTGATTACGAAATGAACGAAAGTGCATGTAAGTACCTATTCTAAAAAAGTGTAATTTATTTAAAAAAATTACACTTTAATTAATTTATTTAAATTAATTTTTTAATAATAATTAATTTAAGTAATTAATTAAGTGTAATTTATTTAAGTGTAATTTTTAGTTTATAAACAATTTACTTTTAATGCACTTTCAATCTTTTTTTGTAAACGTTCATTATAAGTTAAGTTCATGTACATAACACATTTAAAATATTGATATATTAGTCTTCATTTGACGCAGTAACTGGAGCACATGAAGAAAAAAAAAATTAACATTATTTTATACAGTTTGTTACAGAAATATGTATCAAAAAACCAGAAGTGTCGAAGCATTTGCAGTTATATTGCACTTCATGGAGAGGGCTATTCAAGTAGACAAATTGCCTCTAAACTAATGTTTCCCAGGCCACTGTTGTCAGAACTTTGCAAAGAAGGAAAGAAACTGGCCAAAACAAGAGTCACCAACGATCAGGGAGGCCTAGAATAACTTCAAAACGTGAGGATAAGTTTATCCACATTAAAAGTAAGCGGCAGCGGACTCAAACAGCACCAGAAGTCAGTGAGGAATTGAATGCTGCTAGGCAGAAAACTGTGTCAGTAACTAATGTACAACGTCAACTTCGTGACTACCGTTTAAAAGGTTGCGTACCTGCTAGAAAACCTCTTCTGAAAAACGAAACGCATTTAAATGACTGAAATGAACTAATAAGCATGTTAACTGGTCTTTAGAACAGTAGTCAAACATTTTGTTTACTAACGAGTCAAAATTTGAGTTGTTTGGAAGCAAACAAAGGTAGTATGTTCGTCGTTTAGTTAGTGAACGTATCACAAATCAATGTTTACTACCAACTGTGAAGCATGTTGAAAGTTCAGTCATGGTTTGGGCATGCTTTCCTGGTGACAAAGTTGGAGATCTTGTAAGAATAGAAGGAATTATGAATAAAAAATATTATCACAGAATATTGCAGCGCTAAGCTGGAACCAGTTGCTGGAACCAGATTTCAACTAAAACATTGCAAAAACCAATAGAAAGAATGTCAAAAATATGCTGTGATTTCGAAGAACGGATATTTCGAAGAATACAAGATTGGACGAAATTCATAAGTTATACTTAAAGTTATAGTTCTTACCGCATAAGTGTACCTATAATTATCAAAATAAAGTTAATTTTTTGAGATTTTCAGTTTAAAAACATTGTTTTTTGTTCATTTTTTAAAAATTCAAGAGTGAGTCTAAACTTTTTACCGCGACTCTCTCTCTCTCTCTCTCTCTCTCTGTGTCTCTCTGTCTCTCTCTGTCTCTCTCTCTCAAGTTTAAAGTACGTACTTGAATTTCAGTGGACCAGATCGACCAAAAATGGTATTTTTCTCCAAAAGTTTAACAGTTAATTTTTCTTAAACTAATTGTAAAATCTGATTTTTTTTATCCCGTCATACCCCCTGTACTTTTTTTTGTATACCTACATAATTTCGAGCTTCTAAATCTATGATTTTGTGCAGCAAAACAAAATGTAAAAGCGAAAGAAGCGATAAAACAAAAGTGAAGCTAAAAGAAAAAAAAGTTATGAAAAATTCACCAAAAAAATTATTTCAATTTGCAATAACTTTCGAAACAAGAATTTCGAAAAAAAATTCTGTATTTAACTAATAAACAAATATGGCACTTTCAATTTTTAAGTTGAATTCCTATGGCTTGTAGAGAAAGAGAAGCTCATATGGTGTTTTTTTTTCTACATGTTTAGCAGTAATAACTGTTATAACTCTCTCGAACTAATAATAGAGTGTTACATATTTCTTTATTTCATTGTACTTCGTGCTGTATTTTTCTAACAACCCATGCATTATCAATTTTATTAAATTTTATTGTTTTTGTTCAATAAAACAATATGTAGCGTTAAGTTGCATATTACTTTGGAGCACAATGCTGCTAAGCCGATGGCTCTTTCGTCTTTTTAATATAGAGAAACTGTTTAGACTATTGCAATCATTATGAAATTCATGTTCATTAATTTCAATTTGCTTTATTATTGAAGTTAAGATTCCTTGTCAAATCAATCCTTTTGAGATAAGTGCTTTTATTTTTTTTTCTATTTGCAGGCAATAATTGCGACTGCCGAAAATTGGAAGAATAGATGTACAGTTGAAACAATTCCGAAACAGCAAATACACGTAATTTTTATCTTTCTATTGTATATTTTTATTCCTCTTTTATTATTTTTTTCTGCAATTAAATTGCATAGTTCATTTTCTGATATTATTACAATTTATTAAGTCGCCAAATGCGCACAAAATATTTTACTATTAATTAATAAAATAATAAAAAATTATAAAAATTTACTAGAAATTATTTTTTACTGGAATTATCTTTGGATAAACAAATTTTATAATTGAGTGCAAAAGTTTTTCATTTCGCTTAAAATGTTCTGGGGATATGGCGAAATACGCAAAAAGGGATCCAAACTTTTCACCGTTCTCCTTATTCACTCAATCATGACCATATTTCCCAGATTAGGGCAACTCCCTATATTTTTGAGGTCAGTAATCCAAATCAGTCAAAAAAGCTGTGAGCCATTCAGAGAAAGTAAGTTTTTGTGTTTGATTTCGTAACTTAATATCGTCTGCACAAATTAATTAGCATATTTATTAGTCTATATAACCCTCACACCATTAAGANAATTTTCTACAGTGAAAAGTTTTCGGAACTTCAGTATTCAAAAAAGTATACAAAAACTAGACGTTAAGAACGTATCCAATGAGCGAGCAAAGCGAGCATTGGATTGCGAAGCAAATCCGAAATGAACTGTGAAAGCAGTTCCGGGGGTTGGTGAGCGCCAGCGAGCAGGGGGCGAAGCCTCCTAGTATATATAGATTTTTCTAAAGATTTAGCTAATTTTTTTTTACATACTATATCAGTATTGCGAAAATTAAATAAATAAATAAAAAATAAAATAAATTATTTCTTTTACCCGATTTAAGAGGAAAACTTGGCTTCATATGTAAGGATTCAGAATCTAATCACATGTGCAATCCTTTTTAATGGTAAAATAAGCTAATATTTCAATTTGTTATTTCTATTTTCCATTTTCTCATTTTAAGTAAGCCTTTAAATATTTTCACCGAAACATATCCTAATAGGAATTAATCTCTTAGAAAGAAGAAGAAAAAAAAATCTCATAAAAGAATATATTCCCAAAAGTTTTCAAAGAAATGAAATGCAGGAAATAAATTTGAATAACAAATAGAATCAAGATTTGTCTGAATTTAAAACCTTTGGAAACAAGAATATTTAAACCTCAAATGCATTTTGAAATGTTTTTCTTAAAATTTATTAGCCACTGTTCTGAATTGTATTGTTATTTATATCATTTTATATTTTTTACCGGAAAATTAAATTTCGGAAACTGAAAACTGATATTTTACTAAACAAATTTGAATTCCTGTTAATGTATTATTAGAATCAGTGACGATATTAACTATATTAAATGTTTTTGTTTTTTGTTTATTTCGTGTGTAATTTAAATTTTTAAAGTGAATTATAAATTTTAATTAAATAATTAGTATGTTTATCAAATGCACTACAGACATCAAATTTAAAAAATATTCGCAACGTCTGCAGTTAAAAAAAATGCTAACAGAAGCAATTTTTTCCATCCTTAAAATGTACAATTTATTTTATAATAAATATTATTCAAACCAATCCTTTACCTTACTCCCATTGCGCGCCGCTCTGATAAATGGCAAAATTTTTCGAAATTTTCAGAATTATTACATTTAATAATGTACAGTGCGCAAAATAAAAAACGGACCACCGTGAATTCAACATCAAACATTGAGTAACACTATACTTTTAATTTATTTTACAACCAGTTCTGAAAAGTCAATTCATTTTTTGGTTTGCAGCAATCAGTGTCCATACCGTAACCTTGTAATTTGATACCCATCCCGGAAAACAATGAAACTTTTGGAAAAAAGCATTAGTATAAATTAGTCTTCGTGAAGGACTATCTGATGGAACCAACCCGTATTCGCTTTACGTGGAGTTGAAAAAGGCAAAAACCTCCCATGGTTAGCCAGGCTGCTAGGGGATTCAAACCCATGACTTCTCCCCGGTATTTTAAGTCAGAACTGTGAGTGGTGCTAGCCGGAAGCATTGAACCAATCATGGATACCAGTCATGGAACAGATTGAATCGACCAGTCATGGACGTGAATCGTGGACACGAACCTGGATCCCCTTATCGGAAGGCGAGTGCTTTATTTCCTGATCCACAACGGCTTAAGTGAGGCTGTATGAAAAAATGTTTTTTGTTAAAATAGGAAACATCCGTTACATTAGTTAAAAATATAAAATGATAGTCTTTAATTTAATGTCCCTACGTGGTTATTACAATAAAAATTGCTTTAATTGGAGGAAAAGATTCTATATTTTATTCTGTAAAATGTAATTTACTGAAGCTGTAATAAAGTGCCATCTTACGTAGAATAATTTCAATAGCTAAATAGAATTAATCCAATTGTTCAATTTCCTCAACAAGATTTTAAATTCTGTAATAATAGTACCACTTAATTTGCAAAATAGTTTAACTTTCCATCTAAAATCCATTTACCAGAAACACAATTATTACGATCAAAGTCGAAGTCTGGTCTCTGCTGTCTATTCAATTCAAAGACATGCGACTAATTTGTCATCTATTTATTAAATTAATTAGAGGTATTAAGCGATTCATGCAACTCTTGCTTGTGGAAAAGAACTGGGATTATTGATTACGTTTAATTATATTCAATGACTGAAAAGAAATTGAGTTACTAAATTAGTTACATTTTTAACTGGTTTGCTAATTTATGACAAAAAATTGTCATCTTAACGTTTCGTGCTAACTTATTGTACAAAAAAAATATTTTGAAATGATCATTAATAAACAAAAAAGGTCTAGATATATTTGTCTGACATAAACGTAAAACTAATTAAATTTTTAAGAGTATTTACTTGTTCATAACTTACTTTTCTTTTATGATCTCTTTTTGATATTATTCTCAGGTATAAATATGCGTTTAATTTTACTAATTATTCAAAATTAAAAGCTTAAAAATGTTATTCTTTAATTATATTTATATCACAATAGTATTCAAGATAATTAATTACCATTTAGTAATAATGAAACGGTAAATTTGAATGTGTTATGCGCAACTCATATTTATAATAAATTCTAATTAACTTTGTTCAGTGAACGTAAGAAATTAAAATAATGAATATGAAATAATTATGTAAAATTTGAATGTAATATTAATAATAAATACTAGGAGACTCCGCCCCCTGCCCGCTAACGCTCGCCAACCCCCGAGAATTGCTACGCAATCCTATGTGGTTCACGCCGTGAACCATGGCTCGCTGCGCTCGCTCGCCAATGAACACAATGTTCTAGCGCAAAGACATAGTATATTATCATCAAAGACATAGTATTTTATCATCAAAGACATAGTATTGTACTTATGTAGAAGAATTCTATCAATGTTCTTATTTGCTTTTAAAAAAGTATATTAGCTATTTAGATTGTACATGGTGAAAAAATCAAAACATTAGCTAAATGAGAAACATATTAGCAAAATAAATTATCAAATATTGCAGTTACTCACCTAAATTCAACTAAATGTGTATAATAAATTAGTTAATGCTAGAAATTCTGAAAGTTTTAGAAGAAAATTTTATTATTTAAAAACATAAACTTTAAACCCTAACTTTTCCTTGTGAGATAATAACCCTCAAAAAGTCTTTCATTTTCAAGAACACAAAAATTTGTTTTATCGCCAAATGAAATATTTTTTGGTGATCAGCATTATTGAAATAAATTTCTATTATAATTGACATTCGTGTACATAAGTTTCAATTAAATTTTTTCCAAAAAACCATTTCATGTATTATCATGTTTATAGGGCATGTATCTGAATTGAACAACCTGATAATGCTCACTCTGGTTATTGTTTCCGTTTTTAAAAGCGCTATATGTTGAGCCACCTCTTCTTGATTTGCCATGTGACATTTTTAGCAGCAATCATTGTTCGATTTTCTAACGTTGCCATTCGGGGAGTTGTAATGAGGCTTTTTTTTGGTGCCGTGTAAGAGAAATATATATATAGATTTCGTACTATTGCTAATTAATTTCTTTCTGCAAAATATATTTGACGAGTTCTTGTAATTACGAAAAATTAAAAACAAAAAATATCAACATAAATTTGGAATGATAACTGAAAAAGCTACGGGGTTTAATTTTTATAACAATAAAATTCGAAAGAAAGTCTGTGATTCCAAGTCAGAGTACATAAAATAAGTATCTTATCACGCGTATTCTTATCACACGTATCTTATCGTACGTATCGTAAAATATCTTATCATACGTATTCACTTTTAAGTGAAAGAAAATTAAGAATTGTTTAAAAGCGTCCCAAAAGATTTTGATCCTCAAGAAATCCGAAAAAATCTAATGGAAGTTTATAAGCTACCAGTGGCAAATGTCACTCAGCTCGAAAGAAGGCGATATGGAGGAAAATAAAAGCTACTTGTCTTTATAGTGGATCTTCACAGGGCAGCAAATTATAAAGAAATCTATCAGGTCAGACACATTTTGGATACTAGCATACGAGTTGAAGACTATTAAAAATTCAGATAGACCAACGCAATGTCACCGTTGCCAGGAGTTTTTTCTTGGGTAATCATACTCTAAACACGCAGCTAGATACGTTAAATGTGCTGGAAACCATTTAACCAGAGCACAAAGAACCTAAATGATGTAACTGCAATGGAACCCACCCGGTCAATTTCTCTGGCTGTGAAAAATACTTTAAGGTTGTTGAAAAAATTAAAAAACTAAAATTACAAAGGAGAGTCATTCGACCTCAAAAGGATGATTCCAATAACAAATGAAAATCCAATAAGCTACGCTAGCGTAGTGAAAAATAAAAAAACTAATGAAAATCTTAGTTTTGGAAAAGCTTCTATTAAAAGCTATTGAATCATCAAGCTACCTTCAAAATCTCATAGCTAAAGTTAGCGAACAACAAATGTCAAAATCTCTTAATACAGAGAAAAATAAAGGAAGCCAAAGCTTTAATCATGGCAAGAAATAATAATTTTGTACCACTAAGCCTAATACTTTGGAATGCGAACAATCTAATATCTAAAATGGCTTGAGTTATTAGACTTTGTGGCTGATAACCCTCCTAATGTTCTATTCATAACACAAACGCATCCAAAACCTAATCATAAGTTAAACATACCTCTATACAATTCTTATAGATGAGACCGAACTTCCCACAAAGGTGGTGGAACGGCCGTATATGTTTCTAGAACTATCAAATCATCTTTATTTTGTGTTCAAACGACAGATAACATTTATGAAACTTCGGTTATCATTCAATTAAATGATCGTAATATCAAGAGATCACTACTATATATAATCCACCGAATAACGATCTCAAAGAGGATCATTTTCTGATCTACTTCGACCAATTGTACTAGGTGATATGAACGCCAAGAATAAGATCTGGGGTTGTAACTCGGATAATAAACAAGGACCGAGATTACACACTATTGCTAAAACTCTTGGCCTCACAATATATGCACCTTCTGAACCGATCTACTACCCGTACAATTATAATTACAGACCTGATATATTAGACATTATGCTCAATAACATGGCACCACGATTTGCTCTCAGTGTTATTAATAATTTAAGTAGCGACAACCTCTCAGTGTTGATCAACACCAATATCTAGAATAAAGAGGAGATTTGTAATTAAGAAGAGCACTCACTGGTTATTATACCATAATATCCTGACCATTAAATTTAACACTAGAAAGACGGGAAATTATTATATACCTATATTGCCTAAAAGCAGTCAAAATGACAGGATTGTGAATGCGTAAATAAATTTGTTTAAAATTAATTTTTAACATTTTTTATATTATTTACAGTTATTTAACAAGTTATTAGTAAATCTTAACAATAAAAAAAATTATATGTTGTACAAAAAGTCACAAAATTCTAAGAAATTGTGTCATTATAGACATCATTGTTTTTCTAATTGAAATTAAAAGCAGTCAAAATGACTTCCTTAGGCAATCTAGTGTTAAGCAACCGCCTCCCATCAACTCGAATGATGAAATAAAAGACTCCATTCATGCTCTTAATAATGTACTAAACCAAGCTATTAAGGAAGATACTACTTAAAAACCTAAGAACCTAAATAATTTTAAACTGCCAAGTTCATTTAAAGATAACATCAGGCATAAAAAAATTAATCAAAATGTACAAACGTACATACAACCCAGCTTATAAATATGAAATTAATAGATTAAATAGAATCGTTAAAGCTGACTGTCAAAAACACAGAAATATTCTAAGGAATGACAAAGTTGCAACCTTGAATAAGGAGGATAACTCCTTGTGGAGAATGGTGAAAGATTTGAAGAGAGGGACTATAAAATTGTCAGAGAGGGAGAACCGCAGGGGTTTATGCTAGACCCGATTTTATATATAGTGTACACGACAGCCTACCCTGTAGACAATAATAATAGTAATGAACTTGTAGCACTTCATGCGGATGACACTGCAATCATCACAAAATCTATGATAACCAATCGAGCAATATAATTATTACAAAATAAATTAAAAATTGTGGAAAACTGGTCCTTCAAATGGACAATAAGGTTACACCCAGATAAGAGTCGATTCATGATTATTAACATCATGATCAAAAATCTCAAATATCCTTTTGTTTAATGTAAATATCGCATCCATCAAACAAGTTAAATACCTGGGAATTACCATGCCTAATAACTTAAGCTGGAGTAAGCATATAGATGATATTATTAAAAGGCTAGAGGCGCTTTCTTTGCCTTATATGCTATTCTCAACGAAAACTCGAAATTATATTTTACTAATAAGAGGACCATTTACTTTCAGGATATAAGACCTATTTTGACCTATATATATATATATAATAAGCTTTACCCTAACCTGCCCGCCGCTGTAGTTGTAATTCATTTACGTCGCACTAGAGCTTCACAATGGGCTATTGGCGATGGTCCGGGAGACATCCCTGAGATGATCCGAAGACATGCCACCACAATTTTGATCCTCTGCAGCGGGGATGGCTTTGTTCCTCCATTTCAGTATCTTAAGAACCTTACAAACTCTGTTTAAAAAGAGAGTAGCGTATCAGATATATATAAGAAAAAGAAATCACAGTAGCGGTACTTGGTGATGAATGTAGCTTATCGTAATTGAAGAACATGTTGTGCGACATTTTATGGTGAATTTGCGAAAATAAAAATGTATTGAATGTTTCAAAATGTATCGAAACATCAGGATGCTATTTGCAAATTATCTTTATCCAAAGAAAACCGTGTAACTTAAATATCTCGCAGAATGAAGTGATTTTTTAAACAATTAATCATACAATATGCAACATATTATTTTAATATGTTATTCTTAAACATAGCATATTTCAATGTTTTTAAAATGCCACTTAACATTCAGTAATAGAAAAAAGAAATATCGTTAATTATATAAAACTTTGTAAATGTGCATTAGAATTACTATACAATCGACATTTTATTTTTTAGGCCCTTTTTTTTTCTTCTTTCTTCAACCTTTCTTGCCTAGAAGACTAGATTAAAACTGTAAAAATGATTATCCCTAAAATTTTGCATATAGTTATAATAAGCTATGAAAATTTGATTTTAGTTTGTAATCCTCGCATAAATAAAGTAAAAATAACATCAAAAACCCAAATAAATTCAGATAAAAAGTTCATGTATTCAGATTCAAAAAGCTTAGAAAATCATAAATAATTGATAAATTGATTCATATTTTCTTTTCAATAGAGATTAAAAAGAAATAAAAATCGTTGCTTTTTGGGCAGAAATCAGCTTAAGAATTGTCAATTGCCCAGAAACTTCGAGTAAATTTTCTATTAACTGTTATTAACTAAAAATCTCCGAGCAATCATCGAACATTATTTCAATTTTTTTATAGTCTAAAATTAGTTGCTTAGCAACCGAGTAAAATTAAGTTTTCCTCTCTTGAATCAGACTATGGGTTATCTTAAAATATTCAATTGCGGTGGCGACTTTACCCAAATTTCTCGAAATTTTGTCTACCCCCCCCCCCCTATTTCAAGGGTCAGGATACCAAATATGCAAAAACAATAAATGTTTATTCAGAGAAAGTACGCTTTTGTGTCTGATTTCGTAACTTAATTAATAGTTAGCACTAATTAATTAGCATATTTGAGGTCATCCCAAGGAACCATTAAGATTGACACTTAGTTTGTAATAATCTGATGATTAGAACAAAAGTTATTCAGGGTGATATCTTTTTTTCTTTTTTTTTTCTTTTTTTTTACGGACTGTACATTCTGATTGGTATTTTGGGGGTGTATCTTCCGATTAGCCTTCTTCAGGTTGTATCCATCAGATAAAACCTGACCAACCTGACCTTAAAGTATATTTTTTGAAAATTGCTTACATTAGAAGTTGCAAATTAATATAAAGTAAGAAGAAAAAGAAAAACGTTATCAAAATTTGAGGAATCATAAACGAAAAAGACGAGTTAAAGAACATCAAAATCTGTTTCATTGGCGAAGAAAACAGAAAGGATGTTGAATAGTTAATGAGAAACAGCTCCTAGTAGTCTCAAGCAATAAACTGATTTTGATATTTTTAATCCACCTTCTTCGTTTCAAGTTTTAATAACTTTTTTATTTTTCCGTAATTCAAACATTTTTTGGCTGCTAATATGTACATATTTTCTTTTCGCATTTTTAACAAGGAATATTATAAAGAATGGTGCTTGTGAAATACCCGATATATATTTTGAAAGAACAAACAAGTAAGAAATATATGTATCTTTATTTGGAATGTAACTAATGAGTTATATACAATAAAGAACAAAAAAAAATTACAAAAGAATAAAAACAATTATAACATACAATGTTCAAAAAAAAAAACTAAAAAATGTTTTGACAAGATTTCAAAATAATACAAACAAAATTTATATAGTATATAATTGATAAATAATAAAAAAATATCACTGAAGCTTACAGGAAGTTAAATTGCTATCTGATAAAATAACAGACAAAGTAAAAAAAATAATAATAGGGAAACTTTTCCTAATATAAGTAAAAATTTTGACTCTCATACATTTGCTAACTGTGCAGAAAAGTGATGACTATGTTTTAAAGGAAAGGTCAAAATTAAATTGAATAAAAATTTATATTAAATCACAGTAAGAATTTCTTAAAGCAAGCATATTTCTCTATAAAAAAAATTCAGGTTGTCCTATAATAGCCTGTTCTTAACGTATAATTTTAGTATCCTCGTCAAAAGTAAAGTCAAAAGCGCATTAAAATAAGGGATAATAAATTAATAATAATAAAACATTAAAATTTTTTGAATCACTACTGAGGAAGGTAGGATTGAAAATACAAAACCTATTTGAACAACGAAACAAATGGAGAGGATCTAAAAAGCAAATACTATGAGAACAGACTCCAAGTGGCATGAGGTAGTCAAACTGGATTTAATGCCACCTTCCTCACTTGTGATTCAAATGATTTTGATAGTATTTTTTTTCCTTGCTTAAATATGAGTTAGCGACCCTTAATGTGGGTACTTTCCTAACATCATTTTTGACAAGCATTCTAGAAGCATGGATTCCAAAAATTGTAAAAATATTCATGACAAAGATCCCTCAATACCAGGGATTTCCAACTTACGTGAAGCCGGGGGCTGCAAATTAAAAACACCAGTCAAATGGCGGGCTGCTACTTTATTAAAATTTTATATAGGACTCTTTTATGTTTGAAGAAATATTAAATATTACTATCAGATTTTTATCAAATTGTACAAAACAAAAGTATTGAATGACAATTTAAATTAGAAGTAGATTTTTAAAATTATTTAATTGCATATTAAAAAATTCTGGCAACAAAATTTACAAATGTAAATAATTTCGTCCGAAATGAGTGGTTTCAAAAAGTTAAATTGGAGAATTTCTTCGAGAAAATTTCTGACACACACATGCATATATAATCACAAAATACAAAAAAAAAAAAAAAAAAAAAAAAAAAAAAAAAAAAAAAAAAAAAAAAGAGCAACGTACACGATTATTTTTGTATTTGAACAAATATTTTCTTGGATGCAAAACTTGAGAAAATTTTTTATTTGCATCGTTGGTATGTTAAATTTCACAGAAACGAAGAAATTAGAGTTTTTTTAAAGAAAGAAAAGTATTTTGAACCAATATAGATCTTTTACGAAAATTGTCAGCAAAAAAATGACAACTAATGTTTGCAGCTTGCGGGCCACAAAAAAAGGCTTTGCGGGCCGCCAGTAGGTAGCCACAGCTCTATACCATCCATAATACTTTTAATATCCATTTTTAAAACAGAAATATTAATTTCAAACGAAGACGCACCAAAATAAATTATTTATAGAATTTTATTTTGTCAAATAAATTTAGGACTGAAAAAACTTACATTTAATATTATTTAGAACTTAATGTGCCAAGCTAATTTATTTATTTTATGGTCTATCATCAACACATGTGGACTTAAGCAAAATTCATTTAAATAGTTAATTAAGTCAATTTTTAATAGCTGTTGAAAACATAATTAATTCGATATTAATGTGCAATTTATGACTTCTTTCACAGTAGTGTTCTTCTGGAAAAAAAAGCTCAAAACATTTTTTTTTTCAAAAATGCTAATCAGATTTAAATTTATTTATTTGGCATACTTGGGGCTGTCATGCCAATGAGGAAAAATTTCGAAACGCTTACTTGCAGTTGTTTTTGCTTAGAACTACAGAATTCAAAACAGGATTTTTGAAAATGGAATATATATCTGTTTCTAAAATATTTTAAAAAATTTAAATATGTTTTATGACCATGACAATTAATGAGCAACAAAACAAACTATATTATAAGACAAAACTTAAAACAGTATGGGCTTTGTCAAGTCTGTATCAGTTTTCTGTGCACATTTTTCATTGACTTAAATGTTAGGCCACAGCTTTTCATATATTATAAAAATTTCAGTCAAAATATGCGAGGAAAAAGCACAATGAAGAATTCATAGATAGCGAGTCAGCAAATAACAGCTATATGCATATATCTAAATTGATCTATCCGTGATTCTAGAAATCTCTCTCTCCAATATAAGCATGATACATGTAAGCATTTAAAGCAATATTTTAAAAAATACATAAAAGTTTTGTAAACTTTAACAAACAATTATTGAGTTATAAAAGACTTTTATTTTATGTTAAACTTTAAAACAATATGGGCTTTGTCAAGATAGTTTTAATTTCTCATGTACAATACGCTGTTCAATAACGCACATTTTTAATTAATTTGAACGTTAGATTACAGCTCTTTATAAAAAAAAAAATTTCAATGAAAATTAACAATCAAGCAATCGCAGATAGCAAATCAACAAATAACAGCTAAATACGTACATCTAAATCAATCTATCCATAATTCAAAAAGTTTAATATTCTTAAGAACATGTAAGCTTTTAAAGCACTATTACAACATCTTACACGAAGGAGCACATTTAATTAACTTTAAAAAAGCACCTTCATTCTTTGTTACTTAAGCCACTGGGGTAACTTAAGGCACTTTTGCAGAGTCAAATTTAGATGCTGATTTAAGCGATATTGTTTAGATTTAGAATGTTCAATTTCATACCGTAAGTTTGTTTCACAAATGTTTTAGATCTCTATTTTAATTAGTTTATGTTTAATGTGTTAATAACTTTTTATTTAATGTGTAAATATGGTTATATTTAGTGTTAAATTATGTATGTTTAAATAAGTTTATAAATCTTTACTCTCGTTTGATATACTTTCAGAGAACTTAAAACACCTCATAAATTACATATTTTTAACGCTACCTATAACCACTTTTAAACATAACCTCAATCGATCCTTTTATGGTTGGTATACAAAACTGATTATATTTCTATTTAACTTTACATTTTTTAATAAGTTAAATATTAAACACTTTTTAATTTGACCTAACAATTTTTTTTGTATTTTTGTTAGTCTATAATGTTGTAATCGATAAAATACATAACAGGCAAAAAGTTTATTGTTTCTAAAAAATGCATGACTTTGTTTTAACTCTAAATAATCGAAACAGAATAGTTTTCAACTAATGCAATCACATAAATTAGAAAGATAAATAAGGTTTTTGCATAAACTTATTACTTAAACTTCAGAAGACAAAAATGTTAAATAAAAGAACTTTCTCGGCTTCAATTATAGGTGCTAAATAAGTGTACATTTATTTTAGAGATTTGTTACCTCGTCACCAAACATTAAACTCTTATTGCTGTCAATTGTAGGGTAACTTAGACCCACTTGTTTAGCCCTTTGAGGTAGAGTTTCTATTAAATATATTTTACATGCTTTATTATTTTGTTTTATATTAGGTCAAAATAAATGAAAATTATTATGTTTAGCATTTTAATAATTTATGGTTATGAAATACAGCATGAAACACCAGTGTCTTTTCTGTGTTAAAAGTAAAGTTTTAAAAACACAGCTAGGTTCAAAAAAATCTTCCGAATATGCACTTATTTGCAGTTATTTAGATTTAAGCGAAACAATTATGCAACAATAAAATTTCTCTATTTTACAAAATCAATTGATAATTTGATCAATCAATTGATAAATTTTTGAATAAGAATGAAAAAAATTTAAAACTACTTTTTTGGATTTTACATTTTGGTACAAATATAATTTTGATAATCAAACAGATTTAATATGTTTTTTTTTAATTAAAAAATACCCAAATAAGTTTTTGTCTGTAATTAGAATGTCAGAAAAAATATATAAAAGAGACACTGGAATCACATCTGTGTTAACGTTTTATTATTAGGCTTTAGAAATTTTCCATACTAGTAAAACATATAATGTTTTACAAATATGCAGTTATTTTATCTACAAACTGAAATCCTACAACAATTTATTACCTCTAAATTGAATGTCTTAACTTGAAAAGTGGCTTAAGTAACTATAATTGCACATTACAATCAAAATATACTTTTAGTTTATAGCACAGGAACAACCTATAAAAGACAATTTCAGAAATACACGAGAAATTTCCATTTTAGATATATTATAAAGAATATATGATTGTCTTAGAATTATTAAAAGTTTATCATATTAAACATAGATTAAGAAATCTTTAAGATCAACTAATGAAAAAATAAATAAATTTTTAATGAGTCAACTGTATTTAATTACAAATAAAAACATCTTTTTAACACATAAGAAACATAATCACAATAGTTATCATAGAAAGTAATACACTATTCCTTATTTTATCTACAATATATACTCATTTCATGTAGTGTAAATACATCCAATCATCTAATTACAGTCATTATCTAACTATTGCATCATATTTTAATAAAAAACTTAATAAAAAAGAGGTTTATAAAATGAAACAAGAAAAAAAACAGAACATTTCATATTTATTTATATATATATATATATTTATTTCACAAAAAAAGAAAGATTTTATTATTTCTAAAAATGAAAATAAAAATAAACTTTTAGTATGGATTTTAACAAAAACAATAAAAATAGATAAATAAATACCCTTTCTCACATCAACTCATGATAAATTTAGATTTAAAACAGAAAAAGACAATGATTTTTTGTAATTCTTGGGACAATATTATTTTTAAACACATGAAAAACTTGCATGCAATAACATAATTTATGAAATCATTATCATTACATTGTTGTCAAAGATGTGCCAACAGTAAATGAATCTATACTCTCACTAATATTAAATAAATGATAAATAAAATGACAAATAAAATAAAACATTCAAAAAAACCTTTCACTAATTATCTAATTTTTTTTAAATGCATATATTTTAAGAATTCAAGCCTAGTCATAATTAGTGAATATGATTAACGTCAATGCAAGATATACTGGCATTCCATAAAAAGTCTAGTCATTGCAAAGAATATTAATCGTTTTTAGACAAAGCATGAAACTTAAAACTGTATACTACAGTCTGCCTTGTCATTTTTTTAGAATACCTGCAAAACATTATATGAATATATAAAATGTTGGCATTCTTTAGAATGCCTTGTCATAGCATAGCATTATTAAGTATATCTTTAAGCAAAGTATAAAGTATGAGAATTATTATATGCCCAGCCTAGTCATTCCATAGTATGCCTGTAAGTCAATGTATGGAATACTGGCAATCTATAGAATGTTTAGTCATTGTCCAGAATGTCTGGTGTTAATATATAAGATTTATTATATACTTTTCCAAGCCATTTTAAATAATGCCAGTAGCCTTTTCATTACTAATTATATATGTGGAGGCAAAGTGTGAAATATAGATCGTTTCATACTTTGCTAGTCCATTAAAGGCATTCTATGTTGAATGATGGAATTCATACATAATACATAAATTTTTGCAACACGATTTATTCTTCAAATTTTTAAAAAAAAAATTTAAATAGTGATGATATTAAAAAAAGAGAAGAAAAAAATTTTAATTAAAATATTTTACAAAAATAGTTTTTTTAAACAAATTTTTGTTCTGTATGCCTGTTTTGAAACTTAGCAGTTTTAGTTGTAGAAAGTCATACCTGTTTCATCTCTGAATAGCAAAACCAGTTACCTCAGTTTATAAGATAGAGAAACAGTGTATAGGGGAAAAAACATTATCCCTTGTGCAATAACCAGAGAGTTAACATTTCTGCAACTGTCTGTTAGCCAACAGACAGCATGTTATTTAATAACCTAATTCTTAATACTAAGTTCATTGTAGTTTCCTCAAAGCTGCCTTCTTTAACAATTGAACAGGCAAAAAATTTTCACCTGCTAATTTTAATGACTGTTCTTGAAATAATTTAAAAGCATTTGGAAAATAATTTTAAAAAAATAAAAATTTTATGTATTCAAAAAAAAAATAAACAGTTTAAAGTTAAATCTTACTACCAAAATACAGGGTGCAAAGCCAAATCTTTCAACAAAAAATAAGCACCTTCAAAGTACTTTTTAAGCATTATATACATTAACAAAATAATTTTCAAAAGACTTTACATGATCAACATAAAATAACTAGTTTATGACAAAAAAAACTCTTTGCTTGATTATATAAGCCATTATAAAATGATCAAGAGGTTTTTCGGTTCGATATCAGAGGGTGGAAAATGAAGTCCGAAATGGAGAATATCTTGCAAAATGAAGCAGAGTTGCACATGAGAGGGCCAGAATCTCACCAAACTCAGCTCAGTGGACACACATACTGACTCGCAAATATTTCATCAAGCATGTAAAATGATTGACGCGTTCATACGCTATGGACCGATGGTACTCCAAAATGGATTGTGGTTGAATGAATTGTGAAGATGTTGAATAGAACAATGTGAAAAGCACGCAAATTTCATTTTCAAAAAAGGAAAATTAAGCCCTTTTAAAAAACACCCAATGAAAAAAGCACCTTTAAGGGCTTTTAAATTATGAAAATCAAAAATAAGCACCTTTAAGCACTTTTTAAAAACGCTACGCACCATGAAATAGCCATTCAAAATTTTCCTAAAATTAAATACATAAAGCTTCAACAATCTCAAGCTTAGACTATTTTCTTGAAACAAATGCCAGTTCTCTTCAAAATTAGGAATACTGTTTGCATTTAAAAACTATTTTAAATATATATGATTCGAAAACATTTTATAAAAATGAGAAGTTCTAAAAAGACTTTAAGAAAGAAAAATTCAAAACAAATACATGTTTATTAAATATCTAAGCAAAACTAGAAATATTATTTATAATTTTTATGAGAAAATTTAAAAACAACTAGGTATACAGTTTTAAACTTAGTCTGGATACAGTTTTAACAACTATACAGTTTTAACAGTCTAAATTAAAATTTTAAAAAAGTTTACAACTGCAAAAATATTTTAATATTAACTTAATTAGCAGAAACTAAAGCAAAATATACAAATATTTATAAGGAATATGCAAGAACAATTAAAAAAAATAATAATAATAAAGACAAATTCCAAATGGAAATTTTAAAAAAAATTGTAAGGACAATAATGATGGATGTAAAATTGAGAATTTCATACAATAATGTAATTAATACTACACCAAAATAATGGCATTTGTAATTATTGTAAGAAATCTAGCAGTAAGGTAATAATAGTGAAAGAGTTAAGCTGTGGATATCGTTCAATAATTTAAAAAAAACTCATTTTAAATATTCATATTTATTTTAAGAAATCGCACATTAAGATAATAAAAATGAGCAATCATTTGCAAAAACTAGTTATTACATCATGTTATTAAAAATATTGCATATAATTGTGATAGAATTTGCACATAATTGCATAACTTTTTGATTCACACAAGCCCCTTAATGCAATATTAAATAAATTTACAAAATATTGTAGAGATTTGTAAAAAAGTATATAAACACTAGAATCAATATTTAGGGAAGTAAGTGATTACTAGATGTCATAAATTTTATAGAAAATACAATGATTGAAAATAATGTCAGCAAAGTTATAAATAAAAAATGCGAAGATGCCAACAATTATCGAAAATATAACCATTTCAAAAGGACTCAAATTTGGCTAGGTCGCTCGTTTCAACTTTTTACATAAAATTCTCAAAGAGCATGACTAAATAGATGGTATTTGAGATGTTGAGCAGTAATATTTTAAAACATAATAAAAATATATGATGCGCCAATTAAAAATCACTTAACGTTTCAAATATTAGATTTCATTAAAAAATGTACCAGGTCAGATTTCATAAAAAATTCATTATTTCACCTTTCTTTAACATTCCAAAAACATTTTAAGTAAAAAAGCAATACAAATAATTACATAACACAACATAAAAACTGTAGTTCAGACAGAAAGTATGCATGAGTGAGGTTTTTTATACTCTGAGCATTTGACAAAATTTTTTCTTGGTTGCTTTTCTGCGTGACAAACAGATTTTTCTAATATTTTTAAATGGTATTGTGCTAAAAATTCTGTACAACTTACCCAGATGTTTCGAAAAATTGAGGGTTAAATTTGAAAAATTATGCTTCAAATAACATAAATCTCTTATTACAAAAACATTATTAATTGTGTACAGTTAAATTATATGTTACTTAAGATTATTTGCAAAAAAATTAGTTAACTATTCAATACATTTTCGGTCAGAATTTCTAAATTAAAATTAACTTTTTTACTACACCACTATATACAATATTACAATATATGTACTATATGTTTAGAAAAAATTAAAACCATGAAACCCTATAACACATAATCTTTATTCTCAACTCATTTAGAAACTATTTAATTCTGGGTTATGCTCAATGGGATTCTTATTTAAAAATTTGAAAAACATAAAAATTCCAACAAAATATCTAATGACATATTTCAAAAACACACCTTAGCAAACACAACTTAGCTCAGCAAAACACACTTAGCTCAATTTCAATCCTGAATGATCTCAAAAAATATTAACTCTTAATAAATATTGACATTTTTGTTCAGAATTTTAGAGAAAAAACATATTAAATCATTTTAGCACATACTGTGTTTGAAGAAAATTACTTTATAATGCAAAAAATATTTTGTAATAGAAAACACGTTCGATATAAACTTTTGAAGAATAATGCATGATTTAATAAGTATTAATAGAATTTCAACTATCATCAATAAAATGACATAAAGATACAATTTGGCAGAAAATGAAATGAAAATTTATGCAATAATGCATACAAGCATTAACAAGATAAGGCACAGTTACATAAACTCTGCAGACAAATGAGGTTTTTGAGCCAACCAAATTGCACATAAAAATTAAAGCATTTTTTTCAAAATTCATTGCTTAAAAGTCACTTGGACACATTGGAAGAATATCACTTCCAAATAAGCTGCTTTCATAAAAAATAGCTATCATCATAAATATTGCATACCAGATAAGAAGAATTATACCATATTTCCTGTCCAATACCCATTTATTCAAATGTGTTGCCAATAGAAGAAACACAATTGTAAGTAGAAGAGTTAGAGTAGAATAAGTAAGACCTAAAAACATTAAAAACAGATGAGGCAATAATATTATGAAAATATAATTCTATAACAGATTATAGGCTTATAAAAAGTACTGTTAAGACTATAATCTTATTTTAATATGTAAGCAAAATATTAAAGAATTTATGTACAGGATTCATTATTAAACAGACATTATTAAGAGGAATAAAGTGCTAAAATATGTTGAAAATCAGGCAGAAATTTTAGCTAAACCTGATAGTTGTGTGTTAATATAAAGATTCATGCACAAAGTACTACTTGGAGCCCCCTCTGTTGAAACAAATTTGAAATAAAAGCAGGATCCCAGCAAGAAAAAAATTCTGCTCTGTCACATCATGAATATGCTACAAGAATTTCTTAATCTCATTCATTTCTTTTCTAAGATGAGATATGGATACACATAGAATACCCACTTATCACTTGCATACAGCGTAATGGAATTATTATAAAAAATAATTGATAGCTTAACATTAACCAGGAATGTTTAATATTTTTGAGAGAATTCTACCAAATTAAACTGCAGTTTTTCAACTACGATTTTACTTTACCCATGTGTTTAATTACTAAAGTCCAGGTCCAGAAACATCTAAGATGTGCAACTCATTTATCCTATTACAAGTCAAATGTGTAATTATTCAGCAGCAAAGATAGATAAGATGGCATAATTTTTGTTTAAAACCAATACATTATTAACAAAAAATACATTTAAAAATATGTAATAGAACAGAAGATCAAAACAGACTGATAATTTTTTAGAAAGTGCTGTGATCAACTTGCTATATAAACCTGAAATGCAGGGATAAACCCTGCAAGGGATACGCACATTAATAAACTATGTATGCACTAAGTGTAAAGTTAGTTGTTATCAGGAATTGTCCCTCAAACTTAAACAAGTGGCAAATATATATACGACACTCACTTTCTTCATAAATAAAAATAAGGTTGCTAAAAGTTACTAGGTAACTTTAATAATTATTATAGTTTAAAACAATAAACTTACCTCTGCTTCGAACAAGAACATGAGATCCGGGTTCCACTAGAGCAGTTTGAATGAACCATGGCAATCCAAGGCATAGCAAGATATCAAAAACATTGCTACCTACAGCATTTGAAACAGCCATATCTCCTAAGCCTGTAAATATATAAACCATTGGAGAAAAAAAGTTAGACAATATATTTATTACAAAATGGGTTAAGTCATGAAAATCACTCCCGACTGTCCTCTCAGCAATTATAATATATACTTTCCTTCATTTTTAATTTATTCTCTGCTCAATGCAAAAATCTTTTAACCTTTAATTAAATTTGTTATTCGTTTTTTTTAATTAACTTTTTTTTTAAATCTTAATTTTTAAAATTTTCGAAGTCATATTTAAAAACATTTTCATTACAAAGGGGAGAGCCAAGAGCTGTTATTTTAATGGCATTTAAAGCTAAATGTTTCATAATTAAATATTTTATAGTAAAAAAAGAATAAACTACAGTCAAACCTCGATATAGTGAACACAGTTTATAATGAACTCCCGGATAGAGTGAACAAAATGTTCGGTCCTGTGCCTTGCTATACACATATACATATAATGTTATATTTTGTGGATATAGTGAACCAAAAAAGTGAGGAAGTTGGATATAATGAACTTTTTTCTGTCTTCGGCAGATTTTTTTCTTCATTTTTTTTGTAATAATTTTGAAATTTCTACTTCAAAATAAATACATACACCGATTTTTAAAACCATCCATAGAGGGGAATGTAGCGATATGCATTTTTATTATTTGCTTCTTTTATCTCACTTTCCCATCCTAAACAAACCAAGCAGATGTTTCCAACCCAGGCAGATGATGCACCTGTAAGGTGTCAGTGGGATCAATATGCATTTTCCGTCAGAGGGAATGAGTCATTATTTGTCAAAGGGTTGGACACTAATATGTGTTGATAAGGCCCTCACTTCAACTCCTTTTTGCTCTCAGTTCAGTTTAAAAAAAGCCTGCAAACAAGTTTCTCAAATTTAACTATGGCGAGCAGTAAACGTAAAATGTTCTTCCTTGATGATAAAATGGGCATAATCAGAAAAATTGAAAATTGATGCAATCAAGCTGAAAAAATATAAACTATCCAAATCTGCAGTTTGTAACATATGACAAAATAGGCAGTTAATAATTTCTGCTCATGAAAAAAATTTAGATGCCAGAAAGAAGTTGAGAAAAGCAGATGACAAGGATGTTGAAGAAACATTACTGAAGTGGTTCAGCATTAGAAGAAACCACAATCTCACAGTATCTATACAAATGTCGATGAATTTGCTAAGCAATTTTATGAGACTACTTTTATGTGCTAATATGGCAGGTAAGACAGGTTTTAAAAGTGGAATAACAGAGATTCAGGAAAAATTTTCTCAGAGTTGGTAAGTGTTTCTATATCCGATGTTGAAGATTACTTATCAGCTAGAGATTAAAAAAAAATTTTTGTATCCAAGAAGAAGAGTAATAAAAAAATAACGCATTTTTTGCTACTACATAACATTTTACAGTCATTTATTTGAACAATGTGTAATAAAAGGGAGGATTTAAGGAACCATTAGTTAAATTGCCTGCATGACAGATATAGTGAACTCCTGGTTATAGTGAAACAAAATATCGGTCCCTTGAAGGTTCACTATAGGTCTGACTGTATTTTCAAGGTTTGACTGTATTTTCATTCATTAGAAAACTCATAGTTAATTTATCATGCACGAGTAAGAGGAAATTGCATTAATTAGAATTGCCTTTAATTAGATAACATAAAATTTATTAATATGAGTAAGAGCAAAAACTTTAATTTTAAGTAGACATAGGAAAATCGTTATCTTTATTTGAGAATGCAAAATTTTAATATTATGAAAAAGATAAAACATACCAAAATATTATTAACAATAAGGAATATATCAGTATACAGAATACATTTTGTCATAAAGAACTGTACGAAACAAGAATCCTCTACTTAGAGCATATAAAATTATTTAGTATGGATAGGAGAATTATATCTCTCTTTATATGGCTTTTTTTATTTGAATATGTTAAATTCATTTACTACAAAAAATATAAAGTGCAGTAAAATTATAATAAAGAATATTTTTTGAGGAAATAAAATTTTATAAAGAATAAGTTTCCAACAGAGTTTGCTTATTTCTGTAAAATTATTCACACCATAAAAAATAAGTGTAACAAAACATACCATCACGTACTACCAAAAGACTTGAAATAGCATCAGGTATACTAGCTCCAGCTGCCAAAAATGATAATCCCATGATAGTATCTTTAATATTCAAAGTAAACCCTACAGAAAAGAAATTAGTATATTTAATTTTACTTTCAAAAAATTCAAATAACAAATATTAATAATAATAAGCATACCACTTTTTTAATAATATTGAACAAAAGTTTTTTTTTAACTTTTGTGTAACATATAAAGGAGCAAAAGTTCTGTTTAAATAAAAATGCACTCACTAAAAGTTAAATAATATTAACAGATATTTAAAAAGATATGCTCACATATTTTTACACAGCACTTAAAATTAGTTCCGTTAATTATTAAACTCAAGTCCTTTAAAAAAAAAAGCCTGAAATCAATAAACATGCTGCCCATAAATCACCCAAAAATATCGGTCTTCAATCAGGATTTAAATCAAAGGGGATCTTCAAAACTTTTATTGCTTTTTTTATTTCTCCTTAATTTTACAATAATCCTGAAATAAGTCATAAATAATATTATAAAAAATTTATATTTAAAAATTAATTGGTGAAAATTAACAGTACAAGATATATTTTTGTACCTCAATGGAATGTGCATGATCATAAAATAAGTTTTAAAAAAACACAAAAGTTTTTGTTATTAATTTTAAATAACTCTGAAAATACTCCACTCCAAATAATTTAAATAAACCACTATAACTAACTACAATGTAACCAACAAAGGCAAAATTCATAACTTTTTTTAAAAAAATCAAAAAATTGGATTTATTTAAATCATATTTTTCATTTTTTTATATTTACCAGCCAAATCATTTGATAAAATATATTAACAGTACTTACTATTATTTAAAAAAAATAATAAAGCTAAATTAGCTGATATTTCCATCTGAAATTTTCAAAAATTACTATTTAATTATTACAAACTAATCAATGAATAAATAAAATCACAGTTGTTTTTATTCAAGCTAAACATCCTAAAATTGTAAAGGTGGAGGGGGGGGCAATTCATCAGCTAGATACTCAACAAAGAGTAAATTAGTTAAGATCAGAATACATTAACATAGTTTTTCTGGGCAGAAGAAGCTTTTCGTCAATATTATTACACACTAGATAGCAATTAATATGTATTTAGTGTTCAATTAAATGTGAAACCAAATGGGTATAATTAGAACATATTTATCACCAGTAAATTTTCTTATGTTTACAATAATTTTGAATTATAAATATAGCTAGTGGAAAATTATAATTTTGCAGTTAGACATTACTCTAATCCACGTTTAGTCTCTTATTTATTTATTAGTCTATTCTGAAATATAATAATTTACCCTTTCATTATTTCTTTGGATAAAATCTTCTTTATCAATGAAATCAAATTTAAACAAGACTCCTCTTATGCTAAAGAATATATTTATAAAAATATTTTTGACTTAATGATTTAATTAGAAAAATTAAATTAATTACATTTAATCAATTATTTATAAAAAAAAGTTACAGTTGATTTAAAGTCAATGAATTTTTAAAAAAAAAATAAAGTGATTTAGATCACGATTTTAATCATGGTTTAAGTTACACCAACCCTGATTATAACTACTAAAATATTTCAAATATAACTAATACAAGTCTAACTAATACATAAATAATAAAACAAGTGCTAACTATTACAAGTATAAGTTATAACTAATATAAGTATTATAAGTTATAACTAATACAAGTATAAGTTATAACTAATACAAGTATAAGTTATAACTAATACAAGTATTAAAAATTAAAATTATTAATTTTTAACTAATATTTCATTTATAATTATTATACTAATACATTGTAATATGCAGTGTATTAATATATATGTGTATACAGTGTATTAATATACATATGTATACAGTGTATTAATATATATTGTAAAAATTATATGATACACAAGAAATGAAAGAAAATCAGTGTTTACCTATTATAGTTATCATCCAAACGAGTATATAAGATAAAGCACCAATCCAAACGCATGATGCCAGAAATGTTACAAAAAACCATTTTTCCCACCTTTTTCTTCTACAGTCAGGAATTGTGAAGTAACAAACAATTAAAATGGGAATGGAGAGGAGCCAAAAACTCTTTCTGAATCCACCTTCGGGAGGAGAAAAGACTGAATTTTCTTCTTCTGCTTCTTCAGTCAGAGGTTGAGGTGATTCAACGCTTGTAAGTTCTTTTGGAATAAAGAAAAATTATTATGAGGTGAAAATTCAAATTCATCATTCCGACTTAGATACAAATAAAACTGAAGATTAGAAATAAATGAAACAGCTAACTTTTATTGCTAGTAATTACTTCAACATTGCCAAAAAAAAAGATTATTTTTGGCATATTTTTTATACTATTTACACGCAAAGTCTAGTTACACGAGAAGAGAATAAGAGGACGCTATACCACGGGATAAACTTTTCATCGCGAATTCACTTTCACCTCCCTAAGTAATCTGAAGTATAGAGAAAGTGAGTTCAGGCAAACCTAGAGTAAGTTGTGAAGTTTCAATTGCTGAAAATACAACTTCAAAATATCAAAATGCAAACAAATTATGAGAAGACAACTTAGGATTACAAAATGGGAGATAATTTACTTGCATTTTAATGTTTTGAATTTTTTTCTGCAATTGAAACTTCATGGCTTACTTGAGGTTTGCCTTTTTTTCCAATACTTTAAATTTTAAAAGCAATGTAAAGTTTTTCTTGCCGTAAAGCGTCCTCTTAAGCTTGAATGTGAGCATTATCTTAAATTGGTCAAAACAACAAAAACTACGCAAATATGTGAAAGTTTTATCACTTGTGCTACAGATAGGAACAAAACTAATTTATTTGTTGAGAAAAGGAGAAGGAATGCAAAATGCATCTAGTTTTCAAACTCACTTTAGTATGCTTTAAATTATATCTGATTAAATTATATCTTAAAAAAGTTTAAGCTATACCTCTTTAAAAAATTAGATTGTTTATTTAATACAGTGGATAATTCAAATGTACTACACACATGAACACTTAAAAACTTTAAAATTTTTGTTAATTGTGCTACAATTATTGATGGTAGATGCTTTCTTTTAAAATGAGGGACCCACACTTAATTCAAGGTTGCATCCAATTTCTTTCTCTCACCACAAATTTGCTTCTCTTTAAGTTGTTTAACAAAAATACACTGGCTGCACAAAAAGTATTGGTACACACATATCTGAACAAGTAACTTTTCTGATAAAGTTTCAGCTCAATTTTAAAGATTTTTCATATATGATTTATAATTTTCAAATAATTATAAATATTTTATGCATGGGTTATTATATTACACTTAAGTGAAAACATAATTAAAACAATCAGTTAGAACAAAATATTTTATGTGAAAAAACGAAGGATACTTAAATTTGGTGGCAAAAACAAAAATTACCTGAATTGGAAGTTTTATCACAGTTATCTAAGAAGCCAGCTTGTGTCAAATCTGGGAGAGCATGATACGATACTCCATTTATAGGTTCTGGAATTCTGCAGTTCAAACGAGACAAACATTTTATACTTTTGACCCATCTTTCAAATCGTTCATTAAAAAACATAAAAATAATATAGACAGCATATAGCACCAGAAAAATAGCAGATTCTAACCTAAAACAATAAAAGCAATTACATTAGTTAAACACAAATCAAAAATTATTAGGATTATTTTCAGGAACATAGAAATATAATGTTTCATGCATTTTGTAAAAATTAATGAAAATACCATATAAAAGATTTCAAGAAAAAGTAAAAAAAGAAATTCATATTTTTAAAAATAAGATCAATAAACCATTGATAAAAATTTTAATTATTTTTTAAATTATATATAAATTTTTGCACAAGAAAATGAGATTCGAATATTGCATATGTTGCTTGGGCACACATAATTATTTACACAAATAAAGGAAATTTTATAACAAAAAATTAATAATTTATTTTTAACATTTAATATTTTTATGTGATTTTAATGCTGTGATTTTCAGTTATATTCCTTCAATATGACTAGAATATAAAAAAAAATATTGCAAAAATTTAAAAGATTACAAAATGTACTTTCTGTTGACGACACTCTAATGTTTATAGAGTAAGTACACCAAATCTTTTCTGAATGCTGGTTGTCACAAAAATGAAAGAGACGATATCATACTTAAAAAAATAATGATAAGGAAAACAATTGGGAGATGAGTAAATAAGCTTGTGAAATGAAAGCGAAGAGTGATGATTACTTGAAGAATTCTAACCAGTATATTTAAAAGTTATCCTTGAAATGTTTTTAATTTTAAATAAATCTTTTTTATATATGATTTGATTGGTCATTTTTGAACAAATGAACTACATCAATGCAGAAAAACAAAAGAATACCACTAGACCATTTAGACCACTATGCACATCGATTTTCCTCGAATTTAACTTTGCTATTATAGAAGTTCTTTACAACTAAAACCTTGAAGCATGACATTTTGCATTACATAGAATTTTGTGTTAAAATCAATTTGATTACCTATTAAACATGGCAATATCACGTATCAATCCATATTAAGGCTTTAAAATAGTTTTTACATACAAATAGTTTTTTTTAAAGTTTTTTTATTAGGAAAAACAAAAATATCTCCCTGTGCACCAAGGAATATCGCACAGGGCCCGAAGGTACAACTTAAGTACAGCATAATAACACAAAATTTTTACGTATTAAAAAACAAAATTAAAAGAAAGAAGAAAACAAAAAAAAATAAAAAGAAGAATGAGAGAAGTTAAATAACTGAAAGGATAAATTAAAAAAAAATTTAAAAGTCTCTTTTTTCACTAGATCAGTCAAAATCGGGGGTCAACTATTATCCAAGTCTCTGCAGAGATTGTTCCTTTCTTTTAAGACCATCAAGCATTCGGGGAGAATGTGAAACGGGCTGTGAATCCCGGTGTTGCAAATACGCACGTCGCTGTTTTTTAAATGAAATCGATGGATACTGAAGTTACCGTGTCTAGTGAAACACTGCATAAATTTACAATCAGTATAGAAACAATGGCTCTTAATTCTGTTGAGGATTGAAGGAAAAAATTATTTAGTTTTTGCAATTGGAAGAGGACACAAAACTTGAGTTCCATACTGTGTTGATATTTTGTCTGGCAATGGACTTAAAATAAGACTTGGGAAGACTGGTATTGAGTTTATTACTGAGTGATAAGGAAGATTTAGCCAGAAAGTCGGCTTTTTCATTGCATAAAGACCAGTATGACTCCTAACATGTGTGAAACAGAATGATATATTTTTAATACTGCACATATGAATAGAAGTCTGGACTTCCACAATGAGTATTTTGCAGCTAGTGACATCCTGCAGACCCAGGCAGAACGACAAAGAGTCACTGCAAATTAAAAAACTTTTAAAAGGCTTATCTATGGCATCTTTAACAGCAAGATTAATGCAGAGTAATTCCGCTTGGAAGATTGAGCAATGATCATCAATGTGGTGTGTTTGATGGCCCACTTCAAGACCATTTTGAAAGCAAACATGTGCATGACCAACTTTTTCGTTAACCTTACTTCCATCTGTAAAATAAGTAAAATCATAGTCTTCTTCCTTAATGTTGTTAAATGCAATGAGAGGAGCATACAAATTCAAGAGGAGAATACAAATCCAAGAGGAGAAAGAGGAGAATACGAGATCTCCTCGATATACAAATAGTTTAAAACAAAAAAATATGCTTTTCACTATTTAATATGTATAGAAAACAAATTTAATTATTAAGAATTTTATTGTCAAAATGCATAAAGTATATTTTTATGTGTTATATAGAATTTTGTGTTACATCAATATGATTACCTATTAAACACTGCAATATCAGGAACAAATCCATATTATAGCTCTAAAATAATTTTTACATACAAATAGTTTAAAACATAAAAATATGTTTTTCAGTATTTAATATGTACAGAAAACAAATTAAATTATTACTAACATTAGAACTAAAAACAGACAAATTTGTCTATTTTGGTTTGCTTAAGATATTTTAAAGTTAATGTGATTCATAGAAAATTTCGTTTTATTGAAGTGTTATATAGATCTTTTAATGTAGTTTTAAAATTAAATGTTGGGTTTTTGCCTTCACTCTATTTTGACAATCTTATTTTTCAAATTCCATAAAGTTATGTTTTAAAAATTGTATTTTAAATTAAACTTACTTTTTTTTTATCTGAAAATTTATATGTCAGAAAACTTTGCAATATAACAATAAATTATCATGCTGTATTAGAAAGTTGAATGAATTAAAATATTACATCATAAACTACAAACAAATAAAAAATATTAAGATTTTGATTAATACTTATCATATATTTTGACTTTGGGAAACTGAATAAATGTTTATATCTCTTTATAATGTCCAAGATACCTCTTTATAATGTCAAAGAACTAAAAAATTATTTTTCAGAACTTAATGACAACATTCATTCATAGTAATAATAATTATAAAAATTATAGACTTGCCAGTTCACACTCTCATCCAGTAAAACAAAAAGAAGAGCCAAAATACTAATTAAATAAAACACACAATCTCTAAACATTGGCCAACAATTCAGATGAATAGCCTAAAAATTAAGAAAAAGAGTGTTTTCAAATGTGTTAAAAAAAATCAATTTATGTGTAGCTAAAAGATAATCAGAAACAAAAAAAATCATCATAAAATATATCATTTTTTACGGTGAACTTTGAATAATTATGAAATATATAAAATTTTATGGTGAAAAAAATACAGTATTTATTATTTTTAATTAAACTGCCTCAAGTTCATTATATGAAGCAAAATAGTTTGCCTCTTTCCACGGCTGCCAACAAAAATGAAAACAATTAATAATTTTTCGAGTAAATTCTTTAATATTGATATTCTTTTATAGATAGTAGTTTTCATCAAATATGAAAATTATACAGCTATTACTTAATTCACTTTTAAAAATCAAAATACTACGGCAAGAACTTATTAGTAAAAATCACCCTAAAATTTCATAAGAATTTATAACACTTATTTAATTTTTAACAATTTATAACATATAGAACAACAAATATAGGACAGAAAGTGGAAATTCGACCAGTGACAAATTTTTTCAACTTAATTTTTTTTCTTTTCTTTTTGTTTTGAGAGACAACAAAACACTTTTCTAAACAATTTTATTATTATTGTAAAATTTTAACTCTGATTAAAAGCGAGTGATTTGATAGAATCAAATACTGAGCTTTTTAAACTTCAGAAAACTTTTTCACAATCAAAAGAGGCATCTGTCTATTTAACTTATGAAACAGAAATCTGTATTCTGGCACATTATGGCTGCATTGTTGTAATTGACATGGAAAAAATCTTGAAGAACATTAAGCTAAATAGATATAATAAGTAAAATATTCAATTAAATTTAGCATTTATTATAAACAATCAAATAATTTAGAACTGAGATGGTATATGATTAAGTAAAAACAATGATAAAATCGCAATTATTACATTCATTAAAACCAAGACAAGTTTTGATGCCACATGATTTCCTGCTGATGAAGATGCACCATATAGCACAAAAATGCATCTACGTATAAAATATTATGTACCATTTGTGGTTTTACTCCAGTCACTTAGAAGTATACAATGCATGAAATAATTACAAAACGATGCATTATATAACTACATTGGATCATTACATTTCAGGCAAATAGTTACAATGAAGTAAATTAACCCATTTTAGGCCAACATAGAAATTTAATAAAATGTGACATTATTTTCCTCGGAATATGCATGAATTACATTTATTAAGACTCAAAAAAATAATGTTCATGAAAAACATTTTACTTGAGAAATAAAATTGCGTATGTATGCACCATCGGCCAAATCAATGGACATATCACTTAGTTGATTACTAGTTCTTTTATGAAATTAGTTTCATTTTTATTTCATTTACAGAATTAGTAACTTTAATCCATTATAAAAACATAAGATTTATCTCAAATGGAATAATTATACATTAATTATACAATTAATTATAGTTTAATTATTAATTATACAGTGAATTCGCGATAACTCGAATCTGATAGGACTGACGAAAAACTTCGACATATCGGAAGTTCGACTTACCGTTAGTTTCGGTTTTGGACTTTCAAAACATTGTCGGATTATTTAATTAATGCTTATTAATTACAAATCTTCTAAATGCTTACAATATTTAACATCATTTTTCTGACAAGCCATTTACGATAAGACTGTTTGAAGCACTTTATGATACCCTGGTCCATCGGCTGCAACTTTGCTGTTGTGTTTGGCGGGAGAAACTGCAAGTTTACTGCTTTCAAATTAGGTAGATCACTATGCGCTGTGCATTTATCCATAAAGAGTATCACTTTTCTTTTTTTAGCGAAGAATTTCCGATCCAATTTTCTTACATAGTCTTCAAATAAAACTGATGTCATCCAAAACTTTTTGTTAGACTTGTAATCCAAAGGATACGTTTTTACATTCTTGAAACATCGGGGATTTCGGTATTTTCCGATAACAAGTAAGGGCAATTTCTCTGTCCCAGACGCATTTCCTCCAACTAGGACAGTCAAACGTTCCTTGCTCATTTTACCCCCTGAGCAGTTTTCATCCTTAAACATCATAGTCTTATTTGGAAGACATTTAAAAAATAAACCCATTTCATCAATATTGAAAACATCATTTTAACTGTATCCTTGAAGTAAATTTGGTAACGTTTCATTTAACCACTGTTCACATACTTCAAGAGGGACAGCTTTAGCTTCTCCATGAAGAGTGCGAAAGACATTGTGTGTGTTGCAAAGGAAGGGGCAAGATATCAGCTGCTAGGTTTTTTTTTTTGCTTTAAAGGATCCAAAAAAAAATCGAGTTAAAGGGAGTAAAGTTCGAGTAATCGAGAATAATTAACATGAAATTGAGGATAAAAGGGTCGGGACCTCATAAAAAAATCGAGTTATAGTAATATTCGAGTTATCGTACTTCGAGTTATAGCGAATTGACTGTACATAATATAATTACACATTAATTATCCATATAATTATACAAAAAAGCAAATTTGTCATTAACCATTTCAAGTTAAGAAATTATCAAAGTAAGTTTGAAAGTTTCTCAACAGAAAACAGCTCCAATTAAATTATTTTATAGATTCCCTTGACAAAAGCATACAAATAAAATTAGTGAAAAATACGCATCACAGTATTAAAATCAAATATTTATTGAAATGGTGTGCTTACACACCTTTGACTAAAAATGGGTTACAGTAATTAAAATTATAAGAAATATTCGCATAATGGATTGATAATTACAAAATAGATACATAATTATAGTTATATAATAGATATATATAGTTACATAAATATAGTTATAAAATGGATATACAGTTGATAGTTAAAAATTATAAGAAATATTAGCATAATGAATGGATTGAAAGATGCTCTTAAATAGTGATAAAAAAACATGGTATAATACACATATTAAAAATTGAAAAAGAAATATATCCTACTTTTCCAGCAAAGAGACCACATATACCTATCACAAATGCAATATTAAAAACAGCAGATCCAACTACAGTTCCAATACCAATATCATCCTAAAAGTTCAAATCATATTTTAGAAATAGCAATAATAAACAGGAAAATTAACATAAGAGTACACTTATTATTACACTTTCAATGCAATCTACAATAATTATAAAATCACAATTCAATAAAAATTAATCATGAAAAAGAATGTGAATGATTCCATTTTTTTTAAAATAAAACTAACAATACAATTTGCTGCAGTTTAAAACAATGGTTTACTGTGAGCATTCTTAAAAAGTAAAACAAACAAATAGAAGAAATGAAAAAAAAAATTCTGTGCTACAAAGTATGAATTGCAAAGTAGCTTACAAGAAATAAGCATAAAAAATTCAATTATGATGCAAAAATTTACAATTAGGCAGATGCAATATAATTCACAAATTTAAAACAAAATTTGAAAACTAATTTTGGATATAAAAAAGAAAAATATATATAAATTTTTAAATATCTTCAAATATTATAGCAAATAATAACAATGAAATAAAGATTCACAATATAAGATAAAAATGATTGAAATTTTAACTCTTATGTTAATGTTAAAATTTTTGCAGTTTAACTTACATCAGCTGAAAAAAGGATTTTTTATCAAAATAATAAACATACATTAAATTAGAATAATGATTAAAAATAAATAACTAATAGAGTTAGAAAAAATTTCTAATGACTAAAATTAAGATCAATAAGGGAAATTTTTGAAAGAATAAAAGTTGATTACATGATTTAATGAAAGAATATTCCAATCATACACCAACCTACTTTGGCAACAAAGACCGCAATGACTGCAGTTGCAAGTTCTGGAGCTGAACTACCAGCAGCCATAAAAGTTGCTCCAGCAACATCTGATTGCATATTGAGCGCTTTAACAGAAGGTGAATATAAAATCAAACAATGAAAAAAGAGAAATAATATTACAAACAAACCAAAATAATAAAAATCTTAATGTACACAATTACGATAAAAATATAAAAGCTAATCAAATATTAAACAACATATAATAATTAAAAAAATTAGTTGATAAATAAAAAAAAGTATGTTGATAAATTGCCTACGAGAAGCTAAAATAAATAATATTCAATGACATTAAAACATGTCATTCCATAGGCTCATAAATTTAGATGCATGCATGACAATCAACATATTACTGTATGAAAGATAGCTAAAAAATATGCAGGGTGTTTCGTAAAGACCCTCTTTATGCAATTTTATAATCTTTACCAAAAATGAAAACAAAAAAGTGCACACTTTAGAAGTGGTACATTAATACTTAAATAAGACAAAAACAAAAACGCTTTTTAAATCTGACAAATTATAGCAGAGGAAGGCATATGTAATAAACATTAAAACAGGTTTATTGAAGGTTAAACCTTGAGGGTGTTTCTAATAATTGCCTTTTAACTCCACTCTGTTTCCCTCGGCAATCAAATATGTCTTATTGTTTATTACAATCACATTTCTATGCTATAATTTGTCATATTTCGAAGGCGATTCTTTTTCTTTGGTAAAATATTTCTTTGTGATCCTCAATATGTAAATTTTTTTGCATTACTTTTCTATGAGGATTCTAAACATACATATTAAGGATCCTCTTTACGGTATATAATTTAAAGGAAAGGCAGCATTAAAGTATATCAACTAAAATTTGACAATGTGCGATCATACTACATTAGAAATTTGTGTTAGTAAAAATACATACATTTGCACATTTTTTCAAGAGAAGGCACAAAATATTCATCACAAATAATAGCAAGTCCAAGAAACATGTATAAGGACACAAAAATATGCACAGCAAGTCCTCCATTTCTCCGCGTAGGATAATCAATTAAAGGACGAGGGAACTGTTCAATATCAGGCTTTGTGCAATTCTCATTTTCTGATAATGATTCAGTAAAATCTGAAACAGATAAAAAGAAATATATTTTATGAAATGATACTAATATTAATTATCAGTCAACTAGTACCTAAGCAACCTATTGAGGTATTTTAAAATAGAGACATTTGCTTCAAATTAAAGAACTAATAAGGGGAAAACATATTAACAAATTTGGAAGACACAGAAAGGCATAAACAATGTTTCTAACAAATTTTCAGGGATGAAATTAGATGAGAATACTTTAGCACTAAGAGCGAATTAAAGTATGTTTACATAAAATTCTAAAATTAATTTGTCTTAAATATCACCAAAATGCCGTTTAACAGATTCTTGAATTAAGAAAAGGAACTGTCTGAAATGTTTGTCCTGGAGTATAATGTTCTCTTAAGAGCTTCTTATTTTCTACTCTAGACAAATAGATTATAGTGAAACGTTTACAAAATATTACTGAATCAACCAAAAAACAAGAAACATGTGCCATAACATGTGCCAAAATGCCGTTTAACAGATTCTTGAATTAAGAAAAGGAACTGTCTGAAATGTTTGTCCTGGAGTATAATGTTCTCTTAAAGAGCTTCTTATTTTCTACTCTAAACAAATAGATTATAGTGAAACTTTTACAAAATATTACTGAATCAACCAAAAAAAAATGTCATTTTAGGAATAACTTGATGTTCAAAGATTTACAATGCTGAATAGATTTTTTTTTTTTAAGCAGTAAAACAGATTTCAATCAACTACTTTGTTATGAATTTAAATATATAGCCTTTATTCTAATACCTTGAAATATTTACAATGATGGATAATTAATTATAAATTGGTAAAACAGAGCTCAACTATTTTGTTATGAATTTTAATATATTGCATAAATGAATTATTATCTAATTAAATAAATTACTATATAATCGTTATATTATTATTACATAAAAAATAGTGCAACAAACTACTTTGTTATAAATTTTAATATGCAACCTTTAACATATTATCTTGAAAGATTTACAATACTGGAGAGATTTTTTTTTTTTAAATGTAACAGAGCTCAATTACTTTGCTATGAATTTTAATATATTGCTTAAATAAATTATTATATAATTGTTTATAATTTCTTAATAGTAGTAATAAATGAAAGAAAAATTACTTTGAAGAGAATATTTTACAAAAACTTACCATAAAAAGATAAGAGTTTTCGATTGAAAATTGAGCTGATTGAATTTTGATCTGATTTGTCTATTGAAAGAGAGCCATCAGGAGGTGAGAATGAAACTGTTGAATAAGCATAAAACACCAGACAAAAGCCAGTATATAAGGATATAAGACAGGCAATTATTTCTCTTCTTAGCTTAGCCATTCTACCTGGAAAAAAATTAAATTAATGCTAATGCAATTATTATTAAATAAAAAAAAATATAATATAAACAAAAATTGCATTTAAAATGCAATATAATTGTAAAATATGACATTGAATATAGAGATCATGGCTGTTTATCGAAAACTTCGTCGTCTTATGATGTAATGTTTTTTAATGAATAATTTGCTATTTTTATAGCTGTTGTAAATTTGAAACAGTTATTCATGACAGATAATTTCTAGCCAGCTCCCTCTTAAGCTAATTATGAAAATTACCCCAATTATGGACATGAAAAAAACCCGCAGTTATTTGAAAAGAAAAACGTTCTTGATTCAATTTTTTAAAGCTTGAAAAGTTATTTCAACATTGCATTTTTTTGGGATTATTCGTAGATTGTAAGATTTTCCTTTAGTTGGAAAAATCTTGCCTAATTAGTGATTCTACAAAAAAGCTTTTTTTGCCAGATATTTATATTTTTTTTATTTGACAGATATTTTTTAATCAGTTAAGAGCACTGGTAATAAAAAAAAATTTAAATTTTAAAGAAAATTACAATTGTCAATCAAAACCCGAAAATTCAATAAAATACAATATGAATACTATTTGGGGGTATTTTTCTTTTATATTATTATTAGAAACTGCGAAGTATTTCGTATTGCAGGATGGTTAGGGTGGGGGAAGCTCTCCAACAGAATCCAATAGCATACGAAGTCACAACTTGGGACAGCTAGCGTTGATTTGATGAAAAATTGTGTAAACTATTAGCAAAATCCTAAACATTCTTGAATTGAAATACAAGAATCCGAAGCATTCGATCCAAGAGATCTCTCGTCCTTGCTTTCGCCTAATATTATTCAGACATTGTCTTTTCTCATTGATTTTCATCAAGTTCAAAAACAGTGACGTTTTCAGAAATGAATTATTAACTTTTCTAATAAATAAAAATGCAATCCTCCCACGTTTTTTGTAAAATTTACAATAGGACCATTGTCTTTTTGTAAATTGTATTTGGCGACATGCATACAAATCCTTGCTTGATTTTAATTCCGTATTCTGTGGGGAAATTTCATAATTAAAGTTAAAGATAGATAGTACACATAGCTTAAAATAATGACAGTTTTATCCGAAAGCACTCTTATTTTTTGCACAAATACTTCGAAGGACACATTTATAACAATATAATTTCAACTTTCGCTACTTTCTTCATTAAGCTACTTTCTTTTTAAGCTACTTGTCCTCATAAGAGAAAATTATTTTTAAGTTCGAAAAATTTTCATGTGTAAAAGATAATTGAATACTTGCCAGCGACGTTACGCATGGATCCTCCAATCAGGTATGACACATGAGCGTAAGGCCGCTTGCAAATATCCAATTGGATACCTATAGGTAACGTCATCCTAGGTAAATCATGGCATTTGTCGATTCAGAAGCCAATCAGGTTTGACTCACACGCGTGACGTCGCCTACAGGTATCCAATTAAATTTAATTTAAATCACATGGTTACGCATGATCACTTCACTTCTTCTCAAATTGCAAGTACCCAATTAAATCTTATCCAAAAATTGATTCAGCGTTATAATAAACCCAAGCTTTACAGCTATATCGTTAACACGCCATGCATAACCACTCAACCATGAGATTAGTTACGAGTACTAAATTAATACAAAAATATCGATAAAATAAAAATTGAAAAATAAACATACTGACTTTTTAACGAGTGCGTTAAAAACAAGAAGGGAAACAGTTTCAGTTAATTTGATTGAAAGTAATTTTAACTTATAACGAATGAACAAGAAACTATTAATTTTAATAAAATTCAAAACAAATTTGAAGCAGCTTAGATTTAGATCACTGCATCAAATTAAAAAGGATTAAGTATGTTAAAAAAATAAACTGGGACATCTCCCACGATGATGAAATAATAAGTAAATAAAACTGCAATTTATTAATGAGCTAAGTAATTAATATTTATTAATTTCTCAGATATCTATAAATAGAAAAAAATAATAATACTTCTACAACCAAAACTTACATTAAAAAAAAGCAGACAGATAAACAACGTGAAAGTGTAAGTGAAATGAAGCTTTTACTTCAAACAAAGCCAGCACGACCTATTTTCATAAATATCACTCATGCGGGCATTTTAATTTGAGAAGTAATGGAAAAGAATTTAGGTTTAGGAAACACCATGTTGAAATTCTCAAAAAACAATGATATTATTTTCTTTTTTTTTTTTTTATCTCTACATACTTCTACGGTATGCATATTTAAAAACATGAAGTTGAAAAGCTTAAAAATTTCAAAATTATAAATTTTCCGTTTAACTTTGAAATTTTAAAAATTATATTACATTATAGTTATTTATTCCTTACCTTTACATAATTCGACAGTATGCACATCTGAAAACATAATGTTGAAAGCTTTTAGTTACAGGAACTACGTTGAAACATTTAAAAATAGATTATTTATTGATTTACCTTATATTTTCATTATTCGAAATTAATTTAATTAATTTTAGTGCAATCGATATTTTAAATAAAGTTACGAAATCAGACAAAAAAACGTATACTTTCTCCGATTTTTTCGACGAACCTCCTTTTTTGTGGACCACCAAAATTTAGAATGTAGGAAATTCGGTCCAAATCTTAAAGTCACGAATCGAAAGTTTGGATCCCATTAATGTTAATTTTATTTCTTGTGTATTTCACAATATCTCGAGAACTTTTTTTTTAACAAATTAAAAGATTTTTGCACACAATTATAAAATTCATTTAACAAAGGATAATATCATGCAAAAAATATGCTTTTTTTTAAATTATTTATTACTTGCTGTCATCTCATTTAATAATAGTATTAAAAAAAAATTTGAATTGTAAGGTATACAAATCTTCACATAATTTTAAAGATTGTAATTTTATATGACAAAATACGAAGTTTGAACATAATCAGTCGAATCAGTCTTGAGAAATTGATTAGAAAAAAAAAGACATATTTAACATTTTGTTTACTTTCGACCGATTTAGTTCAAGTTTTTTAATTTGCCACATAAAATTACATTCTTTAGATTTATGTAAAAATTTGTGTATCTTGCAATTCAAAATTTTTTCGACTTTTATTAAATAAAGCAATAAAAAATAATTATTAAAAATCAATTTTTGCATGGAATTATCTTTGAAGAAACGAATTTTAGAATTATAGGCAAAAATTTTTCGATTCACTCAAGTTCTCCGAGGCGAGCAAAATACGTAAAAAGTAAAAATAACTTAAAAGGGTCCAAATTTTCAACCGATCTCCTGATCAAACTATCCGGACCATTTTTCCCAGATTGCGGCTACTCCTATGTTTAGTGGATTATAATCCGTCGCCTTCGAAAAAAAGGCTGCAGTTCAAGCATCAAATTAGGTTGTTTATTCAGAAAAAATAATTTTGTCTGAGTAGGGGAGAGTGGGGTCAATTGTAACAGGGTACGATTGTAACAGAGCAAAAATTTCGAGTGTCGGGTTCTAGATTTGGTCCCTAGGTGGCGCACAAGGTGTATTTAATAAATCTACAAGTGCACCCCTGCTGGCAACCATTTTTATGTACTTTTGAAAGAGTTACATCACAAAAGATGTTTTCACGCTACTTAAGTACTTTTTTGGTATTAGAATATTATATTGTAACAAAGTAATTTTGTTTAAACAAATAAAAATTATTAACCGAATATATAAGTGGACACCTTAATTAACATTTCAGTAAAAAAATTAGTTTTTTTTTAATTAACTAGCATTGTTTTTAACAAATGAAGCTGAAATGGCGTCTTGGGGACAATTGTAACAATAAGTAAAGGGACGATTGTAACAGCTGAAAATAAATAATCTTATGTTTACAAAAAATTACTTAACTCTTTAAGAACCACCTATAGACTCCTATATCATTTATATCATGTTGCATGTGCATTATTTTATTAGTCACCTTTCACAGCATAAATTGAAATTTTTAACCCCTTAAAGTTAAAAGTTTAACCCTTTAGGTCTCTGCTCATTATTATTTTTACTCCTAAAATATCACTACTATTTTGATCAATAAAAAAATATATCACAACTATGATAATATGTATAATTAACTATGTTTTAGTTGAATTTACGAACTGTTACAATTGACCCCGTAAGTTGGGACAATTGTAACAAGTGCACGACTGTAAAAAATGGGTAATAACTAATACAATAACATTTAAAATAAAGGGATTTATTTTTTTTTCTAGTTGAGGATAGTCTATTTTACTCGTCTGTTAATTAATACTAATAATATATTGGATTTTTTGTTAGTTAAAAATATTTAAGCATAAAATGTTACAATTGACCCCACTCTCCCCTACTAATTTAAAATATTGTCGTCAGCATATTTAAAATCACACCCTCGAAAGATTGTATCTGTATGTGAAAATCTTAATAATTGTTGAGCATTAGATCAAAAATTACTCAAGGTGATTCGTTTTTCTTTTCTTTTTTAAGCACTGTACAATTAAGAATTATAAATTGTTGTTTTTTTCAAATATTTTATAAAAAAATCAGTTTAAGAAATTAATTTCAGCAAATATATTTATGTACAAATATTGAAATAGAACTAAACTTATATAAAAAAAAAAAAAAAAAAAACGTAAAACACCAATAGTTCTCGCGCACAATCGCACATTCATAGATATCTTATAACAAGAAGATTTATTTTTTCTTTTGTGAATTCATAAACTAGGAAACAATATTCAAGAGATACATTAAATTCCTTAACATTCTCTTTTTAATGGTCTCAGCAATTTAAAAAAATTTGGTTTTGTATTTATATGAATCAAAAGGTATTAAAGGCTTTAATTCATAAGGGCTTTAATTCATTCATCAAGGCTTTAATTCATTGATTAAAAGTATAACTAAATAATTCATAATTGCATATTATTCGTAGAGAAACGCATGAATTTTACATAAATGCAATGCATATTGCCTTTTACAATACTTCAAAAACTTGATATTTTCAATCGATAATTTTCTGTGTTCTTTTTCAATAGTTGAATCAAACATCAGGTTCCAAAACATTCGAATGCAATAAATTAACATTGTGATACATTGTAATTTAAATAATTGTCATAATACTTATTCTAGTAATGTTTTAGTTCACAATTATAAATATCAGTCTAAATAATTTTCTAATTTAATAATAACTTCAACTAATTTAATAATAGCGATGATTCAATGGTTGAGACACTGAACTGCCATCATGAAGAACTGAGGTTCGATTCCTGGAGGCTTGACGCCTATCCAACTTCAGATTGACGAGTATTATCTTCTCTGACAAATAAAGGCAACCTTGAGCGCAATGCAGACATATCATCTCCCAATTCTAGCGAAGTACCAAATCTCATTTGTAAGGCTATATCTTTAAACGTCCATGGTAAGAATGCTACGTAATTGCGAGCCTTGTCAGACGACTTGGACAGCGCCTGAACTGGTACCCAAACTCTCTGTGGCTCCAAACTTCCACACAACATCCAACGAGAGGGTGTTGCGTGAAAGTTTGGAGGAAGAGTTTCAGCCAGGACAGATTAAACATGCAACTTGCTGAGTGTACACGCCGGTTGTTTTATAACCGTCGTTGCGTTGAGCAGCCGACCATATTTTTAGCCGAGCTATCCATGTTCAACTACGTATCCATGAAATTTCGAACCCAATCAAGAAGAGAACGGAACTTCAGGATCAAGTATTGGGAGAAAATTGCTTTCGTGGAAGACTTCTTGATGGAACTTACTTGCATTTGCTTTACGCGAAGAGAAAAATCACGAAAACCTCACACGGTGAGCCCGACGGCAAAAGGGCTCTAATCCATGATCTGCCTACCACTGAGGATATTTTACGTCAGCACTGTGGTCGGTGCGAACTGGTTGCGGAATGCATAGCGATCAGCCATTCGAAACAAGGTCACCTCATCGGAAGGCGTGCGCTCTGTCCCCTGAGCCACCACGGCTTTACGCCGGTTGTTTGGGCAGCCATCAGGATCGATCTCCCTACCCCCAACTCTCGAACTATCGATATGTGCGACACCTTAACTTAAGCGGCCGAGCAATGCTGACTTATTCTCACTGTCACGAAATTATGGAGCTGAACCAACAATCAATGAGCTTTTGGAATGCTTGCTTTAATTTATTTAATAATGTATGATAACTTTCTGTTGTTTCTAATATTAAATTTAATTTAAGATGACTAAAATAATAACGCGAAACAAGGCGCAATAAATAATCCTTGCACAGAGTAATAACTTTAAAAGTGACGCACTAATGTGCGTTGACGACAAAAAATCCTTATTATTGTTTCATCCCCCCATAAAAGGCATGATTTACATATAAAGTAACCGAATTACAATGGGTGATACTAAATTATACCCGCTGTATACAATTCATGCAAATAGGGAAGTATCAAATACACGAATTTCTTTGGGAAAAAAACAGTTTTTAAAACCAATTTTGAATTTTATGACAGACAAATAGGGATAAAAACAAGATAAAAATACAATCAGAATACATTATCGCTACCTTTACTGACGATAGCTCATGACGAATTTCAGGGAAGAAGCGATTACAAACATTGAGTCACGAGCTTTTTAAAACGTTTTTATTAAGTTCAAATTTTATTTTATTTATTTCGAAAATTACTATTCAAATGGGATTTTTTTTTAAAAGAATTCTGAGAATGTTCTTAAGTCAGTTAGGATAATTCCAATAAAATGATATTAAACATTCAAGTTGTTTGAATTCTTTACTCGTTACCCAAATGAGCTTTTCAGCATATTAAAAATATTTTGAACAAAAGAACATATAAAAACGAAAAGAAATTACACGACCTTTAAAGTAAATCTGGGAAAAGGCACATGTAGAACACAAAAATTATACAACTTTTGAGCAAAAACAAGTTGGATTTTGAGTTCTAAGATTATGAAAATATATATTAGAAGTATTAGTTTTTGCTTGAATATTACAATACGGTAAATATAAGAATGAACAAGGAAAAATGTTTTTGAAAATTTAAAAACAAACAGAATGCGGTAAGTATAAAAAAAAGGAACCAAGTTTGTTTTCAATTTCAATTATATAGTAGGTCTTAAATGTTACAACAATAAATAATACATCTTTTTTCAACTTTATTTCAAAAATTAATGTTTTTAAAAATGTATAAAACTAAATAAACTGATATTTTTTAATAAAAGAAACTGTTCTGAATATGAAAAATATTTTAATTTTATAGATATTATTTAAACATTGATGTATAAGCTACTAAAAAGAATAATATAAGCCTCTATAATAAATTGTGCGTTCGATAGTTTTTAAGAAATCATGCGAACCAAAGTTTCAAATATTTTTTAAAAAAATTATACTTAAAAGAAATTCTTTCATTATAAGAAATTTTCGAAAATGCCAAGCAAATTCTTGTAACGTCTATTTTCAGCATCTAAAAACCAAGAAGTTTACTTGACTTCCCGTAATAATAGCACTTTATAAAAATTGTTTGCTTAGAAGATGTTATCTAACGGGTGTCTCTTTTGTATACTTTAAGATCATGAGCCCATAACAAAGGGTAAATAATGAAAGAAAATTATTTCAGTACTTATTTTTTGAAGAATTGCATCTCAGTCAGGTACCCTTGCTTTTTTCATATCAAAATACTAGAATAAAAAATAAATAAATAAAAACCTATATATACGCGGGAATTAATTTTACTCTACCTTTTTTAGATGATTTTGTAAATTAACACTCCGGTCATATTTCCACCTCTGTTCATCGTAAACATTGCGCCCCTTCCATGTTAATTCTAATCCCCCTAATTGCAAAAAAAGAAAATTTTTAAATATTGCAAGCTTAGAATCTATTTGGCACCTGGGCGATTATAGTTTGCTCAACAGATCACGATAAGGCGAAACAGATTCAAAGAGAGCACTTGAAGAACGATATGGTCCTAAACGATTGCTTGTCAACAGTCATATTAATTCAATTTTAAATCTAGAAAAAAAAGTATGAATATACCTTTGAATAACGCAATTAATTGCACATAGTTATAAGAATATAAGAGCTTCAAAATCATTAGAATTACCATTAGAACAGTTTATCTAATATTTCTAATATACATTGTTCTTCAAAAAATTGACAAGGAGACTCGAAACTCTTTGAAATGTCCTTAACGACTTCTGAATTACCCGAATGTTATAATTTAATTGATTTTTTTTTAAAAAAGCGATGTCAGTTTTCAGAAAATAAAACAAGAAACATTCATATAAACCCAAAACTTAATGCTGAATTCAAATGATATTTTATCTAATTAGACACAATCAAAAACAAAAAACTCATTCGCGAATTCAAATTGTAATAAACCTTGTGTAATTTGTACACTACAACACCTAATTTGTAAATGTAATTCCTATTTTGAAATGAACTTAAATAAAATCGCCAAAGAAAAAAATTATGTTTGAAATATAGTAATAGGAATCATTTGCTAAGCAAATGCAAATCGAAATCTTTATGCTCCACGTGGCATAAACCAGATACTTTTGAGTTAACTGACGTCACTAATCCCAATAACATTAGTAATCCTTATCAAAGTGAATCTGAATCTAATTTTTCGAGAAATAAATGAGTCATCGGCACAATGATTTCGCTTAATTGCTTGGCATCTGCAAATAATGCTGTGGTTTTATCTATAGCTAATTTATGGATTCGAAATACAAATAATTTTATTGAAGCATGCGCTTTGATTAATGGTGGGTCTATGAAAAATTTTATATCGTCTTATTATGCAAAACAATTAGATCTCAAAAAGATTAACTCCAGTTTCTGGCATTAATGGAACATTTATCATATTAAATCATAAGATTTCCTCTACTATTTCGAATAAGAAAGGGGACTTCGCTTCGGAGTTATGACACCAACAACGCATATAAATGTTAAGGGACTAAAATTACCTTCTCCTATTTCTTGGTATTCATGAAAAATCGACTTATTATTAGGTTCCGAATGTATTCATGATTTATTAAAACCAGGTCAAGTTCGTTGCAATACACAAAAACGTTTATTCCAAGAGATGGTTCTAAGATACATTGCAAATGGAATAAAATATATACCCTCCACTATTCAACTTTGCGGTTTAATAACAAACGGCGAGGACATTGAGAAAATTTTGAGAAATCGAGAATATCGATAACTTCTCTTCTCTTAGTAGTAAGGGAGAATTTTGCTAGGAACATTACAAAAATACTCATTATAGAAATTTAGATGGTCATTATGTAGTAACAATGCCTTTAGACAATGAACAAGGTTAAGTAGACTCTAGAGTTTTAGCAGAAAAAAGGCAAAGTCAACTTTGGAATAGATTATCACGGAAATCGAAACTGCAACAGCTTTATACTGATTTTCTGAAAGATTATGAAGATCTAAACTACATGGAGTTAGTTTCAAAATCAAATGAGGCTAGTAATTGTTACCGTTTGCTTTACCATAGAGTTTACCGCCCACAAAAATTTTTTACTAAGTTTCGCGTAGTTTTTAACGTGTCATGAAGAAGCGATTAAACTGTCTTCAGCTATACTGCAGTCAGGAAGATGCTTTCCGACAAAATAATGGATTTGACAAAACAGAAGAAAAAAAAAATTTAACGCAATCTTTAATATTAGAACCCTCTGAATAAAATGAAATTTTTTTAATTTTTTTTATTTCATACTCTCAGTTAAATTTTTCTGGCAAATCCTGTTTTCCGTAAATATAACTACATTATGCATATTTAATCAATATAGTTTATAATAGTTCCAGTATAAGGCTGCAGTTGCTATAGTAGCAGATTTAGTACTGTGCTCTCTAACTATTATGATACAGGTCTATGAAGCACTGATTTTGATATAATTCTGGATTCAGTATAATGTGCTTCTGAAGTACTGTATCCAGTATACTGCTAGTTTGTGAAACACCAGTTCCAGTGTGAAAATAAATTTTGTATCATACTGGAGCCAGTATATGATACTGGTTTATGAAATACTGACTCTTGTATAATAAATAGATCTGATATCATAACGGAGCCAATATGATACCGGCATATGAAACATCGATTCCGGTATCATACTGGGTCTGGTATCATACCGGAACGAATTTGATATCGGCTTATGAAACACCGGGTCCAGTATGATACCGGGATGAATCTGATATCTGTGTTTCAAAATCCGGTACATATCAATAATTTTTTCCAATAGGGTTTAATGGACCATTTTTGATTAAGCAAAAAAAGTCAACGACAAGGAAATTTTCAAAAAATTTATGTCGCTGTGTTTTTGTGCCTTTTCACTAAAGCAGTGCATTTTAGTAGTTGTTTTTAATTTATCAACCGAAGCTTTAATTTCTACTCTAAAAAGATTTTTCGACAAAAGAGAAAAATGTTCGTTAATAATGAGTGATAACGCAACTAATTTTTGTGGAGCTCGCAATGAGTTAAAAAGATTTCTTAATTTGCTAATTTTCCCGAAAAACATTTAATTGATTACCTACAAGAAGAAGAGGTCGAATGGAAGTACATACTCCCAAGAACACTTCACTTTGGTGGTCTGTGTTAAGCCGCAGTTAAGTCCTTTAAAACTCATTTGAAAAAAACTGTTGGTAATTCTAAACTTACTTTAGATTAATTTTTGACTCTAGAAACCCAAATCGGGGGGATTTTAGGTTCAAGACCAATTACACGGCTTTCAACTAACCTTAATGCTTTAACACCTGGACATTTTTAATAGATGGACCAATATCAACCCCCGTAGTACTAGAAATTACCCAACAACCAAACAATAGATTGCCAAGATGGGAAAGAGTCATTAGATGACTCAAATTATATGGACACGTTGGCAACGTGATTATTTATCTCAATTGCGTGAAAGTACCAAGAGACAATTTAGTAAAAATAATGTAGTACCAGGTACTACGGTTCTTATTAAGGAAAATAATCTTCCAGTTTGAAACTAGATATTAGGAAAAGTTGAATGTTGTACCAGGAAATGAAAATCAAGATCGTGTTAACTTTAAGAGTATTATTAAAAGATCAATTCATAAACTAAGTATTTAACTTAACGAAGTTAATAAATGAATTATTCTGCTTTTTACGATTTTTGTAAACATTTATTTTGGCTATTAAAAATTATTGCAGTCATATAATCGCATTTATTCATGCATTCACATTGAATCTTTCTACTTTTAGTACTGCTTTATTTATCATGTTCGTTTGTGCAGTAGTTGTAACTTTTAATTTCAATTTGTATTTTAATATTTGAAATATGTATATTTTAATGAAGGCTGGAATGTTCGGTCTTACTTGGAACTTTCATTTCATATTTCTGTTAGTACAACAGCGCCCTCTCCCGAGGAACGCTTTAATTAGTCAGCTGAACATTAATTCTCCTGCTAGCCAGTCGTGGCTGCTAGATTGTTAATTAGAGCTTACTATGATGTAAGCTACTTGTAAATATGTATATATTTAATAATTAAACATTTCACAACCATTACTTACTACATTTGTCGTCAATTCGCAATAGATAACCAGCGCCTTTGGATTCGTATAAACAAATGTAGTGTTTTTCTCCTACGTTAGCAATAAAAAACAGCTATTATGCTACACTGTTTTAGTTTTAAAATCATTTCCAAGCTTTTTAATAAAATTAAATTTAAATCCCGTAAGTCCCTAATTAGTATCGAAAATCGCTGGGGGACTTACTTAACCAAAGCTACCTTGACTAAACTGAGCAAACCATACGCCCTTTGAAATTTAGATTAAAATAACACGATACATATGACCGGTCATCAAGAATCTCAATTGCCGCACATTGTTAGAACCTTGGATATTAATTTAATTTCGATAATGTCCACATTTTTTCCCCTCCAGTCACATCAGATTATCATGATGCTCTCGAAACTTATTTCATTCATATAAATGTTGATTCTCTAATTTACAATATAAGCTCCTCACCCCCACTCTACAGCACAAGAAAATGCTACCTTCATTGATTTTCTCTCTCGGCTACTTACGGGTTTTGTTAGTTTTACACTCACTGTTATTTAATTTTTTTGGCAACTTAACTCTTTTAAAATTTATTTTTTTCTCACATCCAGAAGTCAAGTTCAGTAGATGACGAGTCAGTTTTTTCGTGTTAAATATTAATTCGCGAAAAAAGGGCGATTAGCAAATTTCGTCCATTCACAGAGTAAAATATACTTGAAATGAAAATATATTGAAATTTGGTCAAGTTTATACAGAAATTTCTCCTTTACACAAAATTTTCTAATTGATGGAATAACGAGAATGACAATTGATTTTCAGTAAGAAAAACAGGAGATGAAAGGCAACTTAAGGCGCCACAAACAATATCAGTCGGTTAAGTTCATGAAGAAATTACAATATTTATAAACGCTCAAGACTTTTATAATTTTTTTTTCTTATTTTTTAAAAAAAAGATTTTTAAATAAAACTAATTAAGAATTTAAAATAAGTCATAACTTACATCTTTAAATTCATTATTTACATTCATTAATAAAATAAATCATTATCACTTACAGAATAAATATTACTGAAAGATGCCAATAAAAAGGTCCTCAAATACGATGCGATACTAAACTCACCATAAAAAGCGGGAGGCATTTTATGAAAGCAAACCTCTGTGTAAACAGCTACTAATTTTTAAAAATTATTGGCAGACTTTTCAGCATAAGACGTTATATTATTTCGAATAAATAAGTGAAACGAATATGAATTATTCAAAACTTGATTTCTCCTATTCAAGCTAGATTTGAACAGATATCGAGTTTATTTATTTAAATCTTGTTAGCAAATGATAGCTATATTTGCAAATGACAAAGAATAACAGCTGTTCAGAAAATAAGTTAAAATTAATGATTCATACGCTGCCTGGAAACGTGATATTTGATTGCTTTATGAGAGAAACGTACAATAAAGTGCATATTCTCACCTGTGAGCATCGTTCACATTGAAAGAATAAAGTTAAAAAGAAAAAAAATGAATTTTACAATAAATAAAAGATAAAGAGTACACCAAAAGAGCAAAATAAATTAAGCGAGATTTAAAATAAAAAAAAGGGAGGGGGGGCTAAATATGAGAAACCTCACAGGTAAAAAATAATAATAATAAAATATAATAGAAGCCTCAAAGACTGATGATTCAGGATTTAGAGTTTAAAATAATATTAAAAGTAGACAAAATAATAAAAAAACAATACAAAAAAAGAAAAAATATATTAAATAGTATTAAAAAAAATAAGAGAAACCCCCACAGACGGATGAATCAGAGTTTAACAATTTTTTAACTCGTGATTACGATGACAAAGGAAATATCTGTGAACACAAAGCGAAATAAATAAAAAAAATCAAGAAGAATTAAGAACCTCACAAACTTATGAAAAAGAATTTAACAATTTCAAACGCGATTCTGATTTTCGTATCAGAAGGAATAAATTTCATTACTGAAATTGAAATACTTTGACCTGATACAGAAATAGCAATTTTTTTAACAGGATAAAATTTTACAAAATTCAAAAATTTTATAAATTTAAAACACGAAATTACAATCAATAAAACAATTCTGTAAAGAAAAAAAAAGAAAAAGTAGAATAAAAACTATGAAAATTAAGAACATCCCAGACTTATGCTGATAAATCAGAATTTTACAATTTTCAACGACTCTTTGATTTTTGTTACTTAAAAAACGAATTTCATTATTCACAGTTACCTGTTATTGAAATAGTAAAGAAACATCTTTTCAACTATAACCAGAACAAAATTTTAAAACTTTAAAAATTTTCATCACAAAATTATAACTAATAAAAAATTTCTGTAAACAGAAAAGTGTAGACTAAAAAATAAAAAATAAATAAAAAGAGAATTAAGAGAGCACTAACTTATGACTCAGAATTTTACAATTTTAAACGCGCCTCTGATTTTCGTATCAGAAGAAATAAATTTCAGTTTTGAAGCACTTTTACTTGTTATTAAAATCATAAATAAACATTCTTTCCCAATTATTACTAGAATAAACGAAGCATATTACACGAAAAGATACAGGCATAAAAATTATAGATCTAAAAAATATGGGCATAGATAGAAAGTAATGAAAGAAAGCAATGAAACAACACACCTTTTTCACCCCCAGATTCGGCAAAGAAATGAAACATAATTTATCGCAATTCACTGCGGGAAATGGTTACAGGAAATTAACAAAAACTATTATGAAATGCCTATTATTTTGCAAAAATATTATTTGTTATTGAAGATATAATTAATACAAGATATCAAGAATTTATTTATTAATTTTTTCTTGTCTTAAGTCGTCACTTTTCTTTTGCTTCATATGCAGAGATATTGAGTAAGTTTAGGAATTAAAAAAAATTTCATTATTTTCTTCCCTTAGTAAGTAATTTTTTTTAAAGTAACTTTTTTTACTAATCAGTAATACTTTTTTTAAAAAAATTAGAGATGAGAAATAATTTTAAGTGGTGTTTTTTAAGAGATGAATATGTGTTTTTTAAGAGATGAAAAATGATCTGCAGATGCTTTGGTGATCTGCAGAGCCAGCAGTCGTGCTGAAGGATATTTGCTGCAGATTCTGTGAACAAAAAGAGTGAAATAAAAAAATAAAAAAAAAGAAGAATTAAGAACTTCACAGACTTATTTATGCTAATGAATCAGAATATTATAATTTTCGTTGCGCTTTTGATATTCCTTACCTTAGAAACAAATTTCATTATTGAAGCAATTTCATTTTACCTTTCATTGAATTAGTAATGGTAAATTTTTTTAACAACCAGAATAAAATTTTACAAAATTCTAAAATTTTACAAATTTTAAATACAAAATTACAACTATTAAAAAAATCTGTAAACAAAAAAAAAGAGTAAAAAATAAGAAATTATTAAAATTAAGAACCTCACAGATTTATGTTAATGATTCAGAATTTTACCATTTGAAATTAGTCTTCGATTTCCGTTACTTAAGAAACAAATTGTATTATTGAAAAACTTTTACATGATATTAAAATAGTAAAAAAATAACATTTTTTCAACTATTACCAGAATAAAATTTTACAAATTTCAAACACAAAATTACAATTAATAAAAAAAAAATTTTAAACAAAAATTAGTAGAATAAAAAAATAAGAAAATGTAATGATCAAGAACCTCACAGATTTATTATAATGAATCAGAATTTTACCATTTTCAACGCGTCTTTGATTTTCAGTACTCAAGAAACATATTTCCTTATTTGAAACATAAATAGTAAAGTTAAAATAGTAAAGAAGCATTTTTTCAACTATTGAAAAAATAAAGTTCTCAAAATTTTAAAATTTATTCTACTTTTTTTCGTTTAGAGAATTTTTTTTTTATTAATTGTAATTTCGTGCTTAAAATTTGTAAAGTGAAAGAATTTTTCAAAAACATTTTCTGGTCATAGTTGAAAATTTTTTTCTTAACTATTTCAATAATAGGTAAAAGTGTTTCAATAATGAACTCGTCTTTGATTTGTTCACAGACTTATGCCAATGAATAAGAATTTCATAAGTCTTTTAGAAGTTTTTTAATCCACATATTTTCTGATTTTTTCATTATATTCGTTTTCTTTTGCAGAATTTTTTTAATTGATTGCAATTTCGTGTTTAAAATTTGTAAAGTTTTAAAATTTTATACAGTTTTATTCTGGCTATAGTAGAAAAGATGTTTTTATGCTATTTCAATAACAGGTAACAACGTTTCAATAATGAAATTTGTTTCTTAAGTAACAAAAATCAAAGACGCGTTGAAAATGGTAAAACTCTGATTCATTAGCATAATTCTGTGAGGTTCTTAATTCTCCTATTTTCTTATTTTTTTATTATGTTTTTTTTTTCTTATTTTACAGAATTTCTTTAATGATTGTAATTTCATGTTTAAAATTTGGAAAATTTTAGAATCTCGTAAAAATTTTATTCTAATAACAGTTAAAGAAAATGTATTCCTTTACAATTTAAATAACATGTAAAAGTGTTTCAATAATAAAAATTTGTTCACGAACTTATGCTAATGAATCAGAATTTTACAATTTTAAACGCGTCCCTGATTTTCGTATCAGAAGAAATAAATTTCATTTCTGAAACAATTTAACTTATTATTGAAATTATAAATCAACATTTCTTCAAAACAATTGCCTGACTTAACGAAACATATTACGTGGAAAGATACAAATATAAAAAAAATACGGATAAAAAAATACAGGCATAGATAGCAAGTAAAGAAAACAATGAAACAACACACCTTTTTCACTCGTATCTTTCGCAAAAAATTGAATTAGAAAGTATCGCAACTCACTACGGAAAATAGTTGTTGGAAATTAACACAAATTATGATTAAATGCCAATTATTTTGCAAAAACATTATTTATTACTGAAAACAAAATTTTTTAATAGTGCTATATTTTTTAATAAATATTATTTATTTTGTAAGTAGATTGGACTCTTGTCACGGCGTTGTGCAAAAACACACATGGTTGTGCATGGTGTGTTAACGTAACAGCTTGGGTTAGAATCACTGAATTAATTTTCCGATCAGATTTTATTAGATACCTGCAAGAAACGTCTCTCGAATGTTTGTCGACATGTGACATCACTTGAAAGTATCTAATTAAGGCATTAACAAAACAATAAATAAATAAATTATAGATTCATGAATAGAAATTGGACAGAAACCGAGTGCCAGAAATATCTGTATTGTATTCTTTAGAATAAAAAACATGAACTTTTTGACATCTGAAACTTAAAATATGCACCAATCCCTTCGTCTTAATGGGCATTTGAATACAATCCTCTGATTTTTACTAATTCGTAACATAATGATAGTAAAATATTGATAGACATCAATTAGAAAAAGAAAGTAAAATTAAACTTGGGGAGAAATAACGTTTTTCAACAGACGGTAAACATTTATAATGGGTTCCTTAACCATACAATTTTTAAGATTATCTCTGTTCTTATCACTTAAAAGAAGAAAAAATACAATATAAATAGATAGGAAGACGGAACTATGCATTTCTGTACACACCTTAATTTAAATGGCAAACTCATAATCTTTTTTACAGCAAAAAAAATTCATTAAGTGACATTAAAACACATTCTGTACAATAAACAATAAAAAAGACAACTAATTACCCTAATTAACGTTTGACATCTAATTGCTTCGAAGTATGCAACTTCATACCTGCCAACTTTTAATCCCTTCCATTATCATTTTTCCCAGTGGTATTAAAATGGAATTAAAACTTCAATTTTAAGCAAACAAATACGTTGTATTTGAGAAAACTTAAGTTAACAACCATGATAGTAACGCATATTAATATATGTGCTTAATTTTTGTAAGAATAGTGGTGACCGAAATAATCTAAAAATTAAGTTTATAAAAGAAAAAATAGCATATACTTACTACCACTTTAAATATGAAAATAAAATCATCTGCTAAGAGTTAGCAGGTACGCAACTTGTATCTGCCAGTTGGTGCTAGTTATTAAGTTACGAAATTAGATACAAAGACAGACTTTCTCGCAATATTTTTGTTTTCATGAATTCGGATAAATAATAATTCGCAAACTATAGGAGATGGCTATATTTAGAAAAATATTGCAAGATAACTACATTTTTATCATTTGCGTTATCACCCCCAAAAAAAACAAGTAAATAAAAAAAATCATATTTCTGAAATTTTATTTTTCTGTGTTGTTTAGAAACAATCTGTTTGAAATCTGTGTTACAATCTGTGTGATTGTTTAGAAACAATCGAAGAATTCACAATTTGAAGCTTACGAGTAAATTACATTAATAATCTTAAAATCGTATTCTTTTACATGCTTTTCAAGTTTTTAGTAACTCTGATATTATTGGATATTTAAGTTCGTTGATTGGGCAGATTAAAACATGCCTTTAAAATAAGTGCAGGAAATTCAGTTCAATGTTGAACCATTATATCAGCATTTTGAATCACTATATCGTGAAAATTTGCTGCTCACTTAATAACGGTGAAAATGAAGCATTTTTCCAGTGGCGTGCAGAAGAGGTAATAGAATCATAGTATCGGGCAATTACATCGAAGATGAAAGTAAAATTATCTTCGAAAAATATTAAAATTTATACCATTACAAAGAATCGTATATTTGACTTATTCTATTCATACAGCAGAAATAACTATTAATTTAAAAGCAGCTTAATTCCCCCTTTTCCATTTTCAATAATTATGAAGAGAAGGCATTTTTACCCCTGATAACTACATAAAAACTTATAATTAAAATTTGTCTTGTGTAGGCTACTTTTAATTCCAAATGATTTTAGAAAAAATTAAAAAATTCCTGCAATAGCTCGTTGTGGGCCAGTGATTATGGCAATGCGGCCACCATTGTGCGCAATACAGCCTTTATTTACCAGACAAGTCGGTAACCACTGAACTGAAATTGGATAGACTTCAAGCCGCCATTGCGGACTGAACCTCAGTACTTCACAAAATGACATATCAAAACAACTTTATTTTGAAATAAAAAAAAAGTAAACTACATTATTTATTTCCAACTTAGCATACAAATAATTGAACCTAAATAAAAGAAAACATAAATAACAAATGAAAGAATACCTCTTTTCTTGTCTTGTGTAATAAACTAGTGAAAGTCCAACTTCGCACACAATCACTTCACCCTTAAATTCTGGTAAGGTAACAAATATTATTCTCGATTACGTAAATATGCAGCATACACTCACGAAATCAGAATAATACCAGGCTAAATCAAACGTAAACTAATACCCACATATCAAACACTTTTCGTTTCATTATTTAAAACATACGTCATCGAAAAACACGTGTATTGTCAACGTTTTCTCATGATAACTATAGTATTTAAAGCATGTGGACAAAATCCACGTTTTGTGATTGAATGCAGTTATCTGCAGATTAATCCACTTCCGATCGGTGATTTTCTGTAAAGATAAAAATTATATTCCTGGAAAAGGAACATTTTCTAATTACGTTTTATTAGTTTCCAACTAGTTGAGAAATTGTACAAATAGGTTTGATGCAATACCTTTCAAATGTAGAAAGAGGTAAAATTAATGATAAGTGTATTTGCGATCACATTTAAATCGTTTCATCTTTGGTCAACACACAATGGATGTTTCAACAAAATTATTTTATTACAACCATTCTCTTATACACGTGGCATTTAGATTATATCTTTTTTAAAAGAATTCAGCTTAGAGATTAGATATTTAAATCTGAATATTATTTTTCTTTTTTTAAGTTGGAATAAAATAATTCATAATTCTTCCAATACATTAAATTGCACCATTTTCACTCAGCATAAAATGCAAATTCAAACAAAATTATTCCACTTTCTCATCGTAACATCGGGTTGCAAAAACACTCTCAATTAATGTTTGTCGTCGGATTGGTTTTCCAATCCTGCCTATGTACGTGTTTCAAGACGTCACAAAATACTTTTTCTTTTTCAGCATTCATATTTATACTGAAATCACCATGAAGCCAGTAATTATACATTAATAATAAAAAGAATATAAAAATACTTTAAATTATTATTAAACTAAATTGCCTGCTAGTGAAAAGAAAAAGAGCACCGGTCGCCATAGCAACGCATGCAATGACGACACATGTGCACTGCTTACTATTACTCTTGAACACAATTGAATAGCGTGCAAATCCAAACCAAGAACCATATTGCCAATGGGTAAAAACACTGTTTGTAATGTTTCTTATTATCTGTGCAATCTGTTAACGAATTTTGCGAATAATTTTTAAATTAGGTAAAAATAAATATCTTGTTTCTTAAAGCACGTGATTCTCACGGGCCTTAAAAGTTTTAAAAATTGGTAACTGAAAAAGAGATAAAACTTGATACTTTAATACATTTGTGGTTACCACTGAATTTAATTTATTTAAAAAAAATTTCCATTTATTTCAGAGAAATTTTTTAAAGCCATGTCTTTCAACATTAATGTCGGAATACATCGTAAAAAATTAAATATCTTTTAATGTTAGTGTAAATTTAAAAAAATATTAAATTTTTTAATGACAGCCGTAACCCTGTAATCAGTACACATAAAATTATCTTTCTATAACTCCTTCTGTTTTTCTTCAATTGGTTTTTCAAACAACTTCAAAACATCTAAACACGACATAAAAAATAAACAGTGACTAATGTCTATGAACTTATCTTAGCAACTGAAAACAAGGGTGTAAATAAAGATAAGAAGTTGTTATAAAATCTGATGTTATACAAGAGTACAAGATGCATTTCCTCATTCAAGCGTGATAAAAGATAGAACGTGGAATTCAAACGATAACTTTTTCCTTCCATTTAAAAAAATAAAAAAATGCAGGTCGTTAACTGTTTATAGTTATAAAGGGTTAAATATTGCAATAGGGAGAGAAAAAAAATTCATTTCATCTATAAAACTGTCATAGATTTGGAAATTTTCCTTCTTTTCATTACAAGGTGAAACGCAAAAAGAGTGAATTGAATTAGAGCATTTAAAAACTCAAGAGCCGAAATCGACTATACTACGCCAAACTTAAACAGCGTCAAAAAAAAATTATAATAATAACTCACTGACAGTTCCTAAGCGATAAAGCACTCGTAACATTGGGCTATTATAATAAAGAGACCTAAAAATTATTTTTACAAAAGCAATTTTAAATAGTGAATCTCAATTAATCATATAACTCTGTTAACAAACAACAACTATAATTTCTTTTAACACAACACATAGCTTGTTTTTTCCCTTTTCTTTAAATTTTAATATCTTGTCTTACTTCAGCGATACAAGAGGCCTTTAAAATAAAAATAATAAAATAAAATAACACACTCTGTGTACTGTATTACAACATAGAATTAATCGTAACAGTTGTTATCGTTAGAAGTGAGCGGCTCAGAGAATAGAGAGTTCACCTTCCAAGTAGGTAAGCTAGGTTCAGGTTCCGGAGGTGGCTGGTCAATACGAATTATACTTTCCGGCTCACACCGACCACAGTATTGATGTAAAATATCCTTAGTAATAGACGGACCATGAGTAAGAATATCCTTGCCGTCGGGGTGACTGTGAGAGATATTCGAAGTTTTCTTTTCTGTGTAACGCAAATGCGGTTTAGTACCATCAAAAAGTCCTCCATGAAGCTAGAATTAACTGTTAAACTTATAGTAAGAAATAACCATATGAACTACACTGCAGTGGGCAGAAATTCAATTACAGAGTTGAAATTTGACGCGCTGAAAGTGGCCATTGTCATTTATATACGAAACGTGAGACTTTTTTTTTTTTAATTTTTAATTGTTTGTAAGCTATTGCTATTTTAAGTACATTTTTCACTTTTTTTCGCCTTAAATCATGATTATTTACAAGTTGTAGGAAAATTTATCTCTCTCGATATTTTCATTTCATTGACTTGATGTCACAAGTAACATTAAAAAAAAGAATAAATATGATTAAAAAAAAAGAGTGAGAAATTAGAAGTAAATTAGAAAATTAGAAGAAGGTAAATTACCGCAAACAACCATGCCCTCGACTGCCCATAGAAAAAACAAAAGAAACCAACACTAGGTCAGATGAGAATATATACTGAACTCTGAAAATTCGAAGTAAAAGTGCACAAATTATAAGAAAGGAAACAGAATTTTTCAGGTGAATTTAGAAAACTTCAGGTTCGAGTATTAAGCTAGTGTGTGCATAAAGAGGGAGAGCAAAAATCTATCCATGAATGAAAAAAAAATTTTAAGAATATCGATGAGAAAAAATAATAAAGATAAACTCTATGAACATTAAACTCAATAAATAAAAAAACTCAATAAAATTAAGCTCAATAGATCGATTGGAAATGCAGACAGGCACCCGATTATACTTCAAGGTGTAAATAAATTGTATTATATATATATCGGGCAAGGTTGACTCAGCCTTTCATCCCTTCAGTGGGTCGATAAATGAGTACCGAGGATCCACGTTCGGCTGACCACCTGACCGGAACATCTGCTCCTGCACCCCAGAGCCCAAGGTCAAGAAAACTGAGATGGGCACAGTAGGCCTTGGCCTTCTATGGGTAGTTTAGTGTAGTTTAGTTTTATATATATATATATATACAGTGGTGGCCAAAAGTGCGGACATTTTTTGAAAGTGTCATGTTTTTCAACTTTGTGTGCTTGTAGAGTATATTAATTTTCACTTAAATACAAACGTTTATGTATCAAATTGTGGGTAATTTAATGTAGAATTTAATAAAATACAGCATTACAATATCTGTATTACAAAAAAAGTTACGCAACTAATAGTAAGATCTATCTTAGATTTGCATTTTTTTAAAGTGATACTTACACAATCAATACTTAGTAGGGTAACCCTTATTTTTTAAGACAGCTTCACAGTGTCTTTTCATCGAGTGAACGAGTGTTTGGAGTTCATCTTTCGTAATCACATGTTGCCAAGAATCAATTATAGCTTCAATAAGTTGTCTTTTACTGGATGGACGTTTTTTGCGTACAAGAATTTTCAAACGTCACCACAAATTTTCAATTGGATTGAGATCGGGGCTGTTTCCTGGCCATGGTAATATATCTATACCTTTATTTTGAAACCATGCTTTGCATACTTTTGCTTTGTGGTATGGAGCTGAATCCTGCTGAGAAATGAATGGTGCTTTGTTGGGGAAGAGATCCCTGATGGAAGGTATCAATTTTGGTTTCTGGGCAGTTTCGATGTATTTTTTGGAATTCAGGATGCCATCAATCACTTGAATTCGGCCCACACCATCTGCAGACATACATGCCCAAATCATGACATTTGTTGGGTTTTTTGCAGTTGCTTCAATGCAATCAATGCAATAAGGGTGAAGTGCTTCACCTACTCCACGTCTCACTTATTTTCTACCATCACTACCAAAGAGCGATATTTTACTCTCATCGCTCCAGATTACTTGCTTCCATTGATTTTCTGACCATTTAATGTGTTCCTTTGCCCACTTAGCTCGTTTTTCGCTCTGTTTTTGATTTAAATATGGCTTTTTCCTTGGAATTCTAGCTTGTAGTCCAAATAACCTTCCTCTTATTGCTCTTCAATTTACTGCAATACCCGCTGCATTCATTTCACATCTAATGGCATCTGATGAAATTTTTCTATCTTGAAGGCATAGCCGTTTAATTTTTCTGTCGGCAGTAGCACTTGTGCATTTTTTCCGACCTGATTTTGCATATTGAATGCCAAAAAATACATCGAAACAGTCCTGTAACCAAAATTGATACCCTCCGTCAGGGATCTCTTCCCCAACAACGCACCATTTATTTTTCAGCAGGACTCAGCTCCATGCCACACAGCAAAAGTATGCAAAGCATGGTTTCAAAATAAAGGCATAGATATATTACCATGGCCAGGAAACAGCCCTGATCTCAATCCAATTGAACATTTGTGACGAAGTTTGAAAATTCTTGTACGAAAAAAACGTCCATCCAATAAAAGACAACTTATTGAAGCTATAATTGATTCTTGGCAACATGTGATTACGAAAGATGAACTCCAAACACTCGTTCACTCGATGAAAAGACACTGTGAAGCTGTCTTAAAAAATAAGGGTTATCCTACTAAGTATTGATTGTGTAAGTATCACTTTAAGAAAATGCAACTCTAAGATAGATCTTACTATTAGTTGCATAACTTTTTTTTGTAATACAGATATTGTAATACTGTATTTATTATTAAATTCTACATTAAATTACCTTCAATTTGATATATAAACGTTTGTTGATATATAAACAAGCACACAACGTTGAAAAACATGAAACCTTCAAAAAATGTCCACACTTTTGGCCACCACTGTATATATATAAATTTCGGAGAATGAGGAAAATTATCGTATTTTTAAAATGTNTGCCCGTCTGTAGAACATTTCTATGGCATATAAATAACTTATTGCTTGATTCTAGTCGTCTAAATGGATATTATTTCCTGTCCAAAATGTGAAAATAAAAAAATAAAAAATCAGAATTTTAAAAAAAAAACGAAATTAAAATTAATCATTTTTATAGACTAGTTAAAAACAAACAAAAAAACTTCTTACGTTTAATTAATTAATTTAATATAAAGTATTTATCGCATTGATGAGTATATTTTTTTATAAGGTATGTATTTCCAAGTAAAAAATCACATGCATAGTTACACTGATTATTTAAGTTAGCTAAAAATATAATTATCTAAAATAAGCATTTTGCGAAAATTCTCAACGTCAACGCTTTTTTTACCCACTGCATATCATAAATAAAGTAGGTATTTTATTTGTCTAACCTTTACAAGTTAAGGAATAATTCTTTTTTAATGTTTCAAACACGAACCTTGTTGAAGCTGATTTATTTAACTAAATAATTCTCATCTAAGAAATGCTCATTATAAATTTTAACAACGATCACGAACGGGAAAAAAAAGGCAAAACGTGTGATAATGTCACAAAACTATTTCTTCTGTTAAATCATTAAAAAGCATGAGCACGACTAAAACGATTTTGTCTAATAAAAACGTTAGTCAGGCAAGCATAATAAATTACAAAGAAAAAAAAGCGAGCCTCTACTTTTAGAAACTAATGGAAGTATTGGATTCTATTTAAAAATGGAAATTTGACATTGGTTTCGACTTTTTATACCTTTTCTTCCCCCCCCCCTTTCCTCCAGACGTGGACAAACTTTTTATACCTATAAAATTGTAAATCTATAAAGAGGTAATTTTCTGAAAATGTCCTATTCAATTAAACGAATTTATTCACTGCATTTTGGGCCTCGATTGGCAACCAAATATTTAGGCCTAGTGAATAAATTTGTCTTGTTCTATATTGTGTTCCAAACTACCATATTTTCTCTAGAATTATCTATGGACAAATATTAAAATGCTGAGCAAGAATTTGAGACTTTAAGAAGGTGATTAATAAAACATGTGCCAAGATATACTTCTCAAAAAGACTGAAATCTATATTATCAGATCTTGTTTAAAATCTTCGGATGTTCTTAATATTTTGGGTTTCTTTCCCAAAAATGAAAATTCTTGAATTTGTGACAAAAGATTTGAAGAAAATCTTCGTGTAGTTAAACCCAAATCTCTTTAATGATGTGTTATCAGATTTATCAGATTTCAAGTATATTCTCACAGCATAGACACTAACGTCAGGGGTGCCGTAAGCTTATTATTTTTTTAGAGGGGGGGATTCTCATTTTGCGGAATGAAATTCCTAATTTGACTAAATTAGAAATAAGCACCTGCAACTATATTTAAATATACTTGTATTAAAGAAGCATGAGGAGCAATTTTAAAGTATTACTTAGTAATAGCTTCCTTTATACTTACTAAGTAATAGCTTAATTACCATCTTTTACTATTTTAACTGGTAGGCTTTATTTTCCTATTTAAAGTGGTAGCAAAATTTATACTTAAATATTTTATTTAATTTAAAATGTTCTTTATCATCATTATACGTAATTAATTTAAACATATACAAATTATTGTTAAATTTCGGCTTACATTTATTGTTGCAAATTTTATTTTACAACTACAACCACTAAAAAAAATTTTTGTGACCAACTGGCCTCCGTATTGCTGCTGGTCTCAGTATTGCTGTCCTGGTGGTCGCTGAAGAAACTTGTGTTGAACATAATTTTCATCTATAATAAAATCAATTTTACTAACAACTAAGAAACAGATTTGCTGTAACCAAAATTAAATATTTTTTCCATATAAAAATCAACAGAACTTCTAATACCTTCATTCATTTATTATTCCCAAAAGGAACAATGTGATATTTAGCCTTCAGCAAACATGGCCGAATATTGAATATAAAATTATTGAAATCTCTTCAATTACACTCATTTGTTAAAAAAGTAAAGTAAAAAGCCGTTATCTTTGTAGAACACAGTATTTATAGGGATGTAATATATTTGCTATAATAAAAAATTAAGTTATTTCATATAGCTGATATTTTCAGAACATGTTAATTTTTTCTACCAATATTTTACTGATTTAACGATTTTATACTCAAATAAATTAATTAATTAACAATTTGATTAATAAATATCAAAAAAGAAAGAAAGAAATTCTCAGCTAAGTTCAAGACAAAATTTTTAACTATCTCATGATCCGAATTACAAATAATTCAATGAATGGCATGAAGACATAATTTTTAACTATCCCACAATCCAAATAACAAATAATTCGATGATCAGAATTTCTGTGCAACAAAAGGAAATAGAATATTCTGAAATAGAGCCCAACATCATTAAAATAATCCTTTTTTTTTTTTTTTTAAACTGAAAAGAAAACATTGTTGCGTCCAAATGCTGTAAAAAATAATATCTACGCATATTTAGCTGTTCTTTCAGGTTTGCATAAATAACGCCAAATTTTTTTTAAATCAACTTAAAAACTAATTCGAAATTTAAACAAAGTGAGACAAATTACCCCTTCGCAGACAGGAGATATACAGACTGCAAAAAAAATTTATAGATGAGTGATTGAAAAATAAAAGTAAAAAAAGTGTACTATATGTATAAAAGTTCAATAAACTGTAAATATAAGCATAAAAAAGTTTAATATATTATAAAAAAGTGATATTGACTAATTTTATTAGAGTTTTCTAAAAAAAGAGAGAGAATGAAATTTTGTAAATAGGCCGAATGGCAAGACAAAATTTGCCGCATAGTGAAAATCATTGGAAGGTCAGAGCAAACTCCCGTGATCAAGTTTGCCATTGAAAATTGTTAAACATTATTAACTCCAAGTTATAACATTTTGTACCATTCTACAGTCTTTTATGGTTTTTACCACGAAAACATCCTTTAAATTACACCTGTTAAAGTTTTAAAGATTGTTCTGATTTAAGCACAAATTTTTTTAATTCCACATATTTTTTTACTGATTTAAGCACATAAGTTCATGCGTAAGTCTGTGTCAGACTTTGATCAAACGCTAATGCTCACAACTTCTAAACTTAACATGAACATAACTGTTAGCTTTTAAGAAATTTGCATGCAATTTTCTTTTGATAAAATGGTAATAAAATGTGTACTTTCTATTTATTCCTTGCATTCATAAATATAACTGAAACTGCTTTTGTCCACAATACATTTAAATAAAGACATACATGTAAATGTAAAATAGTTTTACTATTCAATAAAATATAATATAATGAATTCCAAAAATTAAATAAAAAGCTGCATGAATGTTACAAAAAAGCTGTATAGAAATTAAAATTAAAATCCAAGTTAAACTGAAAATAGTGCTGAAGCAGCATGTGCCCACTTTGAATACTTAAAATTTACTGTAAATAAATAATTTATAAATTTTAAATATCAAAATCAGAAAGAAATCCAAAAATGTATAATAAAGACAAAAAAAAGAAGAAGAAGAAACATGAATGTATAAAAAGACATGACTGGACTTCATTATACATAACTTAAGTTAACTTAAACTTACGTGAACTTATATCTGATTCGTTCACTCGTGATCATGAATAGATCTTTAACAGACTACTATGTTTGGATCCCTACATTTTGTTTAATCAATATTTCATCACAATGATAATGCAGGTAGTCACAATGCAGGCCTACTCTTATAGCCTGTAACTCATATATTACTACTTATAATAAATGAATACTTGTTTAACCATTTACGTACATTAAATAGCATTTTAAAGGAAAAAATATTAATTTTGACGAAAAGAAAATCAAATACAGATCTTAGTGGAAATATAATTGCAGTTTGAAATCACATTTAGGTATTATCGTGAACTGTTAACAAATATTCTTGCATTAATTTTGCCACACAACATAAAAATAGTTTCAACAAAATGGTGTATCCACTACTTAGTTTAAATCAAGTTTTGACTCAAAAATGCAAAAGCAAGATTAATTTTGCTCCAAAAAAATCTTCACAATTTGAAGCTATTGGGAGAAAAGAAAATTTTTTGGTCAAATTTTCAAATTTTTTTTTTCTAAATTAACATAATCATTAACTAACAAGACTTAACTAACACAAATCAAAATGTAACTTAGTTAAGTAAAAAGTATCTAAGTAGAAATGCAGTGTATTGGTAAAATTCATATTGTGGCACAAGAACTTATTCCAATATTCTATTAAGAATTTCTTCTACTGCCAAGTGACTATGAAACAAAAAATTACAAATTCAAAAGCAAAGTTAACTAAGAAAAGTACTGTCCGTTTAAAAATTATGAAGAAATGTTTTGAGTTATGCATTCTTATTTCAAGCACAACTTAAATGTTTAGTAACAATAAAACCTGAGCTTAAATTTTTGTTTATATATATTTATTTTTGCTTAATTATACATTATTTTAAAAATTCACTACACAGAATGAACAGGGAAAAAAAGCTCTCTGTATAAGTTTATAGTGGTGCGAGGTGCTAAAAAATTTTATTAAGAACATAGTTTTTGACCCAAAAAGAATCAAATTTGTGAATGAAAAGTAAAATGTTAAAAAATTCATTTTAAAAAATGGAAAGGAATTGTATTATTTGGGGGCATAATATTAAACAATTGAAATTTTAAAAACTATTTCAAATAGCCTTTAGGACAAAAAAGTATGTGAAAATTTTCTGTAAATTTTTCAATGGATAAACAATTTTTAACAATTTAATTTCATAAAAAATAATTTTCTTTCTTTAACTTTTACATTTCAATTTTACTTAATTTGTATGATTTTTTAAGGCTAGTTATATCAAACATTTCCTAATGTAAATTCAAAAAATTAGATTTTTTTAGATTACGAGAATAAAGTAATGAAATAAGAGGAAATGAGAGAAATTGGGGAAGGTATCAATCAATAATTTATATAGAGTGCAATTTTCATCACTATTTAATTACTTATTAGTCAAAAACTACGAAGCTTATGTAACAACACGAACTGATACGAAATATGTTTGCAGATTACTTACAAGAATATAGATAAAATATACATATAAAAAAAAAGCAAATTTTATCATAATGTTATAAGAATTAAGTAGATATTTGGCTCAGACACGCAAAAATCTAAACACAAATACTAAAATGGTCACTCATACTTCAATATTTTCATTTTATTAGGAATGCCTTCAAAATTAATTGATGCAGTAGTGAAATAACCTTCGATCCGATCATAGAGCCGAAGTCAGAGAAAAACAAACCAATTAACGTTTTAGATGAATGAATAAATGTTAAACAACAGAATATAATATAATATTTTAGAATCAAACATGGAAAACAAGTTTAACTCACTGATTTATCACAAGTCAATGCATGTGTCAAATACACCTATCTTTTATTGCTATACTGATGAAAAGGAACTAATGGAGAAGAGACCAAAGACCGAAACCGATTTTTATTTATTTACTTGCTCCAAGCCGACAATTTCGTTATTGTTGTGAGACTTGCTTAGTCTCTATAGCTGTTAAACACTATATATGCGTACTGACTTGAGTGGCGGATTTTACAATAACCCTATTGTTTGGTGATCAGCTGAAATGGACGATTGCCAAGTGAATTCCAACGCCAAGAATTTCATTGCTGCGGATAAATGTAAGCAGGACATATTTTCTTGAGAGGAAATCTACTAAAATATCTACTATATTTGTCATTAAAAACAATTTGTGGCTACGCTGGATATAAATGTTGTATTGCTTGCCAAAATAATTTAAAATATCTTAAATAATAGTGTGTTGCTTTTATTTACTAGCTAAGCTATTTACTGCAGCTACGTCACTGCTAAAATATGTTATTAGGTATGTATGTTTTCCTCCCCTATAATTCTTTAGTTGTTTCGTAAACTATTTTTCTCGTTTAGTTTTGGATAAAGTACATGATCATTTGCTAGAATTATAAAGAATAAATCAATATATAACCAATTTTACATATTAATTACGTTACAAATGCTAAAGTTTTTGAAAGAATTGCAACACAAATTGTGCTTCTTCATGTTTTGTTTTTCCAGATGAATTTTTTTTTAGCTTTGTTAAACGTTGTCATGACTTTCCGGTCAACAGTTTATGGGATGTATGCTTAAAAGGCCCTTTCATCAGCTTCAGTGTATTTGCACTCCTGAGGGGAAGAAATGACTATTAAGATGATTCTCGACTAGGAAGCATATATGGCAACGTTACTTTTAAAAAGTAACGAGTAAAAGTACAAGTATTTTTAAAAAAAGTAACGAGTAAAAAGTAAAAAGTTCTTATTTTAAAAAGTAACGAGTAAAAAGTACAAGTAAAAGTACAAGTACTGAACAAAAAAAGTAACGATTTAAAAGTACATTTCTAGGAAATTGAGAATTTAAAGTAACCTAAAATTTTATTGAATAATATTCTTATGTTCTTTAATGTTTTTGCAAAATTGTTGTTATTTGTTTAATTATTTTAAATTTTGAAAGTTATGAATATTAATTTATTTTTAAATTCGGAAGAATATTATAATATAATTTTATAATATAATCGTATAATCTAATTTTAAAATCAAATATAATTTTAATATCAAACTTTTTATGGATTGGCACGAAAAAGAAATTTTATCTATTGATTTCAATTTTTAGTGTATTATTTTTATTTATTTAAATTACCATTGATTTAAAATTGTTTTATTCTTTAGAAACGTGTTTTAAAAGCACAAACAAAGCAAACACGGGGTTTCAGATAGCTTTGTGATCTTTGAGCTAGTAAAAAATAATTGAATGTGCAGTATAAGTTGAAACAGAAGGTATTTAAACACGAAGTCAGCTGTGAATGCATATATATTGCACACTAATTTTATAAATTTAAAAAAATATAAGTATTTTTTTTTATTTAAAAAAAAAAATTTTTTAGAAAGCTTACCGAGTTTTAGAAAAAAGTAACGATTTCATTCCATATTTCCGTAACAAATACTTGTACTTTTTTCCTAAAAAGTAACGAAAGTACAAGTAAAAGTACTAAATTTAAAAAGTAACGAAGTACAAGTAAAAGTACGTACTTTTTACTAGTACCGGCGGTACAAGTAACGAAAGTAAAAGTACTGCCATATATGCTAGGAAGTATACCACCACCAGAACACTAATTTACTTCTTTGTATACCAAGCAGTCACCTACCCAATCACCTTCTCCTAAACGCCAAAAGTCACAGTCGCCAAAAGGCAAAATAGAGAGATGAAGAAATCAGATGCCCACTGCCGCGGGCAAGAACTTCGCAGCGAAATATATCTAGTTTAGTCAGTGTATTTGCATGTGTACTGTATTTTTCGCGATTCTGACCTAAGAATTGTCACGATTGCTAACTCAATATTTGTTGGAAATCCAGTTTTTAATCATTTTCATTCAGTGCTATATTGCTCTTCTAACAATTCTAGGTTAATCTATTCTGTGTCCTGAAATTCAGGAGTTGAAAATGTGTGATTGATATGTATTTCACTTATTACTGTAAGTAATGCGTTATGTTTCGACATTAAGATTGTTTCATACTGTAAGAATTATGCTTTAAGCAATGGAATTCGTTTTAATGGTGTAGATAGATTATAATATTTAGGTAAATTACAGAGTTAATATACTGTTTGGCATTGCTTTTTAATTGACTCTCCCTAATGCTCAGCTCCCTTTTGATTCTGTTGGGGAAATTGGTACGGAGATATTTTTGCGTTGCTTTTAATTTTGTTGCAGATCATTACAACATTCAAATATCTTTTCATACGATTAGTTTCAGAATTTCGGCAGTACATCTCTTGAACGATATGGTGTGTTCCCGGCACCATTGTTATGGATGTTTCACAGTTTTGAACTAAATTTTAATGGCTGTTTCTTTATCGTTTCTTGATCAATTTAAAATTATTTGTATAATTAGTTTTATAATATATTTACAATGTCTCTTATAGAGGAAATAAAGTATTCAATTTATAAGAAAGTAAATACATTTTCTTTTTCTTCAAATTCGATGAGTATGTTTGGTTTATTCTTTATAAAACCATATAGCAGGCTATACAGGCAGTAATTAAAGAAGACTTTATAATCAAAGTTTTCGATGGTGTTTCATGAAAATCATAAATAAAACTACAATTCGATAAATATTTTTATATAAAATTAAGTTCTTGCATATAATGCAGCACAATTTAAATAATGTGATTAATGCATTCTAAAGGTTGATTTTATTTTACTCTATTTTATTTGAATCAAATATTGTCATAATAAAAAGCAAAAATCTTAAAATGTTTATTAAAAAATATTTTTTCAATTAAAAAAGAAATTATCGGGGACATTAAAATTAGATGATTACAGAGAAAAGCAGGATAGGAAAACAAATAAAAACTTTGGGAATAAATGTTTTTCTTCTTCAAAAAAACTATCAAATATTTTTTTGCAATTTAAAATTAGTTAATTAAACTATTGAAAATTATTTAACAAAAACTTTTTCAACAATTAATTATTCAATTAAAAATAACAAATTTCCACTTTGTTCCATAATTATGCTATCTAATGTGATAAAAAAAATAACTGCTATATGAATAAGCTTACAATACATTGCTACTATCACGCAAATAAATATTTATTAAATCTGGTATTAGTAGCGTATATATAATAGTGAGTTACTTAGCCTAGCTTACTTTTCTTTATAAAGCATCACAGTACTGGAATAAGTGAAAAGACTTAAAATGACAAATGAGACAAAGAATTAATTTCTAATGATTTAATAATTGATAGCGAAAAGTTACTTATTTTAACTCTATGAACAAGCACTACAATATGTTTATGAAAAATGCAACATTAAATAAAATAATAAACATTGAAAAATGTATACTATAATGTGTGTGCGCGTGTGTTTTATGTAAAGGAGTTTGGTAAAATCTAATTTTATAATTCTAAACAACTTTTGACTATTCGAATCAAATTTCATTAATCAGATACTACACAAAAAAGGATTATGATGCACAGCAAATCACAAATAAAATTAACAGTTTAACATTTACAATAGCTATTTTTTTCATAATCTAATAATAAATACAAGTACACATACATATTCTTAAATAAGATGATCAATAGATTTTGAAACACTATAGGTGCTTAAATTTGAAGACCTTTCGAAAAAATTAAAATCTCGAAAAAAACGTGTGTTGCATTCATAAATTAATAAAAATCACCCATGTCAAATTTCATTTCTTTAGTTACATTCTCGACTTTAGCATGTGTACCAGATCTTATCTTACTAGTGGGTCCCAGGTACATATGGTCCTAGTCCTGTAAGACCGGAGAGACCTGTACCGGAGCGATCTCATCTGCACCGCTGTTTTCTAAATTCCTGTTTAATTATTAGTTACTATTAAGGTTCGTTAATTGTTTTTCGTCAAAAAGATATTGTAATAATAGTAGGAAAAGTTGATTCTTTAAACACTTTACAATTTTGAAATCATAATTTTTAATTGCATATGTTGACCGGACAGATTTTTATACAAGATTTATGATTATTAAAAAAAGTAAAAATTACTTATTTACTGTTTAATAATTGAGAAACGGTTAATAGGTATAAGCAATTTCATCACAAAATATTTTGTGAATAAGGCTATATCATAAGATTACTCATCTACGAAAACAAGCACTTATATTAGTCTTAAGCCATTAATTTGGAATTATAATCAAAATCTAAATAGTAATAAGTGTAGAGAATGTTAAGAAAGAATGATGAATAAAGATCACAGACGGTAAATACCTTTAAGTTAAGGATAAACAAATATTTTACGGTTAAACAAAATATTGTATATCATATATGCTTTTACAGCATTTATTGATTTTACGCTAATAACAAACAGCGAAATTTGGATTTTTATATGAGAAAATTGAAAAATATATGATTACCTGTTTCCTAAAAATGCGCCGACAATAGTGAGAGACAGTTTTCATGCTATTATTTTATTGGGTAGACTATATTTGAGGGGGCCCCTTGATTCACGCCAAGTTGAGATTGCTTGATCGCCAAGCTTGGCGATGTTGAAACACAATCGTGATTCTGATTGGTTTAGATTTTAGCGTTATTTTTAAAGGTTACTTTTGCTTCTGGTCAATAAGATCGAAGGTATGTAGGCAGTCATAAAAAGGGACTTCCGAAAAAAATGTCACCGCCCGTCCAGTACCACAGACGCCATTTTCGATTCGTATTTCGCTGAATTTATGTGGCGACGAAGGTACACAGATTCTATTCATGATAAATTTAGACTGCTAAATCTAACTGCTATTAGAAAATTCTGTGCCTGAGGATATTCAAGCTTAATGAAGAAGTGATTTGTTTTTTTCCTTTTCTTTCTGTGCTTACTCCATTAATTCTTGGTCCCACAGTGGACTGATCGTTAAGACACGGTTCCCAGCAGATCACCGAAGTCAAGCATCACTAGCTACGGTCAGTGCGCGGGTGGGTGACCACTTGGATCAGCCTGCGTAGAGACCGAGGGCGTGCGGTATGGGTCCTCGTTAAACTGTTCTACCGTAAAGTGCTCGACTTCGCGTGCAGGTCGTCGGGCTACCGAAGTGGAGGTGCCATCCCCTCTGCAGAGGATCAAAATTGCGATGGCATGTCTTTGGATCATCCTCAGGGATGCTTCCCAGAACGTCGCCAATAGCCCATTGTGTAGCTCTAGTCCGACGTAAATGTACAACAACAACATTAATTTTTGCTTCGATTCAAAATGCCTTTTATTAGGTTTATTAATTTTGCTTATATTAGGTTCATTGCAATTTTACAAAGTTTTGGCCGATTTCTTACTGAAATTTTCCTACGTTTTATTGAAATATCATTATGTTTTGGCCGCAATTCCTGTTACCACGGTGTTCCGCGCAAACAAGAATAGCACCAAACATAAGTCGCCAATTTCGCCAAGGTGATTTTACGCTAATAACAACCAGCGAAATTTGGATTTTTATATATGAGAAAATTGGAAAATATATGATTAACTGTTTCCTAAAAATGCGCCGAGAACACTGAGAGACAGTTTTCATACTATTATTTTATTATATATTAATGTAAAATAGCTCCTTACACAACTTTTAGTGCCCCATAAAAAACGAGTACCACAATTCATCTATATCCTTTCTCTTACACCATCATTAGTTAAGTAAAATTTTAATGCACTAAATTATTAATAAAAAATCATTTTCGAAATTCTGTTTTAAAGCTCTCTTTAATGCGTTGCTTTAAAATTACTAGTTGGGAAGAAAAGAAATCAATTATTTTAACGTTAACTTCAACACTTTATCTAACATATTTTAGATTAACAATTTCGATCAAATATGCACCTGTTTGTACTACAATTTGTTGCCATTTTAAAGGTAGTCTCGATGTTTCTCTTATAGAAGTGACATAATGCTAATGGTGAAAGCATGTAAAGAATTGCCATATGTATAGAGTTCTGCTCTACGCCACCTATAGCCCATTTCAATCACCAATAACGATGAAAACGATGATGGTAGCAGTCAATCAGAAAGGTGTATTTGTTTAAAAAGTTCGTCAGCTAAACAGTTGAAAAAAAGTATGCAATTGATTAATTCAAAATACAATGATATGTTTTTGTCAAATAATCGTTATTATGCAGTATTACTTCATAAATTTTTTTATCTAATTCTAATTCAGGGGCTCTATCTAATTCATATTGTATTGGAATTAAATATACTAATTATATTTACAGACAATATTAAAATGGCAACTTAAAACAATTGGTTTATTGATAATGTTGTCTGCCTCCGGAAAGAAAAGTGAAACAGCATTAAAATTGTAATTTTATCTCAATCTTGTCAAATAATATTTTACAAATCAGCTTACATTTTACGTAATTAAAAAATAATCAATAAACTTCGCATATTTTCTCAGTTTTTAGAAGATTATCTTGAGCTCTTGTAATTTTCCTGTCAAACATCTAGTTTGAGGAATTATTTCTGTCTTATCATTACAGGTGTAAGAAATATGTTTCCCTGTAATCAATGTTCATATTAAAATATTTAGGTTCAATTTATACATACAACCAATTTATATTTATCGAATTCAGAAATATTTCTTATTAACATAGCGAGATGATAATAATTTAAGAGCTTCTTTGCTGTTTTTGAACTGTTATTGTTTATGGTAAAACCCTAAGAATAGTTAATACTTATAGCTTCGATTATTTATTACTGTCAAGTTTATTCTTATCACTGTTGAAAAGGATTCAGTCTGAAGTGAAACAAAATAAAAAAAATTGTATTTTGTCAGTTAATTGATAAATTTCTTTACATGTAAGTTAGTTTTTACATATGTTACAAACATGCTATCATTTTATGCAATATTTCTGAGGTGATACCAAATACTCAGCATAAACTTTTTTTCTCTGGAAATAGTTTTTAATGATTTAAACTTATCTTAGAAAATATGTTACACTGAAATATTCATTAATAATAAATATTATATATTATTATATGAATATTTCATATGAGTATTAATTTGCAGAAAATGAACTGTTTAAAAAGTAAAATATATTTCCAAAATATTTCTGTTTCAAATTTAATGTGACAGTGCAACCATTTGATTTAATTTTGTTGTTAAAAATATGTTAAAATTGAACTTGGAACTAAAAGTTTTTAGTTGGGAAAGTTTTCGTATCCATATTCGCAAGGTCATGGCAACTTCAGAGTAGCGGCTCGCAAGAATTTTTTTTTAAAAAAACAATAAGTAACATTGAAGTGGACCAACTCGAAGGGTATAATTCATAGTCACACTGGAGTAAATCTCTACCTTTTTTTTCTTTTTTCTAAAAGATTTACAAATTTAAAATCAACTTGATTCCTTGGGGATTGTAGTTAGTGGACCAGATTGTTATATGGAAACAATCCTCTCAAATTACATATGAATTTTCAATAAAAAAAGTGAAATTTCTAAGTTAAAGGTTTAGGTCTGTGTTGGTGATGACTAGTTTTTTACTTGATTCATCAGTTAATGGCTTCGAGCAAATTATGGTCACTAGTTTTTCTTCTGATTTTTTTAAAATTCAAATTGTGACAATACAGAATCATTGAGCATGATATGTTGACAATGATGAGTTTAAAAGTCAAACAAATTAATAAAATTTAGATTTTTTTTCCTTGTTCTAGGTTTAAATCAAACATCAGTTCTCTAGTTTACTATTATATCTGTATTTCTCCTACACTAAAACAACGAAAGTGCTCATTTCTTTTTCACAATAATAAGTATATAAGTTTTTATAACCGTGAAAGCGTAAACATATATGTTTACAAAATTCTGAATGAAATTTTTTTTTTCTCCTGTGGGTAAGTCTAAGCTGAAACAAAATGATGTATAAGTTTGAAAGAATTGAAGACCAATAAACAAAGTGTTCTATATTATATTTTAATTATACTTATACTGATTAAAAAATAATAATAATTATATTCCATGTTATTGATACTCATCGAACCATTAGTATTAGTTGTTTTGTTTAACATATTAAGTAGGTACATGGCAGTGATTACAGAATCGCTCACATTTAACGAATGAAGGGGCACTCCCTTCTAAGATTACAATTTTTCCCTCAATATTTGAGTAATTAAATTTACATTAAAAAAAAAATTTTTTTTTGTGTCTGAATTCTAAAAAATGAGAGAAAAAAAAAGCCTCAATTTCAAATGAGCCTTTACATTTTCTTGGTGAAAGCTATTACCAAATCATCACTTACTCATCTCCCACAGAGAAAATATATGTTCCTATTGCTGACTGATGGGGAAAATTCTTGGTTTGGTCAGAGCAAACAAAATCAGGGCTGGGTTTTTGCCGTCAAAAACTGGTTTTTGACATGACAGTGGTAAAAACCGTGTTTTTACCGGTAAAAACTGTCAAAAACCTACTGTTTTCTTTAATTTATGCCATATAGCGGATAATATATTATTTTCACGTAATTGCCTTTATAAATGAATGTTGTAAATGATTGCTATTGATTTTTCAACTATATACATGTATTCTTATAGAAGGATATACATTCATACAGAAATATTGTAATATACTTATTGAAAATAGTGATACTTACTTTTAGCATAATAGCTTGATTTGCAAAGGATTCAAAATTTTGCACTTCTTAATTGTTAGAAATAAACAAACTAAGGAAAGAGCTTGGAACTATTAATAAATTCAAGAACTAAAAAGAGTTTAAAATTTGGCATTACTTAAATATAGAATTAAGCTAAACAAAACTTTCAAAACTTGTAACTACTTACAAACTCTAAGTCAAGAATTACTGCTATTTTGTCAAGTTAAAAACTTTTATTCAGTTGAAAAAGCACTATAAACAAAACTGAATTACAAACAAAATTACATGTTTAGTAGTCGGGGTCACTGTGCCGAAGCATACGATAGCAAGTGACTAATTTTGCACATTTTTCATTGCCCAGTCGATTTCTAAGTTTAGTATAAATGAGTCCAAAATTTGAGAAGATTCAAAATTATTTTACCAAATACTTATAAATTATTTTACCAAATACTCAAAATTATTTTACCAAAACTATGGGTTTTTGACATGACGGTAAAAAACGTCATGTGTCAAAAACTTGCCAACCATGAACAGAATTTAAAAAAAAGTCAGTGAAACATATTAAAAAAAAGTCAGTGAAACAGAATGAAAAATATACCATTAAATGAGATATAAATAATTTACAGATAGACAATTTCTTTTATACATTTTATTTTAATTTTAAATTAATTTGAATCATGAAGTTAAATTGCAAGTTCAAATTCTTGATTGCCATTTTATGAGGTTCAGGTAATTCAAACCTGGTTGGTATATACATATATAGTACAATTTTTTCTCTTATTAGGAGTGAGTCCCCCCCCCCCCCCCCNCCCCCCCCCCCCCGCACACACTCTTGAGATACTTCTGCAGTCACTGGTACATGGGGTAAAGTGGGTATATGTTATTTTCTCATCTATTAAAACATCTATTTTCTCCTCTTAAATTGCGGTAATTTATATAATATTTTTGAGACATTCACTGGGATTGTGGCAAACATTTTTATATAAGTATTAAAAACTGATAAAAAATTTAATGTTTACGAGCTATTTTTTTATGATCAACTTATGAAGTATGTTAGTTAAAGCTATTGAACTTTTTTCTAATATCATTAAAAACTTATAAAAATAACTAATTTTAGTCCAGCCTGTTAGAGGGATATCTGAAAAACAGATTTATATAGCATTTGTATTGTGCATTTTGTATTGTACCTAATCTTTTTCAAATTTCAATTTAATTTTTGATATTTACTAATGTTAGAGCAATAAAATTAGTTTATAAATTTTATTTTTAAACCATTTATTTTTAAATTTCAGAATTTTTTTCAACACGTTCTCTCCTTTCAAAGTTGGTGAGACAGAGTTTATTCCATTGATTAATAGGCTAGAGAGAAAAATGTTTGGAAATTTGTGGTCTAAGGTAAGAAAAAAATTATCTTCAGAAAGAGTTTCTTTAAGCAAAATGAATTTTTGCCTTGTTGGAATTACAGAAAATTTAAGTTATATGAAATCATTATAACAATTTGTGCATAATTTTGACACCAATGCAATGTAATGGTATATATTTACAAAATTCTTTAATTATGTATTTAAATATTTTGTTTCTAAATATATTCTTAAGAAAATTGAAATAAATAATGTTATTATGTAAAAAGTTTTCTTTCCTGGGTTTATATATTTTTTAATCACAAATCTGATTATCATAATAAACAATACAAATGGGTATTTCCTTATGATTTATTAAAAACATTCAAGTAAAATTTTTAAAAAAAATTTTGAATTGTAAATTGTTAGGTAAATACTACTGAAATTTTAAATAGCTATAATAATAATACCATATTATTATTCATATTTACAGAAGATCTTTATAATGCAAACCTTAAAGCCTGGGGCTATGGGTTTTATGGAATTATGTGTTATATATATCATTTCACTTACATGGTGCGTAGCATTTTTTAAAGGTGCTTATATTCGTTTTTTTAAAAGCCCTTAAAGGTGCTTTTTTCAATGCTAGTGATTTTAAAAAGTGCTTAATTTCCCCTTTTTTGAAAATGAGATATTTTTCTTTACGATGTTGATTTTCGCCATGTATTATGCAAAAGTGGGCTTTTCACATTGTTCTATTCAACGTTATTCACAATTAATTCAGCCACAATCTATTTCTGCATACTGTTGGTTCATAGCGTATAAAAACACCAATCATTTTACATGTTTGATGAAATACTTGCCAGTCCGCATGTGCATATACTGAGCTGGGTTCGGTGAGATTATTGCCCTCTCATGTGCAGCTCTGCTGAATTTTGCAAGATATTCTCAATTTCATTTCTTTTTCCATCCTCTGATATCAAACTGAAAAATCTCTTGATCAATTTATAATGGCTAATATAATCAAGAAAAGCATTCTTTGTCAGAAACTAGTTATTTTATCATGATCATGTAAAGTCTTTGAAAATTATTTTACATTTTGTTAATGTACATAGTGCTTAAAAATATTTTTTGAGTGCTTAAAAAGTTCTTAAAAGGTGCTTGTTTTTTGTTGAAAGATTTGGTTACACACCCTGACTTTTCTTTAAAGTTACCTACTAAAAAACTAAACTAAACTCAGTGGCACGACAGCCCTTAGAGGGCCAAGGCCTATTGTGCCCATTCCAGTTTTCTTGGGCTCTTGGGTGCAGGAGCAGATGTTCCTGTCATGTGGTCAGCTGAACGCGGAACCCCCAGTGTTTAGTTCCCAAGCATGCTTGGTACTCATTTATCGACCCACTGAAGGAATGAAAGGCCGAGTCAACCTTGCCTGGCCCACGGATCTAACCCAGGACCTGTTGCACAGGAGCGCGAAAAACTAACACTCAGCCACCGGTCGTCAAAGTTACCTACTAAATATGGCAATATTTGTCTGGAACAGATCAATCTTAAAATGCTTTATAATAATTTTTAGATACAAATACTTAAAAACAACCAAATATGCACTTAACCTTTTGCTTAGGGCTGATACAAAAAGTGGACCAAAATGACAGTCTTCAGCATGCTAAACGCTGTAAGCAAACATTTAAGTATTTATTATTTACCGAAAAAAATTGAAATTTTCTGCAGGATTAGAACTAACAGGAAACAAATCAATCAATTTTGGTTTACATGCTTTTGAAATTTTAACTTCTTAACAAATATTTAAAAAAATAATGTAAAAAGTTAATAGTTCTTGCTTAGTTATTGAAATTTCTTAACTGCAAATTTCATTGTTTACCCCCACGAAGCTTGTGTGGTTCATGGAGAATTGCATTATATAGGTCTACGATACTAACATAGGCTGCCATTTTGATGTTACTTTTTTACGTCGCAAACCTGATGAACATGATGATAAATAAATTATAAATCCTAAATGTGCTTCATTATAATTCATATTCATGAAACTCAGCTTTGGACAACAGTTTTTTTTTATGCTCAACTGCACTTTATATACTGCTGAAAAAAATCCCATATTATACTTCAGTTACATATAAAGTCAGTAATTTTGGTTTGTTTAAAAACTAAAATTTTTATCCATTTGTTACTTCTAATTATTTGATGAGTTATTTAAAAAATTTGAAATGTAACTTTCATCCTCACCATAAGAGAGGAAGAATCTTTAAAAGGTTTGATCATCATAAGTTTTGATTATCTTCAATAAAATCAATAATCCATGTAATAAAAAGAATGGAGTTATCAAATCACTGCATAAAATTGTTACAAGTTTACATTTTACAGGGATTTGATTGGATTAATTGGTTAAACATCTGACCTTCTCATTGAATTTTCATATTATTACAAATCATTTTTTTTATTTTCACAAATTATGCCTAAATTTTCACAAAATAGGTGCCTTTCAGAAAAACCTAAACAGACCCCTGATGTACTTTTTAAATTCTCTATTTCATCTAGTCTTTAAATTTCAATCATGCATTTGTTCCAAAATGGTTGCCATGCATTCAAAGCTATGTATTATAACGAAAAATTATTTTAGTAAGTTAGAGCTCATATTATTACAAATCAATTGAAAATTGTTTGTTTTATTATTTATTATTAACAGTTTGTATTATATAATTGTTTATACCTATATCACAAGATTTTGTAATCAATTGTCATCTGCAGTATCTTTTTTTAAATATCTCCTTTAGCTTTTTTTTTTTTTTTTTTTTTTGATATGGGATAATTTTGTCTAACTGAACTGACTCATTACATTTCTTGAATACTAAACAATGGTTAAATCCATTGTCTTTTTCTGAAGTATTTCAGAAATTAACCCTTTTTTTTCTCCAGAAAATAAGTAAACGGTAGAGCATAGGCAGGGTTTGTTGATTTAAATCACTATTTAAATCATGATTTAAATCAAATGATTTTTTTAACAAAATCATTGATTAAAATCAAATGATTTTTTTTATATATATTGATTTTAAAAGTTAAAAAACAGTGTTTCAATTATTGATACTTTTGTTATTTTCTTATCTTAGTTTTAAAATTTATTTTAAATAAATTGCTATAAATAATTTTAGTTAACGAAATTACTTTCTTTCTTGATGTGTGTTAAATTCCAACACATTTGAAATTACATTTTTAAAACTCTATTGATTCTTGAGATTGAAAGTAGTACAGATTAAAGTAAACATTTAATGCTGTCTGTCTTAATATAGACTTGCATAGCTATAGAAAGTAATTAATAAACTTGATTTTTTTCAAAAAAAAAAAAAAAAAAATGAAAAAAATGTTAATTAAAATTCTACCTTTTGATTGAAAAAGCATGGAATTAAAATCTACATTATATTTTATTGATGTAGGATTAAAAATGAATATTTTAATATAAAAATATATAGATTAAATATTATTTATTTTTTGATGAATGATTACATTTCTAAACACGATCTGTTAAATTTATTTTGTCATTTTAAAAATAAAGAGGGAAAAAAAGAAATCACAATTTTAAATTGAAATTATGGTTTGCTAATTGAAACTTTGCTTTAATAGTTAAAGTACAGGGGTCTATCCAAGCCAAATTTACCTTCACAAATTCAACTTTAGGAAAAACTGTAGAATAATTTCACAAAATATTATTTCTTAAAATTTTATTTTTGTGTCTCGTAAGAAACGATAAATCCATATTTTTTACAATATTTTTGTGTTGAATTTTTAATATAATTTTTTTTTCTCCACAAATTATGTCTAAATTTTCCCAAAATAGGTTCCTCTCAGAAAAACCTAAACAGACCCCTGATGTACTTTTTATATTCTCTATTTCATCTAGTCTTTAAATTTCAATCATGTATTTGCTCCAAAATGGTTGCCATGCATTCAAAGCTATGTATTATAACGAAAAATTATTTTAGTAAGCTAGAGCTCCTAAAATATTGTTATTATATAGGTAGTTTTAATATTAATTTAATTTTGACTCAACATTTATAAACTATTTTTAATCATAAATTAAATTTCTTACCGTGTATTTGAATAAAGATAAAAAAAGTCTGATTTAAATAAAAAAAATCAGATTTAAATAAAAAAAATCACAAACCCTGAGCATAGGTAATACTATTGGTTGTAGAGAGTGATTGCATTCAGTACCTAAAAAAAAAAAAAAAAAAAAAAAAAAAAAAAAAAACATCAAGAATAAACTCAACTATTTCATTTGTAACAAAATGCCAGGTTGTCAAGAGGTTTTGGAAAATAAACTTTTGAAATGCTTTGCCATTATGTGTAATTTATCTATGCTTTATTTAAAAATAAATAAACCCCTATGATTGATTTTAAATGCTACTACATGCTGCATAGCATTTTTAAAAAGTGCTTCTTTTCGATTTTTGTTTTTTAAAAGCCCTTAAAGGTGCTTTTCGCATTAGGTGTTTTTAAAAAGTGCTTAATTTTCACTTTTTGAAAATGCAATATTTTTCTTTACCATGTCGATTTTCGCCATGTATGGCGCAAAATCATGCTTTTCATATTGCTCTATTCAACATTTTCACAATTTATTCAACAACAATAAATTTTGGCCTACCGTCAGTCTGGTCCATTGGCTATAAAAGCTCTAATCATTTTACATGTTTGATGAAATACTTGCGTGTCCGCATGTGCGTCTTTTGAGCAGAGGTCAGTGAGATTTTAGCACTCTTATGTGCAATTCTGCTGCATTTTGTGAAATATTCTCAATTTCAGTCTTCATTTTCCACCCTAACATAATCAAGAAAATAGTGTTATGTCAGAAACAAGTTATTTTATCATGATCTTGTAAAGTCTTTGAAAATTATTTTGCATTTTGTTTATATATATATGTGCTTAAAAATATTTTTTGAGTGCTTAGAAAGTACTTAAAAGGTACTTTTTTTTGTAGAAAGATTTGGCTACGCACCCTGTACTAATTAACTTATTTTCGATTTTTTTTCTGGATATTTGTGTTGTGATGTTTTACATCTTACATCTGCTTATTGTTTTAGGTTTTTTTATAATGTTGTGATGTCTACATTTCTCATTCGTAAAGAGAATTTCAATAAAAAAGTAAGATATTAAATGAATATTTTTGTGTTTCATTCTGCTTTTAACATAAATAAATTAATTTTTATTATGTTTGCTATATATATTTATATCTTAATGTGTATGAATATTCTTTTATTATTCAGAGATGGAATAATGAAAAGCCTATTTAGAAACATCAATAATGTAAATTTGAACTTATAAAGTTGTTTTAACCGAACAGTTGAATAAAATTTTTCTTCTTTATATTTATGTTTTAAATTAATATTTGCATGTGCAATATTTCTGATAACTAAAACACATGTCTTTTAAATAATAGAATTATGAAAGGTGAACAGAAGTATTATGTAAATATATTTTATGTAAATATACTTTATGTAAATATAAGTTGATTGAAATTTTTAAATTAAGAAAGCTTGTTTTAAAATTTTAGTATTGAAAGTGGAAATGCATTAGAATTTTGATTATTCAAAACTCTATAATCAGCATACCTCTTTTAATCAAAGTTAATTTTTGATTTCAACAGTGAGCTAGGTAACATAATTCATCTTTATGTGAGGTGTCCACAAAAAAAAGAAAAAAGAAGCACTTTTTGTAAAAAAGATGTCTTAATATTTTATTCTATTTTGGGTTGAAAAATTATCTTAGTTTGAGGTGAGTATTTGGATGAATTTTCAAGTTTGTATTGTGCAGGTCACCCTGAGGATGTTTATTCTATCAGGAATTTTGAATTACCTATAATATTCTAGAAAAAAAAGAAAGAAAAAAAACTTAAATTTAATATATTTCATATGTTTTGCTGTTTTAGAAACCCTGGTGTGAAAAAGGTTTCTAAGAAGCAAAACATGTACCTTAGAGTAGAAAAGTTGAAAATAATTGGGAATAATGTTTTTTGGTTAAATATTCAAACAAAAATTTTAGAATGTTTACTTATTATAATTAGTATCTTAGTTTGTTATGCATTATAAAATACTATTATATATGAAAATAAAATTATTTTAAAATACAATTATTTTAAAATACAATTTACAAAGGTAATCTCTGTTTCATTTCAATTTCATTCTTCTGAAAGTAATAGAGGAGTAATATTAATCCTTGAAACTGTTTTTAAGGATTAATTTGCTAAGGAATATAAATCAATGAAATTAATTTCGAAAACCAATGAAGTCAGTGAATGGTTTAGAATTAGATGCTGCTCTGTACAAATGGTTTAGTATTATTGTCTGGGGCAGTAGTTCAAGAGTTAATTTTAAAATGAAATAATTTTGATCCTATTTGATTAAAAGACATTTATTACCTAGTCACATTAAAATCAATTTTAAATAACAATTATTAAAAATAAACATTAATTTTCAGAATTTATTGATGGAAATAGATTAAAACACAATGTTATAATTTGAATGTATCGATTATCCAAATTAGGCCTCATCCCAATGTCTTCTTATAATTGATAGTTTATTACATATGTAAAATGTGCAAGAAACAATGGCGAATTGATACATAATATCATATGTTGTAAAATTTATTTGAGTTATTTTTATACTACATTGTTGTTTCATATTATTTATAAGTTACATTTGAGATCCTTCAAATGTTTTTGCATTTAAGGAGAACTATTTGCTTATCTATTTACGTTGAAAAAAAAAAAGATTCATTTCTCTTTATTGGAAAGAATTACTTTTGTTAGAAATCAATTACAAAAAGGAATTTACTCTGAATCAGTACATCTTTTTTTAATAGAATTAGATTTTTAATCCTCAAAATATGCAGGGTATCCACACTTTGCTAAATAATAATCTCAACATTTTCTTATAGTTATTTATAATTTTTTTACTATTAAATTGTTATTATAATAATGATTAAATGTATTTTTAATGTATACAAAATTTTAAACTGTGTAAATTTAAAGTTCAAACAGATTCAGACAAAATTTGAATAGGAAGAGAGGAATAAACATTTAATTTGATATTTAATTTTTCATGCGATATGAAGTTCATTTTTTTTACAATGCTTTGGCTTTTGTTTCATTTCAATTAAACTGTAAATTACACTACAGTAAGTAAATGTACATATTTAAATTATGTAAAAATTTGTATAATAAAGTTATTGGTATTAATACAAAAGAACTTTCTATCATTGTTAATTAATAAATAATTTTAATTTATGGTAGTCATAATACTGTTCTTCATTTCTAGTTAGCACTTGTTAAAAATAAGAAAATTTTACACCGACTTTTTATTTCTTTAAGTATATAAAAACATGGTGCATAGGGTTTTTAAAAAGTGCCTAAAGGTGCTTCTTTTCGATTTTTAAAAGCCCTTAAAGTTGCTTTTCTCATTAGATATTTTTAAAAAGTGCTTAATTTTCCCGTTTTTGAAAATGAGATTTTTTTTCCTTCACCATGTCGATTTTTTCCACGTATGATGCAAAATCGTGCTTTTCATATTGTTCTATTCAGCGTTTTCACAATTCATTAAACAACAATCAATTTTGGCCTACCGTCTGTCCGGTCCATACTGTATGAAAGTGCTAATCACTTTACATGTTTGATGAAATACTTGTGAGTCCGCATGTGCGTCTTCTGAGCAGAGGCCGGTGAGATTTTAGCACTCTTATGTGCAATTCTGCTGCATTTTGCAAAATATTCTTAATTTTAATCTTCATTTTCTGGCTAATATAATCAAGAAAATAGTGTTTTGTCAGAAACAAGTTATTTTATCATGATCATGTAAAGTCTTTGAAATTTATTTTGCATTTTGTTAATGTATATAGTGCTTAAAAATATTTTTTGAGTACTTAAAAGGTGCTTATTTTTGTTGAAAGATTTGGCTATGCACCTTGAAAAACTAGAAAACTTTGGCATTGTTTTCTGATTAGTTGCTTTTAAATACTTTTTTATCATTATCTAATGTTTCTTTGTGAGTGTACCTAATTAAAAATTTTATGAGCTTCATTCATACGTATTCTATGTTAATATTATATTTTCTTTGAGAATCAAATGTAATTCTTTAAAATTATATTTTTTAGGTTCACAATTCTTATTATGATGGGTAAAGCTAGGCTTGTTTTATTTTTCTTGTTTCTTAATGGCATAATTTATGCCTGTGCTGAACATTTCCATGAGACTCTCCTCGGGGCTGTTGGTGGCGGAAATTATTCATATTACAGACTTTCTCATACTGGTACAGTAGTACTTCAACTTAACTCACTTGAAGGTGACGCTGATTTATATGTGTCATCTGGTAACCTGAAGCCAACATATGACATTGAGAATCACGAGTGGCAATCGACGACCTGCGGCACAGAGCATGTTCGTGTTGCCTCACACTACGAACGGCCACTCACTATTGCTGTGTACGGCCACCCCTCTCATGAAATCAGTTTGTATGAGCTAAAAATAGATGTATATGAAACAAGTGCAGATGAAGAAAGCATCTTCGATGAAGTCAGTTACCAGGATGACAAGCCAAATTTTAGCAAACCAACATCCATACCCAATTTAAATGGAAAAGACGAACCAGAGTATGAAGAAAAGTCGGTTTTTTGGACGTTGCTTTGGCGTATCTTACATGTTCTTCTTGATTTATTAGTAGATTAAGGCTGTTTCTGCTTAATGTTAGAAAATATGAAAAATTCTATATGCACATCATTTTCTATATAACCAGGTTTTTCAAATACTTCTGTAACTTACAAACTATTCTTGTCATAATATTACTTGTATCCTTAAAAATATGTCAGTATTTACTAAAAATTATTTCAAAATTTTAAACAAAATGCAAATTTTAAAGGAAATAATCTTCTAAAAATTGTAGGTTTCATATTTGATGACATATTCAAAATTGTATATTGTGCCTTTTAGTGGTTATTTTAAGTAATTCATTATTGAAAATTACTGATAATTAGTTTATAGAAATAATTATATACAATCAAATTTTCATATAAATTTTTTTTCTCAATTTTGAACATCTCTATAAAATTTTAAATTTTTATAATCTTTAAACTTCTGTCTAATATGATATAATGTACTAAAATATTTTTTAGATAAAAAATTATGTTACAACTACAAATTGCCAATTAACAATTACAAAGCAACATATTTTATATAGAATCTGTGCATATTTTTATATACAGAGCGCTTACTAAAGTCTGTATTGACTTTTTTAACTTTTACACTTTTTCAACTATAGTTATCAAAAGTTGAATATAGGTATAGTAAAGTGGTTACATAATGCAAGATAAAACTACTCAAAGAAGCAACAATAAAAAACTGTGAAGTTAGCTTACAAAATTGTGGAGCAACATGATTTATTACTAATAGACACCTTATTAAGAAAATGATGTTTAAAATGAGTATTCGCCTATTTGTTATGATTTCCTGTATCTTATACTGTTTTCCCTTATCTGATACTGTTTTTCAGATGGAATACTAATCTGCAATTTTCCACCCAGTGATGCTATATGTGATCTCATCTTGTACTATATACCCATTTTACTATACCTAAACATGACTACTGTAACTATTGATGGACCATTCAAAAGTTAACTAGACAGAAATGGAATTTAGTGGGCTCCTGTATAGATATACTTTATATTTTAACATTAGAAGGAAACAGCCACAGACAGTTTTGTTTAATTGTTGGATATAAGAATGTATTGTTGTCACTGAGCTTCCATGACTAGGTTCCTTTTTTGTGTTCAAAATCTGATTAGTCATGATTAATTTTCTGAAGTTATTAACTTAATTAATAGTTAATTTTCGTTCGAACATCTATATGTTAATTTAATGTGTACTGTATTGCAACAAATAGAGCAAGAATTATTCTATCATCTAATTTGTATTTGTTTGGATTATCTATTAAGTTTGCGTGAACTAAGTATTTGGTGCTTTTGTGATATTTCTTATTTTGTTTTAACTGTTTATTCATAATCCAATACTATAAATCAAATACAATGAAACCTTCAAGGAAGACCACCTCTGTGTAGCCACCTCCTCTATATGCGACTATTTATGGAAGGCACAGAATTTTTTCCATAGTCTCTGTGTTGAAGAAAACTTTTGGAAATCCAACACATTGTTTTAGTGGAGACCATCAAAACCTACCCAGCCACTGGGCATACCTTTGTACCAAATTTGGAAAAGGTCAAATTGGGAAACGTGAAAAAATATCAAAACAAAAAATATTAACAAAACAAATAGATTCAAAATATTTGTGAGTGGCTCTTATTTAGAGCACTAAACACATGCACTAAGGTTTATTTTTAGAGTTGAAAATTGAATTAGAAGAAAAAGTTCTTTTACAAATAACTGAGCATCTCAAGCTAACAAACACCTTCTCATTTTTTAAAGTTAACTAATTTTTATGATATAAAATTAAATGCAAACTTAAACAAAAAACATAATTGTTTATTTATTTAAAATAGTTTTATCATTCATAATTTGTAATATACATAATTATATCAGTAATAGTCATTTATGTTGACGCTAAATTTTGTTCAGTGATCTGGTTTTCGTGACGCCAAGAAAAGTGGTATTTTCGCACTAAGAAAATGACACTGAGTAAAATTAAAATTGCTTGCGAAAAAACATGTACCTTTGATAACATTTTGAAGTCAATGAAGGTAATTCCTAAGAACGACCAGCCTCTGTTAACGACAATTTTACTGTGGAGCAGAGAGTGGTCACTCCCAAGAGGTTTCACAGTACTTAACTGTTCACACTTATCTAATTTCATGTAATCTGCATGAAACCAAATTTTTTAAATTATATATAATTAAAAATGACTAAGTTTACTATTTATTCATAAACTAAATATTTAACAGTTCACACTTATATAATTTTGTTTAATTGCATAAAACTAAATTTTTTACATTCTATTTCATTTAAAATTACCAATTTAATTGTTTATTTATAATCCAATATTATAAACCAAATATTTAACTGCCCACACTTATTTAAGTTTGTGTAATCTGCATGGAACTAATTTTTTTAAAATTATATTTTATTAATTAGTAATAGTTGTTTTTAATTTTTCTAGATTATTGCTTTTGTTATACTTATTCATTTCATTTATATAAAAAAATTAAACAACAACACTGCATGAATATTTTATATTCTTCTGAATATGCTTAAAATTCAGAAGTAGTTGAATTGTACTTTTTATATAAAATATTAGAACAAAAAAAATTTAAGAAGTAACATATTTTTCATGTTGTAATATGTTATGTGAATTGCTCAGTAAATTTTAACATTCTTAATTGAGCATTTTAACACGTCCTTCAGTAAAAGTTATGTAATCTCTGATGAAAATTTTAGCTATTTGTGATTTATAAAAACTTAATCTAGTCAGAAAGATTTTCTAATAAAACATGGTTTGTTTTAATAAGGTTATGAATTACAGTGAAATCAGTATAAGTTGACCTCTTGTGGTACATTGTTTTAGTGGTAAGCTTAATTAAGAGGAGGATTAATATATTTTTTTATAATTTCTTATATATTACCAATGAAAATATATGCAATAAAAATGTTGACTTTTAAATTTTATTTAGTGAGCACTCAGTATATCTCACACAATTAGATTAATTACCTGAATCAATTTTTATTTGTTACATAAATTTAATACTACTAAACTGATTAGATTAAAAAACAAATATGCATATTTTGTTAGTGATGCATGTCAGTTATTTAATATGAATATATTTTTTGTTTAAATATCCATACAGAAAAACATTACAGTTAAAATGTACTATATTACATTAATTCATACATTTTAAAATTTATCTTGTTATGCTTGTAAACTTATTTGTTACAAAAATATTTTCTTATTGTTGTTAGGATAAAAAGACTAAAAAACAACAAAATACTAAAAAAATAAAGAGATTAAAAGAATATGTAAGTCTAATAATTTCCCCATATGATCAGCTTATAAAGAGGTTTAGGTAATCTTTCAATATTTTTTTTACAGTTTCAATGAAATTCTAATGCATAAAATAAAATAATAGAAAATTTCACAAAAAAACAAATTTTTTTTTTGGCCAATTCATGAATGACATTTCTTAAAAAACTTGATTTATTTCAGTGGTCAACATACTAGATAGGCAGGTGGTCAGGTACCAAAGGTTTTGCTCTTTTATGTTATTTAAGATAAATTTGGTTTTTTCTTAATAGCCTTTAACTTATAAAGAAGTTTAACTTAATACGTTTCACTGTACATGCAATAAGTGAATGTAATTTTTTTCCAATTATTCAGCCCATTTCATTTTCAATATTATACTGTTGATTTTCATCTCTTTTGACCATTATTCACGCTGATCATACACTCAGGGTGCAAAATCTGTAGCTCAGGATCCAAATGTAGCTCTTATTTTCTGATCAACAGTAATCTGAAAACTACACTAAATGTTATATTTCTTTAAAATTAAATTTAGGAAATGTGGAGCTACTTATTCAAAATGTCACAGTATATATTTAAATATATGTACTCAAGAATTTATTTAAAAATAAAAGGTGTGATTAATGTATATAGTAATAAAAAAATCTGAATGGAAAGGTTAGAAACCTGTTATAATTCAATTTTATTAAAGAATAAAACAAGTCCAATACATTTAACTTTGGAAATACACAAAATTATGTATTTGTTGTTACATGCTTTGGAAGTTATGTTTTATTATGGGCATCTTCTTTTTATTTTAATAAAATTAGACTTGTCAATGAAAGGATAAAGATTAATTGGCATCAGGAATTTGAAAATTAATATAATTAATTCTCTTCCAGCTGCCTTTCTCTAAAAAAGGGTGTACTCCCATCCCCATAGAAAGCTGTATGCAATTTTATAAATGTTTTAAATTACTACATTGTAGACACTTTTTAATATCTTTGAATATTTAATATTATTTCTATTGGCTATCGAAACTTCTATCGATAATTTGTAGCAAATATTATAAATCAATTTTTGTTTTAATTTAATTTGTTATACTTGTCAGATTTATTTATACAATTGAACTTTTTAAGAAAACTTAATGATGCATGTATAATCAGATATTGAAAGAATGTTTCATGATATTTAATAAAAAGTTTGAGATTGATAATACAAATGATAAATGCTTTTTTTTTAATCATACCACATTAAATCAATTAATTTTAGATCAACCCAATTTTTTTTATTTTAATTAAATTTGGACCAAATAAGGGACTTGTGAAATATGAGTTTTATTAAAAATGACAAACTTGCATACAAGCAGATTATTGCAACTTTTTTCCTAATTTAAGAAAAAATTCAAACGCCATTGGGGAAACTAAGAATTAGACTTTTCACCCTAATCACTATATGATGGCATTGGTCAAATTTCCTAGACCAGTGTTTCCCAAAGTGTGGTATGCATACCCCAAGGGGTACAGGAACAGTTTAGCTGGGGTACGCGTTCTTATGCAAAATATCTAGCAACAAACGAAAATCTCAAAATTTTTTATTTAAAAACAAAGCTAACCATGAAAATTTACGATTACTTATTTTTCTATTGGCTATTTTTTGCAGAGTTAACCGTTAATAATTAGTGATGTCAACAGCCAGTTGTGATTTTTAACTTTTGTGCAGTCTTTTTTAAAGTAAAAAATACATTATTTTTTTTATTAGGGGTACACAAAAGACATAAGTTTGGGAAACACTGTCCTAGACCATCAGACTTAACCTTTGACCTCAGAACATATACCTTCATAAAATAATGTAAGAAAAAGAAAACATTTTAAATATTTTTCATGTCCAAATCCTCTTTTCAAGTTAAAAAGAAAGGGAAATAGAAAGAAAATTATTTGTTACTTATAAGCACAATTTTGCTATTCAATTTATGTTTATGACTGGAAATTCTCTAATGCACAATTCAATTCCTAGCATTTGTTATGTGATTTTTTTTAATGCACTTTTTTATATGCATTTATAAATTTTGATTTTTATTCCTTTTATGTCTCATTTAGAATTCCTATAATAATCTAAATTCAATTTTGAAGCTAATAAAATGAGTAAAAAGTATAGTTTATTTAGATATTTATGAAGAAAATTGTAAATTATTGAACATAATTTTAATAATTTAAATTATTTTTTAAATTATCTTACTGAATTTTGTTCGAAAACTATTTTAATGTTTTTGTCTATAATATTAATAACACTGTCTCTATATCTCTCATAATGTCTCCTTATACCCATAAATTTCTTATGTATTCTTGTTTTATATTTGGAATCCATTCAAGAGTGAACAAGATTTCTTTATAGTCTAATTTTAAATTTTGAAACGATACAAAATCATACAAAATGTTTATTAAAACTACATATTTTTTAGATATTTCATTACTACATTGAGGTAAATCAACGTGAAGTTATGTGAAGTTCGCATAGAGAGTGAAACAATTTGAAATATATCTATATATCCAATGTGTTTTAAGTGTACTAAGTTATCTTGTGTGTTTCAGCAAATCAATTAACCATACTTATTGAGAGTAAAGATACATTTTGTATCCCGTGAAACTTTGGGTTTCAAAATAATTTTGTCTAGAATTAAAACTTTGTCTTGTTTTAATTTTAAAATATTCTTAATATCACTAAATTTTGAGATAGAAAATAGTGAGTTCTTTTGATTTTCCTTGCAGTGGTAAAAGGAAAGAATTTTAGTTTGATTTTTGTTCATTGATTTAATCAGATTGGCTAACTTTTCTTATAACAAAATATAGCTTAATCTTTGGTGCTTCCTAAAATATTGTTTTTTTTCTCTCTCATTGAAATAAGAAACAATATGGTGATCTTAAATATAAATTTTAACTTTTGTTAGATATTTATTATAGCTCTTATGTTTTTAAGATATCTTATTGTTTTTTTGAATTGAATTTTAATACTGCCAACATAAATTTATTTTTATAAATAGACTTAAAAAATGTAGTTCATGTTGATACTGATATTTAAAAGTTGGTATTAAATTGACTCATTCAGTCAATCAAAGTATACTTCCATTAATTAAAACATTATTTTAATAAGATAAGACTTTTAATATCAAAATATTGTAAAATTGATTGTTGAAAAAATTCATAATGTGTGGATAAAATTGTGAATAAAGAAAATTTTCTCAGCAAATGCTGTTCAGTCTTTTTTTTTTTTTTTTTTTTTTTTTTTTTTTTTTTTTTTTTTTTTTTTTTTNTGATTTAAAAAAATTAACATGCTTTTTTTCAGTCATTTGTGTGCTTCACTGATGTATAATATTTACCTTTTAGGAAATTTTAAATGTTATAAATCACTTATGAAGTGTTTTTCTTAGGTGACTAAAATTTTGTTGCAAAAAAAGGAGAAAAAAAAAAGGTTTTTTATTTTACTTTCAGAGGTGCTAGCTAAGAAGAGTTTTGAATTTTTGTCATTTGTAACTAAATTTTCTACTCATTTATTCTAAACATAATAAATAAAAATGAATTGATAGGAATAAGAAATAAAAAAAAATTCATCTTTCAACAAGCTATTTTTAGACTTGTCAAGAATGAAAGAGGCTACACATAAGACTTACAAAAAAAAAAAAAAAAAAAAAAAANGTTTTTTTTTTTTTTCAGTTTCTTTTCCAAGCAAAAATTTGGAAATGAAGTAAACAATTTCAGTGTTGTATATTTTTTTAATTTATCATCTTTGCTTACTTTTTATTCACATTAGTAAATTTATACACAATTTTATTACTGTTATATACATAGAATTAAGTAGTATACACACTTTAAATTTTAAATGAAATTGAATTTTGTAAACACTAACTGCATATTGCTGTATTATTGTATTTCTGACTACTGATAGCTTAGTTTGGAAAGTTAGCACCTCTATATTTTTATATATATTTTATAATACATATTTTACAAACAACTTTTATTAGCAATAGCTAGCAGTATCAGTTCTTTTTTTTGTTGCAGACTATGCCAGGTTATTGTAGACTTTCACAAGTTGACATTGAAACATGCCTAGCAAAAATTTTGAATAAAACAGTGACACTTTTTCCTCCTGCTCTAACATTCAACTTTCTTGTCCTGTCAGGCATATTTCCTGTTAGCAGCATGCATACAAAATTTAATGCAAAAGATGCTCCTATAACATGAACTAGCTGGAAAGGTAGGCAATTATACCAAAAAGCAGTGAGAGAAGTGCAAGAGAACTGGTTCAAGTGACTGTTTGACTAAATTATATAATAATTACATAATACCAATGTAATATATAATATATATAATAATCACATAATAATTTACATAATACCAATGCCACCAAAAATTACTTTAAAATAAACTGCAGACAATTTACTTAATTTTTAAAGAAATGTAAATGACTAAATATTAGAAAGCACCGAGGTTTCGACCAAGGACTCTGCCATTTAGTGATCTACCACACAGTTCCAAATGAAGGAAAATATAAAAATTCCCTAATGTGAAAGAAACATAATTCAGTGAGTGACAAAGGAAACAATAAAAATGAATAAATATGACAACCGAAGCTGACGTCTTCAGGGGGAGCCAGCTCCGGAAATCATAAAAGTAAAACCTTTTCTATCGAGAGAGCATGACAAATGTCTAAAATTGCTCTCTCTGTACCCCAAAGGTTTTGCCTAAGTCCAGGAAAAGAATACAATATAAAATACATAAAGCAAATACAGAAGTATAAAAACAATACATAAGAATAATACGCACAAAAGCGTATTGTTCTTATGTATAATACGTAGAATTATGTTAAGAATAATACATAGAAAAGGTTTTGCTTTCATGACTTCCGGAGCTGGTACCCCCTGAAGACGACTGCTTCGGTTGTCATATTCATTCATTTTTCATTGTTTCTTTTGTTTCAATTCCTTTTGGATTCTCAGCTGTTTAGTGCTTTTTTCCACAGGAAGTATTATTTTTAATTGCTTTAATTATTTTGAATTCTTTTCTTAAGGTTCAGTGAGTAACATTAGAGGATTGGCACATTTGACACTACTGTGGTTTTGTTGAAAAACACCATGACTTATCTTGTAGGAAACGAGATGTTTCGTGTATTTTACTGTTATCTAGTGGAAACTTGTCCAATAATTACTTGGAAAAAATACTATGGGCAAAATATAGTTATTTTAATTTCAAATTACTAAATTTATAAAAGTGTTTTAATACTTATTTTATACCTAAAATGTATCAATTCAGTTAATATAAAAATCAAAATTTATTTAAGATCAAAATTCTTGTAACCATTGTTTGATATCTTTTAACCCTTTACCAGTTAAACAACTGGATTCTATAACTTCAATGTTCTGTTTAGCATGAAGACAAATATCATCAAGTCTTAATAAATATTTCATTTCTGAAATAGTTGTAGATACAGTAATATCTGTTTTGTTCAAAATGATAAGAAATCTTGCATTTTGAAGTGAAGGATGCTTTAATGCTTCTAACAAAAGTATTGTAGCACAACTTATTTGTTGCAAATTAGAACTGTCTACTAAAAATAAAACTCCTTTACATCCATTGTAATGCATGGGCCATATTGCTGCCATTGTTCCACCTAATTCACTAATCTGAAGTCTCCGTAATTTTTCAAAGACAATCTGTGCAATATTCACACCTACTGTGGGAACAGTTGAAAATACTTCATCAAACATATTACAATAAATGTCCTTTTGCTGCAATCTACGCAGTAGCAATGTTTTGCCAACATTTTTTGGACCTATGCAGATAATCATTTTCTTTAAATTACCTTTATTTTTCAGAATCTTTCACTGAAAAAAAAATGAGTTGAATATAAGAATTGTCAAATATTTAAAATAAGTAATAAAAGAAGTTAATTGAAGTTAGAAACCATATAATTGATATGTTATATAAAGCACAAAACAAAAGATCAAGAATTAAATTAAGTCCGAAGTTTAAATGTCAGGTAAAAGTATTTTCTTTCAAAAGCAGATAGTTCAATGTGCATTTCTTTTTCCTCAATCACACTTAAAAAACATAGGGGAAAATGACAAAATATTAAAAGTTAAGTATTTTCAACTTGAACAGATTTTTGGAATAAAAGAATATTGAAAGCAAGTCTCTTAGGAAAAGCTAAAATTAAACCCATAGAAAAATAAATTCTGGCACTTAGAATAGATAAAGTTGGCCCAAATAAAGAATAAAATAAGTATAAGTACTATTTTAGTTCAAATATTTTTATTCTGGATTGCAGTATGTAGAATGAAGGATAAGCAAAAATAAGATTTAATTAATTGTCAAGTGTCTCATATTGTAGGGGTCAGGCCGATGGGAGATTAGGTCTCCGGTTCAGGCAGAATTTTATATTGTGTAGCAAAATAACTTAAGTTTATCCATAACTTACCGGATGGAAAAATTTACTCCGACCCACCCTTATTAAGGTCTACTTTCTGTTCCGTTCTTCTCAAAAAACTAGAGGATTTATTCTTGCAAATTTTTGCTTTCTTTTCATGTGATTGTTTAGAAATTAATTTTCTTTATTTACATATTTATTATTTCTTTTAAATTATTATGTACACAAATTGTATGTTGGAAAAGAAAAACATGGTTTTAAATAGGCATACATGTCATTATGAGAGAAAGATTTGATTTAAAAGTAAGAAGTTTACTCTTATTAAACCAAAAAGAAAAACATGCTTATATCTAAGAATTGGAACTGTGGTTCTACCCTGAAAGAAATATCAGGGCATTCAAATTTGAGAAGAAATGCCATTTATTGCAAAAGATGTAAAGATGCATGAACTTGAATTGATATTATTTTATTTTATATACGTCGTTGAACAGCTGACCAAATTTTTGAGTTTACGACTACCAATGTTCAACTCCGTAGCATTACAATTTTGAACCTAATCCAGAAGACGAGAACTCCTGGATCAATTATTGGGAGAAATTTGCCTTTGTGGAGGACTTTTTTATGGAACTAATCTGCGATTGCATTACACGGAGAGGAAAACCTTCCACAGTTAGCCTGATAGCATGGGACTCTAATCTATGATTCATCTATCACTGAGGATTCAAAACTGGGTCACCTGATTGGGAGTTGAGCGCTCTATTCCCTGAGCCACCGCGGTTCAATTTGAATTATTTTTTTTATATAACCGCCCTTGAACAGCCAACCTGGGTTTACCACTACCAGTGTTCAATGAATAATTTTTGGCGGGAAAAAACAATTTATCTATTGCTAAAGACAAAAGTATAAGCAGCCAAAATTAAAATAAAGTGTCAACAGTTCTCTAAATTTGATATGCAAGGAAATGAAATTTAATCAGCTAATTATCTGCAAAATTACTTATTATTATTTTTTATCTCTTTCTCATTTTAAATATTTTGAGGAATTTAAAAAGATGAATTTGCATGAAAATTTTCTTTAATTGTCTGAAATATTGGGGGGGGGGCATTTAGAGATTTCTAATTATTAAGGTGGTGAAGACATATACCTAACATTCCCCTCTGCCAGCGATGCCCATGGACATAAGCCTGTGAAGATTTTGGCATCCATACATGCGCCAAAATAATCGTTAACTTTTGGCATTTGTACCAGACAAACTAAGAAATTGGGAGAGGATCAACTCAAAAGGTGTAACTAGTAGCCACTGCAAATCAAACCATTCCATATTTTTTCCAAACTTTTTTTGCACGTTCAAATGACCTATGTTAACTTAGCCACCATCCTTTCTGGGAATACATATCAATCTCAGAAGTTTTTTTTAAGCTTTAAGGGCAAAAGGCTAGGTAACAATAAGAACACATAAGGTTTTCAGAAAACTTTCGGATAGAAACAGTTGTTTTAATAATTAATAGCAATTTAAATGTATAATAATTCAAAATATTAGCATACATACAGATAGTAAGATTAAAATGTCATTTTATGCAGACTTGCATGTTTAAACTATGTTTTTTCCAACTATTTAAAAAACAAATCACGTTGGTTACATTACAAAGTTAATGGGCATTATTTTAGATTCATTGAACTTAACTAAAATTCGGCATTCTTGGAAATGAAATGTGAAGGGAAAAAAAATTCTAAACTTCTCAGAAGCCATGTAGTGTATACAGTAGGTCATCAGCCCATCAACTGTATTTAATGAATTATCCAGTCTGACAACTTTTTTAAAAACAGTTATAATCTTAGAAGTCATAAAATACCATCACAGTCATAAAAAATAAAAAAAATTAGTTAGAAATTTAATGTTTTGAGATAGACATAAAAATAAGATTTATACTGTGACAATAGATTTTTACAGCCTACACTTAATTTAAAATAAGGATATCAGATCTAATTGATGTTAAATTGCCTTAATCACAAGAAATATAATTATTTAATATAAATGTAATAGCAACCACAATTAAAAAGGTGTCACAAAATATTACTGGTAAATTTCATTCAACCTAATAATCCTCATTTTGTTTATAGTTCGAGAGACAGTGGTATACGTTACGCTAAGGAGGAAACTTAACTCACAGAAATGTTAATTCAAAGCTTGACTGTTTATACAATAAGTAAATGATATGAGATTGTTGACGTAATATTAGAAATAAATCCTGTGCCTTAATCTCATCATAGACATGAATATTTTGTTACATATTGTTGCTTAGCAACGATTGTCTCTTTGGAAAATGAGCGGTTAGCTTCTGCCTCTATGATATTAAAATAATCAATCTGAATTATTTTCATACAATCAATGAATCAATCAAATCTGTTTACTTATTGCTGAGTGTTTTGCTGTGTTTACTCCCGAAGCGTTTAGATGAAACTTGGTTATATTTTCTTCATTACATAAATTATTAAATCAAAAAAAGATACTAAATAATTGACATTTAGTAGTTTTATGAAGTGTTATTTACAGAACTTTGAGTCGCCTTGTTGAAGATGAATATTCTACCCAAGAAAAGGTAATGTACTAAATTCTTTCAAAATATATAGTTTGTTGAAATCAACTAGTATGAAATTATTTTCATTAAATGATTAGCATAATACATTTCTGTGTGCTGGAAAAAATTTGTAAATAAGGTTCTGTTTTAATCATTTTTTGCTTGTTTGTAAAATGTATTATTAACATAACTTCTTATAATCTATATAATAAAAGAGCATAATAACTACAAATCAGTATTTAATAATGTACATAATTTTTACAATTAAAATTCGCTTTATTATTTTTCCATGCAATTAATTTTGTTATAAGTACTAGAGATTGCTGTTATATTTTTTTCCCTATTATATGTTTTCCTGTTCTTAGCTGTAGGTTGTAATAAATAATTTGCTGAAATTTTGATTCTATTTACAGCTGGCATGTGCGTACTAAACGCAATATTGAAAGAGTACGCCGTGATGAAGCTAAAGCTGCTGAAGAAGAAAAAGAACTGAAACGTCGAATTCGTCTTGCGGTAAAAATTGTCCTTAAATAAAAATTTTTTTTCTAAAGATTATACCCGTTGGAGGAGATTTCTGTATTGTGATCTGTGGCCGAATAATTGCCAAATCTTGAAACTTCCGGGCAGTGCCCCCGCGAGAAACTAAAAAAACATCACAGAAAGGGACCAACTCGAAAGGTATAACTCGTAGCCACCGCCTACATGTTTTTTTTAAAAAAAATTTGCAAGTTTAAAATCTATTTGGCACCTTGACGATTGTAGTTGGCGCAACAGATCACGATACGGAAATATCTCCACCCGCTTATTCAAAACCATTTTGATGTATTTTTTTTTAATATCCAGACTTGTTATTGATGTTATAGTACAATAAAAAAGTACTATTCTCATTAACCTGATTGTAACGAAGAATTGCCTAACTATTAGTGATGCTGAATTGCGCTGTTAGGTTTTGCTGGTATTATGAAAATATGTGGAAATTTAATACACAGATATCATTATTCTGGTTATAGTTTTTATAACCTTCCAAAGTGGAATAATTCAAATATATTTGTAAATTTTATTCTTAGGTTCAAGTCTATTCTTATTATTTTAATATATTCTATTTTAAACCTATTTCTTAGATTCTTTAAAACTTTTTATATCTCTTATGGAAGGTTTTCATATCAATACCTATGCTAAACTGGTCATTAAATGGGGCAGTGGCACAGAAATATCAATTAAGTATTTTCAATCATTTTATAGTTTTTCAATCCTTTTTCAAGCAGTTAGTGATATTCAATTTTATTTGGTGCTGTAAATCCTAATATTTTATTACAATATTATTTAATGAAGCAAAAATTGGAAGAATATATGAATTTTTAACTGTTTGCTGTTTAAAATTTTATTTTAAAAGAATTATTGATGTGCAACATTTTTAGGAAGCAAAATTTATCAACATTGATGAGCAGCTTTGCCACATCAAGGAATTTATGTAGTTTGTAATTTTCACTTTTTTCAATAATAAAAACACTATGGTATGTCATAAGATAAAACTTGACCATTTGTCTTTTGCATTTTTTTGCTACTCTCACAAATATTAAACTATTGAAATTTATATTGTTATGCGACCACAATTTTTATTGTTAATTGTTTGTTTTTTCCGTTTTATACTTTGTTATCTTAAAATTGAAGACATTTTTGCAAATCTGAAAAATTTAGCTTAATTTTTTGTGGGTTTCTTTCTTTATTGTCCAGTTTGTTAGTTATTGAAATTCAAATGTGTATAATCTATGCATGTTGTTACTAACTTTATCTGTGAAGCTACTAAAGCAAATCTGTACAGATATTTCCTTACCAAGTAATATTTCTCCATTATATTGAGAAAATTTATTTGCAGTGTAGCAGAGCAATTAAATTCGACCTTGAAATCTATTAAAATCAAACCTCGTTAAAGCAAAATTGGCAAGACTATCATAATTATTTCATGTTAACTAGATTTCATTTTGTCCGAGGCGCCATGAAAACAATTTTTTGTGTACTAGTAATAGATATTATGCACTACATTAATGTATGTAAGCTATACTATTATGCACTAAACAACTTAAAATAATCTTAAAAATTTTAGTTTTATTTTTTAATATAATTATAGAAAAAAAAAGTAATATGTTTTACCTTTTCTTTTATGGTTATTTATTTCAAAGGTTGATTCTAGCTGATTTTTTCGATGTACAGTGCAGAACCCGTTATCCGGAAATCAGAAAACCGGAAAACCAAAAAACCGGAACAAAATTCGATAAATTTTCCCGCCATTTAAAAAAAAATTTTTTTTTCTTCATAAGATTTCAGGATTTTTCTTTCTTTTTAGAAAGATGTTTACCTTCCCATCATTTTGGAAATAATCATTAGTGTATTACTTCATCGTTTTTTCTTCTTTTTAAGATTATTTCCCCCAATTTTTTTTTTAGTTGGGTTTAACATTAAAAAAAACGGCTTTTTGTAGTGATTCAGAAAAGCGGAAAGATCAGTTATCCGGAATAGCGATGGTCCCGATCCTTCCGGATAATCGGTTCCCTACTGTAATTCTTTAATTTAAAATTTTTTTTTAGTATATGTATATATTTGATTTTTGTTTGTCTATATTAGGAGCAAGAAGCCAGGACAGATCTATTGCGAAAGAAAGCTAAATCTGATACATCCTTAACAGGGTCTGATAATGAAATACCATTTACAAGATCTAACACTGAATCTTCAAAAATTTATGATGCCAATAAACACATTAATTTTTTCCAAGAAATGGAGGATGCTGGTGTAAGCATTATTTATTATCATATTTATTTAATATTTAAATTATTGTAAATTGTGAATCAAAATATATAATATTGAAATACAACTGATTCTCTTTTCCAATTTGAACTCAAAAGTGAGGGAATAAAAGTTTGTATAAACCAAGATTGAAATTAGAATAATTTAAAAATAAGCACTGTTTTGTAAAAAAGAAGAAAAAAAATTATTACTATTTCAATATTAAACAAAACAAAAAAATGTACATAAAACTTTTTTAGAATTTTAAAGATGTATGTGTTATGAATTTCCAATTAATACTAAAATTTACTATAAATAACTCGTATATTTATAGTAAATTTTCTTATTAATTGGAAATTCATAAAAATGTAATTTACATTCACATTACATCTCTATATTGATTCACTTAAAATATTTTGTGATAACTGTTTGCTTTAATTTTTCATTATAAACAAGATCTTCAATAGCATAAAATATTTTTAAAATTAATCTGACATTTAAAAAAACCTTCTTATATTATATTATTAATCACTTTTAAGGCTTAAACAGGGACACATATTGGTTTTTGCTACATCAAATTTTGAATTAACCGAAGCATTGGACAGATCTTAGAAACAGATAGAATTTTAACAATAGTTTCAATTGGGAATTGTTAGGGAACTAGCATCAGTTTCTTGTGTTTAGAAGTGTTAAAATTATCCATGTTTAAATTAAAAAGAGTCAGCTGTATTTTATCTTAAATTTTTTTTCTGGAAATCATTCAGTATATTGATTTAGTTTTTTTTCATGTTTTTTGAGCATAATTAGCTTCAGTTATTCATATTTATTCTTTTTTAGCTAATTCTGTTATTTTTTAAAGTAGCTGTACTAGTTATTTCTGTTTTTATATATTTATTTTTCTAAAATTCAATAATAAGTTTCCTTAACTCCTTAACATTGATTTATATCAATTTTATTTAAATCAATATAAAAAGAAAGAAATCATCAGCAAGAATATAAAAAAATCATCAATTTAAAAACTTACAAAGCATTTTTAAGAAAATCTCAAGCTTTATTGCAATTATTGAGTTGAGTGGATCGAAATAAGTTATATAATCATTAATAAAAACACATTTTTTTAAATGCTTCATTTTCTGATTTTAATTGATATATATTTAATTGATTGTCATTTGTTCTCCTTTTATTGTTAATTTCCTTATTTTATTGTTAATTTCCTTATTTTATTGTTAATTGTTGTTTTATTGGTAAAAAAGAGCAGCTTTAAATACTTTTGCAGTTCTATTTAATCAATGAGTCTTTTACCTTAATTTAACAACCAAAAGCTTAATTTTTTTTTTTATTCGATAGAAGGTATAAATAAATTAAAACGGTGGTTGAACTCTATAAATACTTATTTGAAATTCCATATAGTCTAGGATTGTTCAACTAATCAATAATTTTTTTTTCTTTTTTCATCTTGCATTTTATTTAAATTTTAGGAGTTTTTTTTATCTAGTTATTTAGAAAAACTTCTGTCCATTATTGTTTAGTTTTTTTAATTAGTTTTTGCAAAATAATTTTTTTATCAGTTATTCCTCATTGAATTTTTCTAGTCAATTCAGAATATGCAAGCTTTTTCAAAACTTATTTTTTTATTATATTTTTACACAAAACAGACCTGTTGATTTCTTTTACCCTATATATGATATTCTAAATTTCATGTAATTTATTTCCTAATGTGATTTTCAGAAAAGTATTCTGGTCTATCACAGAAATCTAAACAATTTTTTTATAATTTCCTAAATAATCGGGTTTTTAAAATTTTATTTTTTGATTGATACCTCTTACAAAAATATGATACACTGATGATATGATACCTCTTGATACACTGCAATATGTTATTTCTACATTTTTTATAATTTATTTATGAACTTTTGAACGACTTAGAAAATATTGATATTAAAATAACAAATATTATCCCTTCTATTTTTGAATACTTTTTTAAATTTCATGATAAATATCTTATTTAAAAGAAATTTTATTTTTTTTAAATTTCATGATAAATATCCATTTTAAAATAAACTAAATATACTTTTTCACAAAAATTAAGCCTGTGCTCAAATTTTTATTTAAATAGGCATCAATATTGAAATCTTAGACTAGCCTTTGGCCTAACAAACAAGTGTATGAAAGTTTTTGTTGATCTAATGATCTAATATTAATAAATTGTAATAATTATAACAGAAAAATATTGCGTAAATATTTTGTTTTGTTTTGTTAAATGTAATTAAGAATCAAATAGGTTTGTGGAAGTCAATCATTCAATATTTGTTTTATAATAAGTAATCTTCTAGTTAGCTGCATACTATTGTATATTTAACAATTTGTCCACTAGTGTCACATATTTTTTTAAAAAATTTCTATTAATTCTATTGGACCCTTAATATAATAAGTGCATGCATATAATTTAAGTACCTATTAGCTAAATATAAAAATTTTCTTGAAAAAAAATTTCTTTTTGAAAAAATAAATGTTTTTTTTTAAACCTGCTACTAAAATAAAATAAAAACTACTACTAATGTTTTTTATAATTTCTCTTAGCTTTAATTTAATTTGCCATTTTAATAAAATTTTATTATTATTATTTTTAAATCTGTACAGAACATTGCTATTTTATATTAAAGTCCTATGTTAACTTGTTTTAAAATTTTAAATGATTATATTTTTATTTGGAAATATGAAAACTCGATGGCCACATAGCATCTGCTTGTTTCTACTGTATTGACTTTAAGAATTGCATGATTATTTATCCTTTTATCAGCAAATTTATTTTATTGAAGAATAAAAAATCTTTTTACTACTTATTTATGAAAAGTTTCTTTATTTTCATTTCTAAATCCACGTTATATGAATTTAAATGTAAATAGTGCGGATAAACTTTTGTATTACTTATTATGTGTTGAAAAATTTTTATCCAGTAGCTGGCTACGTAATATATATATTTTTTTCATAAAGAAATTTAAACATAAGTAACACTTTTGACCATTCGTTGATATGTTAAATAATTAAATTAATTTTTAATCCTGTTAAATTATTTACTAACCGGTTAATAAAATTATTACTTTGTCACGATTTCAAAGTTCTTTAAATTTATTTATTTTGTAATAAAAATTGTCATTAAGGAAAATTGAAATAAAAACATAAAGAATTTATCATATTTTAATATTTTGTTTAATTTTGATTTAGGGATACAGTGGAGGTGTTAATAAAGAACATGAAGAAGAAGAGAAAGCTCGGAAAGAAAAATATGAAAAGGACATTGGGTTACTGACTTACTTAGGCCAAAGTTCTTTAGAAGCAAAAGGTAAAACAGAAAAAAAAATTATAATATATATTTTAATATAAGTTTTGATAATTTTTTTTCTAAAAAATGGTGCCATTAATTTTCAACTGTGCCAAAACTATATTTTTGAACGAAATTAAAATTAATGTAATTTTAAGATTTTTTTTTAAGATACTGGGTTACTGATTTACTTAGGTTAAAGCTCTTTAGAAGCAAAATGTAAGACAGTGGAAAATTATTTACAAAATATATTTAATTATACGCTTGGATGTTCTTAATGTAAGTTATTATTTTTATTTATTTATATACTTATTTATTATTTTCTTTTGAAAAAAAGTTGCTATTAAATTTTAACTGTGCTAAAACTAATGAGTTTAAAAAATTACTGTGATAAAAAGCATTGGAATACTGACTTACTTAGGCAAAGACAAATGTGAACGAACTAAGTTTTGTCTTCGGCAGACGCTTCTTCCTTTATTTGTCCGAAATGAATATTCTGCATTTAGCAGAATAGGCTAAATACCAAATATTTGTATGTTGCATCTCTAATTTAGTAGCAGCAATTGCTGTTCATTTTTGAAAATGTAATTTTTTTTAATGATAATTTTACTGTGTAGAGCATAATCTTGTATCTATTTTTACAATTTAAAAACTCCTTGAAAAAGTTTTTTGCAATAACAGGATCCTATTTGCACAAATTCACAAAAGCAGGACCCTGGTTGAAAGAATGTGACTTAACGTTTATTTTATAGTATTCCCAAATTATGAGTAATTTTTTCACAACTTTACAAAAACAGGACCTTTCACAAAATGTCTGGACAGACCCCTGTTATTTAAATTTATGTTATTTATTATCTTGGTCTAGTTTCAAAAATAATATAGGATACACAAAAACAATACTCTTCTTTCTTTTACACATTTCTATTTAAATAAATAAATAAAGGTCTATGATTTTTTCTTAAATTATTTAATTGAAGTAGCCTGATAAATGTTAGATTTATTTAATTTTTTTTTAAAAAAGAAAACTGATTTTTCTTGTAAAAGTACTAAATTTTTCTTTATTTTAAATTGTTTTTATTTAAAACCACGTTATTTAATGAATATAGAAAATAGTTTTTGCGTGAATATAAAAAATAAAATAAACTCTCAAATATAACAATAAAATAAAAAATAAAATTAATAAAAACTGACCTTGTAGGGAAAAAAATTTCTTTTCAATTATAATGCTAGGAAGCTAAAATAAATAATAATAAAAAGTTGTTTGTGGTATTAAAGTGTCAATCAGAATTTTCAAAATCAATTATATAGCTGAAGCTATGTTGTCTAACAAATCTAACATAACTTTTAATACTATTTGGATTTTTTGTATAAAATATCTATATTTTTAAAGTATTCATAAAAAGTATTATACTTCTTTAATTTCATAACATACTTCTTTCTTGTTAGACTTTGAAGCTAAATTTATTTAAGAATATTATTCAAATGATTTTCAGGCCACAGAAGCAGTTTTATTCTTGTATTTCTGAATATCACTGTACAGATATTTATTTTTACCATTAAATTATATGAAAACATGAAAATTTTAATTATTTGAAACCGTAAGTCTGTTTCTATCTTTCGTTTTTTTTTTAAATTTAAATGAATGAAATATTTTCATTATGCATTTTAATATTTATTTTTTTTCCTTCTTAAATGACCAAAATTATTAAGAGGTTAAAAATTTTAAATCAGTGTGTGTTTAGAAATTTATCTTTTGTTTTATGAAATAAGTTCATCAATTTGTATGATTGTTCTCAATGGATATTTTTTTTCAGGCGAAGCTCCTTGGTATCTCAAGTCTAGTTCTGCTGTGTTGTCACCAGATGGGTTAGTTTTTTCACATTCATTATAATATTAAATTAAAATGAAATCTAATCAATATAATTTTCTGATGGTATTATCTGACATTGTTTTATTTTTTAAAATATTTCTTATTATAGTATATATTAAAGTAATTTATTCCAGCAGAGGCATTTTTTTTTCTTTATGAAAGTGTTACTTAGAAAAATGTTAATATAGAATCATTTAAAAAAAATTTCATACTGTTATGATTTTTTATATGAAGTAAGAGTTAAATTAATCTTTTTTTTTTCATGTGTAACATTACATTATTTGAAGAGTATTAATTTATTAACATAATCTAAAAAAAATTTATCCGATAAATAATACCCAGTTTTGAATTTAAAAGAAAATATTAAAGGGAGTTGAATCATGGACAAATAAAGACACAACTTTGTTCATTTAAATTCAGTTTATTATTTAGAACATATAGATCCACCAAAACGTCCTCCACGAAGTCAATTTTTCCTAAATATTTGATCTAGGGATGTCTTCTGGATTGGTTCAAAATTGCAAGGCTATGGAATCGAACATTAGTAGTCGTAAACCCCAAAATTGGGTCGGCTGTTCAACAACAGTTATAAAATAAAATATTAAAAAAAGGACCACAGAATAACTTTTGATTAAATGATCGGATCTTCATGTTCTAGAACTTAATGGTTCAAGGTGAGAATCTCAAATATGCTAATTAATTAATACAGATGATATTTTAAGTTACAAAATCAGATACAAAAACATTCTCTCTCTGAACAAGCATAGGTTTTTTTCAACAGATTCGGATTTCTGACCTCCAAAATATAGCCACAATCTGGGAAATATGGTCTCAATAGTTTGGTCAAGAGAGTGTTCAAAAGTTTGGGCCCCTTAATGTTAGTTTTACTCTTTGCATATTTTGGCTATATCTCAAGAACTTTTCAAGCAAATTGAAAACTTTTTGTGCACAATTATAAAATTTGTTAATCCTAAGATAATTACATACAAATATAACTTCGAGTAAATATTTTTAATATTTTATTTCATTACAGTCAAAAAAGTTTTAAACTGTTAAATTTAATTTTTTTTTAATATTTCAAAGAATTTTTTTTACATTTTTACTCTGCAAAATTCTTAAGTTGGGCAAATTGTTCTTAATTTTTAACTTAGAATTTTCTTCAAATTTAATTTCTCAGGAGCTATTCAACAAATGTAAAATTAATTTTTTTTAAAATGATGTAAAAAATTGTATATTTTATAGTTCAAAATTTTTTTTGACTATCATTAAATAAAATTAATAAAAGATAATAAATATTTACTATAAATTATTTTTATATGGAAATTATATTTGAATAAATCATTGTTATAATTGTGTGCAAAAATTTTTCAATTAACTTAAACATTTCTTCAAATATGGCTAAATTGGCAAAAAGTAAAATTTACTTTAAGGGGTTCAAATTTTGGACCGCTCTACTGACCAAACAATTGGGGCCATGTTTCTCAGATTGCGGCTACCCCCGATATCTTAGGGGTCAGAAATCCAACTCTGTCAAAAAAAAGGTATGTTTATTCAGAGGAAGTAAGTCTTTGTGTCTGGTTTTGTTACTTAAAATATTGTCTGCACTTATTAATTAACATATTTGAGGTCACCCCCTTGAGCCATTATCATTGAGTTCTGGAACGGGAAAATCAGATTATTAGATCAAAAATTATTTCATGGTGGTCTGTTTAGTTATTTATTTATTTTGCATGCTGTGCTTGCGCAAATTCATTAGATTAACCCAGATAGTGAAAAATTGTTTCTTGCATTTAAAAATATTAAAAAGGATAATGGAAAAATATTAAAAAGAATAATGGAGTTGTTATTATGATTAATTTGCATAGCAAGGAGAAATTCTTAGGAGTATCTGAAATCCTGACATCTTACGAAGAATCTTTTGTTGTTGACTAAACGTGGAAGAATAAGTGTGATAAAATTCTAACACTTAGTTTCTATACAAAATCAAGCAACTCAAATAAAAACATGCCTGTTTAAATTAAGAAAAATTGTTCAACCATAACCTTTTTTTTTTGTTGCTAATATCATATTTTTAAAGTTAGATTTTAAGGTGTGATATGGCACTTTTCAAAAGATTTAGAGAAATCTGGGAAAAAATTTACAAAACTTTTTACTTAACTAGAAGCAAAGAAGATGCCTGCTCTTTCATTCTTGATTTTCTCATGTATTACCTTTCTGTGAGATGATTATTGGAGTTATTAGTGATCTTTCTTGACATCATTAGAAAAGAGAAACATCATTTCCTATACCAGGTATCGTAAGTCATGCTAGGTGGACGGACAAAGCAATTCATATGCTCAAAATATGTGCAATTATCTAATTGAAAAACTCTTTAAAAGGATTGTATATTTTTCTTTCCAGAATGTGCATTTGAGATTAGTATGTATCAGCAAAGAAATTAAAGCACCTTGTCGTGACTTTCTATTAATGCATAAACTGATAAATTATCAGGATATTGATAAAAAAATCAGTAAAGTTGCTGGTGTATGGGAAAAAAAGAAAAATAAATTTAAATCATCACTGGCATTTGGATCTTCATACTGTGGCTTTAGGCTCACCTTAATTATCTAATAATAGTTAAGACAAATATGACCTAAGCTATGTTGGCAGCAAATATGAAAAGGAAATAAATCATCAAAAGATATACATTTTGCACCAAAATAATTTTCATAGCAAACTTTTTTTTGTAGAGTTTCTTTTTCCTTCTTTTAAATCTTGCTACTAAAACTTTCAAGAGATTTTCTAAACAATATAGGGAGATAATCCTGATTATAAAAGTGGAATGGGAAAACATGAGTGGCAGTTGTAAATGATGCTGCAAAAATTTTATGCAAGAATGCAATAATATTCCCTCAAAAGAGGAAAATGAAAAACAATATATTTAACAGATCGTTGCTGAAGACAGTTACATAATTGATACTAAATCCACTTTTAGAAAAATATTGTTCCATTAGATTCTATATAAATTATTCATTGTGGTTTTCTGGTAAACATCAAGTCCGATTCAAGTAAAAGTTTGTTCAGTCTATTTTTTGTTGTTAGTTGAAACAATATTAATGGTTGAGAATAGCAAAATTTTCATTTTTGGAAAGTAGCATACAGCAAAGTGTCACCTTAGTTTAGTATTTAAGTCTAAATATTGTGCATTAGAGCTGATTCTCTTTAGATTAATTGCTGCTGTGCCCAGAAATTCTTTCAGAACTTTATATAAATATTTTTTTGTTTGATTTCTTATGAAAGTTTTTATAAAAAATTGTATTTGTTCTAGGAAAGAAGAAACACCGCATTCAAAACAAAAATCTAGAATTGATCCCTTAGTTGAAATGAATAAATTCTTGTCAATGAAACAGAAACAATCAGATGGTAAAGTAACATATATACATGAAAAGGTATTTTTTATTTTATTGTTTATTAGATATTTTTCAAAGTATTGTGTCACTCTGTTTGTGTGGTGGATTTTATCTTTGATTCAGCTTAGGTTGAGGTTCAATCCCCAGTGCTAGGGGCCTTTTTGGCCCGCATTTCCCCCAATTGTTTCTCGATGGTTGATAATTCACTCGAATGTAAAGTCTCTGGCAGTTTCAGAGCTGCGAAAGTCTGTGCTCAGTTGAGTGGTTGGAGAGCATGCTACGGAGATGGTGTGATTGCTACCACCAACTGCCTTCTGATCTAAGTTGTTGTAGTGTATTGCTTGTATGTGCCTGTATCCTAGAATCATTATTAAGGATAAATAATATATAACTCTTTTATGGTATTAACAATCATAGCAATTAAAGTATTGCATTTCTTACCTTTTTTATCTTTTTTAATTTTGCCCATGTATAGAATTTTAAACAAATGTATCATTAGTTATATAAAAATAGTTATTAATCCCTTTTCTATTAGTCAGCAACAAAATAATTTAAATATCACTTGAAACTAAAGAAATTTAATCATGTTAATTTTATAAAATGCATTAAACCTGATACGTTTTAAGAAAAATTTTGCATTCCTTTAAATTCAAAACGGAATTAATATACAGTAGAGAACCGATTATCCGGAACGGTCGGGACTATCGCTATTCCGGATAATTGATTTTTCCGGTTTTCTGAATCGCTACAAAAAGCCGTTTTTTTAGTGTTAAACCCAACTAAAAAAAAAAAAAATATTTGGAAATAATCTTAAAAATAAGAAAAAACGATGAGGTAATACACTAATGATTATTTCTGAAATGATGGTAAGGTAAACATCTTTCAAAAAAGAAAGAAAAATCCTAAAATCTTATGAGGTAAAAAAAAACAAATTTTAAAAATTGCGGGAAAATTTATCGAATTTCGTTCCGGTTTTTTGGTTTTCCGGTTTTCTGATTTCCGGATAACGGGTTCCGTACTGTACTTAAAGTAACAGAAAGGCTTATATATCTATCAATCAACTTTAAAATGTTTTTCAGTATGAATTTTACTTTTAAAAAATGTGAAAAATAAAGTTACTATATAAATTAATTTTATTGAAATTTTTGCAGTTATAATAATAAAATGGAAAGCAAAAAAAAACAAAATCAGANAAAAAAAAAAAAAAAAAAAAAAAAATAGGATTTTTAAGAATGTCCATATCTCTATGAGTATTTAAGCTAGTTTTATGAAATTTTATGCATTTGTTGCATATGATAACCAAAGTAATTGATACAAGTCGTAAGCTTATTGCTGTATTTTTTGGCTCAGGACGTTCAAAAACACTATTCATGGCTATATATATCGTAAAAATTTGAACACCGTATGCCAAAAAATATAGCCATAAACTTGTATCACAAATAATTGTTATAATCCTTATTTCTATTATTCATTTACTTAATATACTATAAATGGTTATAATATGCAATAACTGCACAAAATTTCTTAAGCCTACCTTAAATATTCGTGGAAATTTGGACATTTTTATAAAAAAACTAATTTTTCTTGCCTTAAATTTTCGTACTATAATAGCAGAAATATTCAATAAAATTAAACAAACTTTATAGTAATATTGTAATTAATAATAAAAATATAATTTTAAATTTTGAAAGAAATTCATTAACAATTGAAAAAGTTATGAGTATTTAAGTAAGCTTTTTATTCTGTGCATGCAAATAAAACATTAAAATTTTTTTTTTCATACTTTTGTTGTTAATTGTATTTAGTAACTTATGGAAAAAGTCCAATTTGTATATCTTGAAAATTTAAAAAGTTTCTAGAAATTTTGTTAGCAACTTTTGTAATTTTTTATATTCCATAAATTTTATTTTGTATCATATAACAAAATTTAATGACTTATGATAATACCTAAAATAATGGTCCGAACAATGAAATGTGATGGTATTAGAAAAGAAAACGTGTGAAATAAAACATAATTTAATAGGGGTTGGTCTTATGTAATGTTGATGACATTTTTAATAAATCTTGTTTAATAGTGCAAAATGAAATTTATGGAAAATCCTTTAGTGTTCAAAGCTTTCTTTCCAAGTTTACAAAAACTACATAGAAAATTGAATGAAATTTTTTAAATTTTCAAGATAATGCTCATTTCTTGTGCAATTTTTTTAAAATTATATTTTTATTATTAATTAAAAACTATGCTGAAAAGTTTTATTAATTTTATTGAAATTTTTTAAGTTGTAATTATAAAATGGAAAGCAAAAAGAAATAGATTTTATAAGAATGTCCATACCTCTATGAGTATTTAAGCTAGGTTTATGAAATTTTATGTATTTGTTGCATGTGATAACCAAAGTAATTGATACAAGTCATAAGCTTATTGCTGTATTTTTTGATACAGGACGTTCAAAAACACTTTTATTTGTTTGTTATATTTTGACGGTCTCTCAAACCTCTAAAAGCTTTAAATTTAATTGATGTGTATGAGAAATTGTATGACCTAAACATTTCTTAAGTTATAAAATAATTTTATGAGTATTTCTTGAGAAATATGAAAAAAATGTGTTAGTATAGAAGAGTTTTCATAATTTCTTCATTAATGACTTGAAGCATGTAATTATAATTATTTCACAACTCCTTATCAATTTATGTTCATTTCATTTTTTTATAATTCTTGTACTATTCATGGCTGTATATTTCTCTATTTTTAAATTTTCACAATTAAATCATGTCTTTGACCAAAAAGTAACGATTATAACAATAATCTCTGTTTTATCACAATCATTATTAAGTACACTTTACTAGAAATTCAACTATAAAATTAAATCTTTTTTTGTTTGTTTACTTCTAAATTTGTGATATTAAACTTTTCAATATTACTAAATTGCCTAATTCTGTTATATAGTTGATTCAATGACACACAGTAGAATGTTCTAAGCAACATTTTCAAGAATATGAGTAAATCAGCTTTAATGTTTAGACCTTGACAATAGAACACCAAGATCATGCTTTACCTATATTTGTTGTCCGCAAGCCTCCAAGTAGTGAAATCAATAAGTCTCAAAATTCATTTTCATTGCTTACAGATGAAATTAATAAATTCGTAAAATTACATTGAGACTATAGCAAATATTAGAGAGTAATTGTTTGGAAAAGGTTAGTAGACACTGTCTGCGGTTGTGGCAGAGGCACTTTTAAGTTTACTTGTGATATGTTTTTAAAACCAATGATCTAACTGAAGTGGTGCATAGGTGGAATGTTTTAGATACAGTTTTGAAAGTTATGTTTGGAAACTGAAAATACCAGGTATCTTCCGACTGAATGGCTATACTTATAGGTCTCCATTAGATCAAAGGGAAAATGCAGGTGCCAGAATATTTTCAGAAATGCTTACACTTTATTAAAATCTAAGACCAAATACAACACCGTTTAAAGGCGTGGAAAACTTCAATAATGCCGTTATAGTGCCTGATTGCAGCAATTCAAGCAGCTGCAAACTTTGATGAGCCAGTATCTCTGAGACTTAAAAGTTGTAAGGAAAAACCTAAGGCCATTGACTATGGAAACTTGTTAGCTGTTTATTGCAAATGCACTTGGAATCTTCTTCCACTCCAAAATAGTCAAAGTCTGCCACTCATTATTTTTTCTCTCACTATATTGGAAAAATAGACAAATTTGAGAAAATAAATCATACTGATATAAGTTACCTCAAATTTTTCAATATTGTCACTTAAAACCTTCTACCCCACATCACCTAATCATAGCTGAGCACCTAGTTCCAATTTTAGGGCTCTATGTTATAACAGCCATAGCAGGAATGCTTCGTAATTTTGACCCTGAATAGATGATGTAGACATCGCCAAAGATGGTTCCCTTATTTTCAAATTTTCATGCCACAATAAACAGGAGCTGTGACAGAGTGCATCTTGTTCCTTATGCCTGCCTGTTGCTTTGCTGGCTACCAGGATTACAGTCCCTTACTCCCAGTTCTCCAACCAGCAGTATGAGCAACGCATTAGCCGACTGTCCCATCTGAGCCCGAGAACTTTTTTCCATTAAATTCTTCAGTTATTCCAATTAAAATATATAAAAAAGTTTCTGAATAAATTATCATTTATTTTGAGTAAAATGTTTATATTGATGTAGATAATAATGTAATACAGATTTGTAATTAATTTCTTATCAATATTTTAATTAGGAGAAATCAAATACCAGTAATAATTCAAGCAAAAATGAGTCACCTCCCAAGAAGCTCTCCAAAATAGAAGAGCTTAGAGCAAAACGTCTGAAAAGAGAAGCAGAAGAGAAAAGAAAGTCACAACAATTTTTGGAACACCTTAGTAAAGGTACCTCTAAAACAGATGAAGTCATTCTTGATGATAGAGCTAGAAAATACAACTCCCAATTTAATCCTCATCTAGCCAGAAATAATTTGTATACCAGAGAATATTAATGAATACAAAGAACATTCATTATTTGTATAATTTGTACATGTCTGATGTAAATATTTGAGATCAATATATTTTTATTGTACCATGTTTTTAGAGCTCTTTTACTTAGAGTTGCGCAGTAGTATTGTGGTATCTAGTTTTTATTTAGATTTGTATTTTAACAATAGAGAAATTAAAGAAACTAAATTGACTCTGTAAAAATTTCAAACTTTTGAAAAATCTGTAAATCTCGATATTTCCTCTTTTTTTATAGTTGTACATGCGTAATAAAGAGAAGTCATAAAATTAATCAGAATGTATCGTTTTGTAAAGGAACAATTTTGAACTATTCCGGTAAATTACTTTTGACTACTTTTACAAGAATGGTTTAGAGTTCTTAGATTTTTTTTGTGAAACTTGTGAGGTTCTTGTTTTGTATTTACACACTAGGTTGTTATACACTTTATTTTATTTGTAGACACTTACAGTATTTATCTTCTTCAGGTAAATACTTGTAACACCACATAGGGTAAATATAACACCTAGGCAATGGCAATATTTTGTCAATGCCAAAAAAGAATTTATTGGCATAAAATACTGTGGTACAGAATTTTAATAAACTGACTCTACTTTAAACCAAATATTTCAAATACCACTTAAATATTTTAATTACTGTATCATTTCTTCGTGTAGAGATAACCAGTTAAAACTGCATGTGGATAATCTCACTTAAATTATTATGGTACAACATATTGAAAATAAAGTAATTGACGCAATTTGCTTAAAACTGAGATTACTGTTGATAAAATACTGATACTATTTAAGAATTGTATTTCTTGTACATTTCGTACCACCTAGATTTTATCATAGAATCAGACTAATAAAACCACTTGTGGCAGAGGTTTACTGTGTATAAAAATAAATAAAAAATCACACATGAGAATCCATGTGTTACTGTTACCCATCCAAGTATAACTTAGCTTTTTTTTAACATCTTTTAGCCTGTTGAAGTTAGCCAGATGATCCTCCTTCACCCTGAATTTTCAATAAAATTTAATCAGCACATTAAAACCCTGAAACACACATGTGATGTAAACAACGCATTAACAAAAAAAGTTGTTATTTTTTTTATGGTTACCTACTATTTAAGCTTTGGAAAAATACTGTGTTTGTATTTCAGATCAAAATCTAAATATTTTTATTGTCAGTATATGGTAGTAAACAAACTATCTTGTTTCTTCAAAATAAATTCTAAAAATGATAAAGTATTGATGCCACTCATTAGTTTTTGAAAGAGGAACATTCACGCTAAATTTTCTTTAATGAACAATTGTGTTGTGAAATTTAACTTGTTAATTCAAAAAGATTACCTTAAATAAATGAATAAACTATTTACTTATGTGTAAGCAGAATTAGCACACAACAACTATTTCAACTAGTAAATGCCAAATTTTAAAAACACTGAAAAGAAAATGTTTTAAAAAAGAATTATGAGTTTTGATCTGAAATTCATGCAATATTTATCTATTTAATTATCAGTATTTAGTTTTATCCCCTCGTAATTTAATAATATGGGTAGCGAGTAAACATTTTATTTAGTTTCAGAAAATTAGCTTTAGAAAAGACATCTTTTAACATTTAAACTAGCTTTATTTAAAATATTGTAAAAATACATATGTTTTCTAAATTAGACTGGAAATTTTGAAAAATTAATAACAGAAAAACAGCTAAGGTTAAAAAAAATAAAGCAGCTCTTCTAGCAAATTCATGCAAGACGGTATAATTTTTTTCCTCTAGAGCTACTAGATTTTTTTATTTATTTATTTAATAATTTTTTTTTTGACAAATAAGGCTGCAACAATGTAAATGTACAAGTCAAAGAAAAATAATTGAAAATTAAAATATTTTCAAAATATCGATCATCAACCGTAATTTTCGCGTTCTAATGCAATTTTACATTATTTTTCTTTGGTTTATAAGTTTACTATCTGCAACGCCATCTCTTAAAAAAAATTTGAACTCAAAATAGAATTTCTAAATACTAAATGTTATGCCCTGTCACACAAATTTGCTGCAAGAATTTAACAGTTTAACCTTAACAGTTTTCCTGTAATAAATTTTTCGAAACTATCATTTTAATTTAGACCACTAAGTTAATATTCTATATTTAGAACTTATCGTAATGTGTTCTGAATTTCGAGTATTTCCGAAATCTCACCAACATGTTCTTTGTCCCCTTATGGCTCTTTCATTCTAAAGAATGCAATTTTATACTTTAAAGCTGGGCAGTCCATTTTGAAATTTATAAGAATGAGTTAGATCCAATGAGCCACATTACATACATGGAGTTCTGTAAGTAGCTCCCTTAATGAATATTTTTAGAATCCTCATCAAAAATAAGGTTACAAACTATTCGCGTTGGAGAACCCTGGTAAATATTTGAGCAAAAGATAAAAAACGCTTTCGAAATCTTAATAATCACTATTGACAAGGGTAGTTCTTAAAACAACTAAATCGGTTCAATTGTCCGAGAAAACAGGAGATGACTTCTCCTGTTTATGCAGCAATAAAACAGGTTTTGACATTTTTTTTTCATAGCTTTAATTCGTCAAATTTCAATGGTGTTCCTATTTAAATTTAGCTTCCTGAAGCATATATATTAAGCAAATATATGAGCATATATATTAAGCAAATCAACTGTTTAATGTGGACCATCCATAAATATTGGCAGGTTGTTAGGTCACCAATTAGGGGCACCAATTAGGGGAATTAATTATCAACTATGTCAACCTTCATCTATCAAAAGGTACCTCAAAATAGAATCAAGGTAACATGTTTTATATACTAGTGATTTGGTATTTAATATTTATAGTGGTAGGGTAAACTAACCAGTGACGGAACACTTAAGCTTCGCTTGCCTTTTAAAAAATCAAAATTCGTAATTTTAGTTAAATGACAGTGTCAACATGTTTGTTACTAATTGCAAAGTATGTAAAAAATTGTAGAGAACTTACAAAATATTGTTTTAAAGTTTTGGAGGTTCAAATAACAAGTAGTAAGAAGACCCAGTGAAGGAACAGCTCTTACCAGTGAATGAACACCCAGTAAAGGAACACTTAACTTTGGTTATTTTTTAATGCTCTTTATGAATTTATAAGCCATACAAATATTTAAAAACAAGCCTATTCTTGAAATTATAACATATAAATACTTGGAAAATGTTAACTTTTTTTTGTAATCATGAATTGAAAATTAAAGTGTCAACATATTAACACATACTGTTCATTCACTGGGAAATCTATGCCCAGTAAAGGAACATGCCTGTTCCCTCACTGGTTAGAAGTTGTTTTTCGTATTTTTAACATACTTTTGATGCGGAACATCACTAAAGGTACAAGAAAATTAAAGTTTATCTTTTATTTTCATTAACTTAGAAAAAAAAACAGTAAAGGAACACTTGTTCCTTCACTGGTTTTTCATCGTTTGGTGATCCAGTGAATAAACACCCCCTTATCTCAGTACTTTATTATGCTATGATGCTTAAAAAAAATAAAACGTAACTTCAATAACTATATTTTGAATTCTCTTTTTCACAGTGAGAAAAATAAAACTATTACATGCAATTAATTCCACTTCAAACATATAAATACAAACACTCACCTTATAATTTTTTCAAAGAAACAAGGTGTTGCAGAGATAATAACAAATTCAAAAATTTTTCCAGAGAAGTCTATTTGACCAGGTAATCCAAAACATTGCTAGATGACTTCCTATTGTTTGGCAGTAAGCTATTGTTACCAATCAATCTAAAGAAAAACTTTCAAATTCTTATTTTTGATCAATATACATGAAATGTTCCTTCACTGGGTAGTGTTCCTTCACTGGTTGGTTTACCCTAGTTACGCCACAATATAAATTATGAAATCTGGCAAAAAAAAAGAGAAAAAAAACACTTTCCTTGATTTTACATTTCCCCCCGACATTTTTGGCTGTTATTGTTGTTAATTTACGTCGCACTAGAGCTGCACAATGGGCTATTGGCGACGGTCTGGGAAACATCCCGGAGGATGATCCGAAGACATGCCATCACAATTTTGATCCTCTGCTGAGGGGATGGCACCCCCGCTTCGATAGCCCGACGACCTGCGCGCGAAGTCGAGCACTTTACGGTCGCACAGTTTAACGAGGAATAATACCGCACACCCTCGTTCCCTACGCAGACTGATCCAAGTGGTAACCCACCCGCACAATGACCGTAGCCAGTGATGCTTGACTTCGGTGATCTTCTGGGAACCGTGTCTTAACGATCAGTCCACTGTGGGACCCGACATTTTTGGATTTTTTACTATTAGAATACGGGACACAATCTAAAAAATATGATCGTATTAATTTAGTCGGCAAAGTGGTCGGTAGGTAAAGATCCTTAATCTTCATTTAGCTTTTTCCGTATTTCGAGCTATCTCGTCACTACACTAATTAAAGAAAGCAAGAACTTTTAAACACAATCATAAAATCCATTTAATCGATCTAAGCAAAATAAATCTTTTTTACTAATTGCTTTTTATTATCTTACTTAATTGTGGTTGGAAAAATCCAAATAGTAAGTTTTTTAAGTTTATACAGTGTAATTTCTTACCATATATAAAAATCTAATGACGGTGTCTTCTTTTCTTGTTTTGGTTGTCATCAGCATACATTTAATAAAAGTCAAAAAGGTATTGTTTTTCTGTAAATATTTTTGTATCCATAATTTAAAGTTATTTTCGTATAAAGCTGCTATTATTACGCTTCTAATGTTTAAAACTATGCGAATTGTTGTTTTTGTTTATTATTATTATAATGTAATTCAGGGCAACATTTTAAGATAAAATTATTTTGAAAGGTGGTCTAATCTTTTTTAACCGCTTTACAATTATTATTTTCATGCAAATAACATTAATATACTGTTATAAATTACAGTTAAAAAGATCTGTTAAATGATTTCGAAAAAAATTTTGTAAATTTAATTTATAGCTTTGAGAGTGTATGCAAAATGAAAAAAAGATTTTCAAACTGTTAATTTGTCTCTAAAATAGCTGAAGAAATGATTATGCGCCCTTCCCAGCGAATCAAGAAATGAAATCAAAGATGTTGAAGTTCAAAGAAAATATTATTTTATTCCACTTATTTTTAAGTTAAAATAATGCTCAATTGCAGCCGAATTACTTATTAAAATTAGTCGCAGATTGAATAGAAATTGTATACATTTAGAACTAGGGTGGATGATTTTATTTTTCGGTGTTGCATTAAAAAATCAGTGTTTTCATAAATTTAGTCCAAAAAATAACTATCCATCTTCGTTATAACCTCTGTGCTAATGTTAAAATATTCAGACAATAAAACTAAGATTTGCCTTTTTTTTTTTTTTTTTTAAAACCTAGAGTTGAAATTTTTATTTTTATATTTTTTAAAGTAAATATTTACTAATGTAATTATTATTATTTTTTTACTATGCATTAAATATTTAAATACACAAATTCTTTGAGTAAATAGGAATTAAGCTATAGTTAGAAATTATTTTTATTTTTAAATTTATAAATTTTAATTCCCCTTTCTGCAATATAGTATTTACAAAGTATGATTATTCTTAACTTTTCTAGAAATTCTAATGTACATTTTTTATTGTTTATAAAATAACTAAATCGACAGTAATGTTGATATCTTTCTCAACATTTTTATTCTTTGAGTAAATAGGAATTTTGCTATATCGAAAAATTATTCTTATATGTATTTATGAAATTTAATTCCTGTTTCTGTTGTGTAGAACAAATAAATCCATTTTTATAAATCTAAATTTTTTTCAAAAGACTACTGCTATGCTGAAGATAACTATTTCCCTGCATTATATTCAAGCTAGAATAAATACATAAAAGAATTTATAACTTAAGCTTTTCTACTTTTTTAATATATAAAATTATTCTTTAATAAAAAATTGATTCAACATTTTTTTTCACCGAACATGAAAATAAATCTTCGAAATTAATTTGAAATAAAAATCATGGTTGAAAAAATGATAGAACAAAATTATTTTGTTTTTATAACGCATTATTTTAATAAGTAATATGAGGCATCTATAATTCACCTTCCACGGCTTATCACTAGTCTCAATTCCCCGTGGTAGAAGCTGGGATCGGAATCCACTTTCTCTGATCGTGTCTTTTAGGTTCGAATCCCATTCTAATGTATTCAGTAGTTTCTGAGTCTGAGAAACTCTGTCGCGGTAGGGGAACATGGTGCGAAGATCAGGTGACTGCTAGCTCGAATATAAATTGTAATAATGACGTGTGCACATGCGCCAGTATTGTCTTCGGATTATTCTTAAGGATAAGTCCTATTATTATCACCAATAATCCATTAGTATAGAGCTAGTGCGACGTAAACAACCAAACTAACGAAACGAGCCGAAAATCTATATCAGTCAAAAAAGAAAAAAGAATATGCTTATAATTGGTTCCGATAATAAGCATGTTTGACGTCACTCCTTTAAACCAATAAGAGTACTTGACAATACTTTGTATAACACTATTGTCAAGTTGTTTATATATATATATATATATATACTTANTAATTAAAAATAAGAGAAACAATTACCGAGTTATTTATTTTATTTTATATTATTTTATAACCATCGTTGAACAGTCGACCCAATTTTTTGGCTTACGACTACTATTGTTCAAGTCCGTAGTTTTGTAATTTTGATCCCAATACAGAAGACAAGGTAAGTCCTGTATCAAGTATTGGGAGAAATTTGCCTGCGTGGAGGACTTTTTTGATGAAACTAACCTACATTTCCGTTACATGGACGGGAAGACCACGAATCCCTCCCACGGTTAGCCTGACGGCAAGGGGACTCTAACTCATGATCTGTCTACCACTGTGGATATTTCACGTTAGCTCTGAGGTCGGTGCAAGCCGGATGCAGAATTCGTATCAACCATTCATCGCTGAGTATCGAACCCGGTTCACCTCATTGTCCGGCTCACCTGAGCCATTGCGGCTCTCTCATATATATATATATATGCGTTAATGCAAAGGTGCGTTAATGCATGCATTCATATATATATATATATATATATATATATATGCATGCATGCATTAACGCACCTTTGTATTTAATATAACTTTCAGTAGTTATTTTTTAAAAAAATATAAGTCTCAAAAGTAAAAAAATAGCAAAAAGCGGAAGCGCTTGTTTTTTTTTCCCACTTATTTTTTTATTACTTTATTTTTTTATTTATTTATCAATTATTAGCATTTATTTATTTTTTAAATGCTTAGTGCGCCAAGTATAGAATTTTAATTCTTAAGTAGACAGCAATAAAATTTCGGACAACAATGATCGATTATTGACAAAGAAAATGATTCGAGTCACGGAAGAAAATAAAGTACTTTTTCTCTTTTTTTCTTTAATCATTGTCAGTACATGCCTGCATCTGAAGCTCTCAAGTTTTCATCTATCAAGGTTGAAGTAAAATAGTTTTTATATTATCTTGAGTTGAAAAGAATAAAGAAAAGAATGAAAATCGAGCAAGGATCTTTGAGAATAGAAAAGTATTATCGAAGAATGTGCTTGGATTTACTACATTTTAGGGTAAAAAGGGGTAAAAATGTATTTTATGTAGCTGATTGACTTTTCAAGTTTCTGCTTAGTAAGGAAAAAATACATATAGATGACCTTGAAGGGATAAAAGATACTTTTTCTCGTGGTAGGGGCTACTCCTTTTATCAACATCACCATGGCAACGCAGACGATCCTCTTTCACACGTGTCTTAACTAAGAATGAAAAATCTTTCCCTAAAAATTATCAGATTGTTTTTATTAGATGTATCTATCGCCGTCTGCTGCTGAATTTTTACTTTAACCTATTTAAGTCTAAGTTGCAGGTTTTTAGTACTATTTTGTACAGGCCGTAATCACAGCTCTTAGTATACAGTTTTAGAATCCTGAACTAAAAAGTAACTGAATAACTTTTCAACTGATTATCTAATTTTCACCTACTCATAATCTTTCTTAATGGTTTGAGAGCCTTACTTTATGCTAATTATTTAGAGCTGGTGATATTTTAAGTTGCGAAATTAGATACAAAAATACTTTTTTTTAGTAAATATGAATTTTTTTAATATTTGGATTCTTGACTTTCGAAATATGAGAGTATACAAAAGTATATTTATTCAGAAAAAATACGTTTGTGCTTGATTTTGCATTTTAAAATCTGCTCTAAATATTAAGGATATTTGAGGTCAGACCCTCAAACCATTAAGATTGAAAATCAGATCACTAAATCAAAAGTTGTTCAGAGGGTTCCGTTTTCTATTTTGTGCATTGTACATTAGGAGTATCAAATAAATATTTAAGAGAGGAAATAACAAAAACGCTATCGAAATCGAACGAATCACTGCGTAGAATGGTTATTGAGGAAGCAATGCCTGTTTGATTGATCGAGGAAATTGAAATAAGTTGGGAAAATATGATTCGAAATGCCTTCAACTTTCACCAGGCAATCAAACTGGTTTTGATATTTCTTCCTCTGTCTTTTTCACTAGTTACTTGACGGATTTCGATAGCATCTTTTTTTCTATCTTAAAATATTAATTGAATTGATCAAGTTATAGTTAAACAGGTGGTGATAACACAAAACCCTTTGTATTATATTAAATGCCACGAAACCAAAATGATATGTGTTAAATACATTCTCTATTTGAGAAAAAGAAATTGAAAAATCCGTTAAGTTTTAATGTTTTACAAAATTAAAAAAATTAACAAAAATTTTAACTATGCGATGTGGAGCAACACCTCCTAGAAGTAGAAAGGCCTCAGCACGGATCAATTTAGTAGTCCGATGTGACGAAATTAACTGCGCAGTAGACGAAAAATAAGAGAGATGTCATTACGTTAGGGGTACTAAGCTGCGCAGTGGTTGAAAATACAAAATATGTCATTACGTTTGGACTACTAAGGGATATTTATGGTAACCCGTGCTGAGGCCTGTTCTTTCTAGGAGGTGTTGTGTGGAGTCGTAAAATGGTATGGTATTAGAAAAAAGAAATGGCATTTGAATTATTATTATTAACGGTATTAGAAAAAAGAAATGAAAAAAAAAATCCGTTAAGTTTTAATGTTTTTCAAAGTTACAAAAAAAAAAAAAAAAAAAAAAAAAAAAAAAAAAAAAAAAAAAAAAAAANAAAAAAAAAAAAAAAAAAAAAAAAAACATCAAAGTTTTAAACTATGCGATGTGGATTCGCAAAATGATATTTTCGTAATGGGTGGTGATTTAATCATTGGATTTTCACCAACTAAGTTAGCATCGTAATGGTTCGATGGGGACAACTAAAATGGGCTTTAATTTAGTATATGCGATATTTTAAGTTGTAAGTTACAAAAAATCAATAAATTGCAAGTTAAGCTAAATTTTAAAAATTTTTCTTTTAAATTTTTTTTTTTTTATGAAATTTAACGTAAGGAGAAATCAGCTTCAATTATTTATTTTTTAAATTTCTGCCGTCACTGATTAAATACGTAGTAATTTAAAATCAAAGAAGTTTTTTCCGATATTTTTAAATAAGACGTATACTTAAGTAAAACTTAAAGGGAAAAAAAAGGGAGCAAAATTAGGATTCTTAGATGTATTAAATTAAAATTTTAATAATGGATATTCCCTGAGGATTGCGGATACCTATCTTTTTCGCTGTCAATAATTATGGTGCGGTTTCCGATAGCAATTATCCTTCAAAAGTATCAAAAGTCTTCATTCAATTAGAGTGAAACAAATCCCGTGTGACATTTGAGAATTTTTTTAAATTAGGTAATATAATATTTGCTCGCTTTCAGATTTTTTCTAAAATCTAAAAAACATTCATTTTATTTGACTGAAAAATATTTTAATATTGATTTTTCTTTTAAAAATATTAAAAGAAAAGAGCAATAAGAGAACTAAAATTTTATTAATGCTAAAATCAAATATAGTTAAAATTTAATAATGCTGTCAAAAAAGTTAATACAAATTTGTAATTTCCTCATAATTGTAGAAATAAGTGATAAAATGTTAAACTGTTGTTATGGATCGTCTACTTCAGGTCTTATTAAATTTTCTAAATTTTATAAAAGATTATAAGTTCATCCATCGCCTTGACGGCTGTAGAAATGCTGTTAATAATTTTAAATAACTATCAATTTTTATAAGATGAACGAACTTAATTGATATATTGTTTTTGATGGATTGATTTAATTAACTAACGCATAATTGAGCTAGATCGTCAGAGTTGCAGTAAAAGACGCCTGCTTCCTTCCTCAACCATGTCCACTCTCTCATATAAATGTTATTTTATTTTATAACCGTCCCAATTTCTTGGGTTTACGGCTAATAATGTTCAACTCCGTAGCCTTGTAATTCTGAACCTAATCCAGAAGACAAGGTAACTCCTGGATCAAGTATTGGGAGACATTTGCCATCGTGGAGGACTTTTTGATGGAACTAACTCACATTTGCGTTACATGGAGAGAAAAACCACGAAAACCTCTCATGCTTAACTAGACAGCAACGGGACTCTAACCCACGATCAATCTACCACTGAGAATATATTTACGTCAGCATTGCGGTCAGAGCAAGCCGGATGCGAAATTCTTATCGACCAGCCATCGCTGGGATTCGAACAAGGTTCGCCTCATTGGAAGGCGAATGCGCTACTCCCTGAGCCATCATGGTTCGCTTCCATATGAATGGCGCATGCGTATTGTGTGTTTCCATTAGTTTGCCATATGCCTATGGTATTTCCCCTTAGTCATACTATAAGACTATGGTGTCCTGCCATATATCTTAAAAATTTCTAAGGTTACATAGACTTACGACATTCTGCCGTATGAATGCCATACAAATTTCTATAATAACCAGGTTTTGGTGTTTTGTCATATAAATTTCGACGGTTACCATAGGCTTATGGTATCTTGCCATATGAGTGCCATATAAGTCACAATGGTGACTACATTCTTATGGTGTCTTGCCAGATAAATTTTGATAGAAACCATACTTTTATGATGTTTTCCCATATATATTTTTATGATTGCAATAGACTTATAGTGTCTTGCTATAAGGATGCCATCCAAATTTCTGTGGTAACCATATTCTTATGGTATTTTGTCATATTAATTTCTATGCTTACCATAGACTTTTGATATCTTGCCGTATAAACTTCTATGGTTATCATAGGCTACCATGAGTGTGCATATGGTAAAATTTCCTAGGGGAAAAAAAAATTCGAATTTTGTAACTAATTTTTCCTGTAATGATTTTTGATCATCTTGCTACCCAGCTTCCAATATATTGGATAACAATTGGTACAATTTTATCACTTAAAATTTTTTTACAGTTTGTATTCCGCTAAAAAGCTATCATTATGTAAAAATGTAATTAGGTTTACCCTCGATATTTGGAAGTTTTAAATACAATCAAAAATTGTTCGAAAGATAAGAAGTTCCATTTAAGGAAGCTTTCAGCCAATTTTATGAAAACAAAATACTTATTATCGGGGTCTAGTCGATTTCATTTCATATCCAAAACGTGAAATGTTCAATAATATGCAAATATTACAAATTTGAACTTATCATTATTTTATTTATTAAAAATAACCTAAAAAGATTAAGTTTAATCAATTGAACTTCTTTTAAAAGAAGTTTACTCACATTTTACTTTTTAAGCTGCTGGTTCTGAAATTAAAATCGTAGTTTTTACCATTATTTAAGATCACAGAAGGTTATAAAAAATAATTTCTAAGCTAAATTTTTAGCAAAATGTACTACACGTTTTAATGAAGTTTTACATATTTACAGGATATAGCTAATTTCGTCTATAATTTTTTAAAATTTATTTTTAAGAGATTTTTATTTTAGCTGAATTTTCAACTTTTTTTAAAATTTTTATCCATCATATTTTGTATGGTATGTTTTCATTAATCACATATATTTTTTAAAAATTCACATATGAGTTTCTGCGTTTTTAAAAATTATATTTTAGCTTTTGATTTCGAAAATAAATATTTTCATTGAAAAACCTATTTTATGTGAAAAAGATATTTATCTTGACTTTGATCTTTTATTGAAAGGTATTTATATTACTTCTTTCCTTTATTTATTTATTTTACAAAAATAAAATAAAATTTGAAAAAAGGTGCATGAAAAGATTTCAAGATAATCTTTTTCATAATCTATTCCCATTGTTTCCTGAACATTTATTGTTGATAAAGATGTACTTTTTTGTTTATTGGAAGGAACAATCTAAATAATAAAGGTGAAAAGTTAAAAAAAAAAAAAAAAACTTTTGTTTATCCTCATTTTGATGAATCTATTCTCAAATCTATTCCCATTGTTTCCTGAACATTTATTGTTGATAAAGATGTACTTTTTTGTTTATTAGAAAGAACAATCTGTATAATAAAGGTGAAAAGTTAAAAAACAAAAACTTTTATTTGTCCTCATTTTGGCAAGAAAAAGAAAAAAAAAACTCATATACTCTTTAACATATACTCGTGTAAAATCGTGTTTGCTTTTTTCATATACAATGTTATATATATTTGATGGGAAAAAGAATTGAAAAGGCTTGTTAATTCCTGATGGTATATCCTAAAAAATAACGGACGATGTTAAGATTTCACGGTATTAAGGAAATTCTCGCTCTTTATTTGCAATATAAATTTATAGAGAACAAGTCTTTAATTTATTCTTTTATTAGAAGGAAAATATCTCGTTATTTTCAAAAAAATTTAAAATATTTTTTATTATAATTAAGAATTTTTGGCACTTTCCCATTATGCCGGCACATATTTCGCCAAGCAGACTTTATGGCGAGTTTGCGCCCGCACACAGTCGCCGAATTAAACCACACGAAGCAGATTTTATTGGTCACACAATAAATAATAATAATAAATAATAATAATGAATAATAATAATAATAATGTTCATAAATGGTTCAAATTTTTATTTTGGTGGCATAAACATTTTAATATAGCTTAAAATTTTTTCAAATGGGTCTTCCGTTTGCTTTCTCCACATGAATTCTGCAAGATAACTTTCGAGATGATGGCGTGACGTTCTTGTTTAGTGCTGCCCCACAGTCTCTCTATTTTTTGAGTGTGCGTTCCAGTTTCCGGATCTACAAAGTGGTACTTATGGTTAACTTTAAAATGTTCGAAACTTTCATCTTCCAGCTTACAACTGCTATATGATTTCCATGAATCGGAATATATTATCGTTTCTTTTTTGATATTTTCCTTAATTGCCTTCAATAAAGTGTTCATGGATCGATTTGGCACCTCCAAAAAGAAACATTCGTTCGTTTCCTGGCAAACTCCACCGAAGATCCATTGCTGAGGTAGGATTCGTCCCGCATTGTTTTTTCTCTTCGTAAACAAACTTTCGTCCACTTCGACAATCATGCCAGATCATCCTATTTTCCGTTGTTCACGTTTCAGCAAAGAATTCACACAAACCTCACGCATGTAGTTATTCCAGTTTACAACTGTTCCATGATTGATTTCCAACTGCTTTTCACACCATTTAATTGAAGTTAATTCTTCGCTCCAACAATACGTAAACCTCACATTTCAAAAAGCTCAATTTCAATGATTGAAACCATGTGCCTTTACGAACACTTCTTCTACAGCGACAAGATGAAAGGTTGCATCGCCATTGAATTTCATCCCCGATATATAACTTCATTTCATGATTCTTATCGCAAGCTACGATTTCAGGCAAAACCCCTTTCTCTTGAAAGAATCTGACCTCTTCTTCCTCTGTTTTGGGCAAATCCCAAATTTTCATTGCTTTTTGCTAATTTTTCGTATTAAGAAAGAGACGTGACTGATGGGAAAAAAATGGCCGCGATTTGTTTTGAAAATATGGAGGCAAAAGGTTACCACAAGCGATTTTCCGTTTGGCGTTCGTTACATCATTATTGGCGACTTTATCGCCTGCGCCGATATAACGGAAAAGTACCGAATTTTTTTATTATAGTTTGTATTTTTTGTGCGGTCGAACACGACGCTGCTTGTCTGGACGACAACCCGTAAATGACGAAAAAAGAAGCAGTTTTTAAAAACCATAACAGTCACAATTAGGACTGGGCGATGTAAGAAATTTTATATCGTGATGCTTCGTCTGTTAGACATCGCGATTTAGCATATGTTCAAAAATTATCTTTCTGAAGTCTTTAAATTTATCAAAAATAAATAAAAGGAATAAATCTATTACAAAACAAAATGTATTAGGTAAAAACAAACCCAAGCTTATTTTTTTTAAAAATAAGCTTGGCTAATTTTAATTAAAGCTAATTTTTTTTAAAAATTAAAAATGACTTGATTATTGGTTTAAAAATAATAATGAAACTAACAAAATATTTTGCATACGTGTATTAAAAATTAAAAGGAAAAAAAAAACGAAAGTAAAAAAACAAGCTAAAGAAATTTTTACTTTAGTAAAACATTTTTTAAATTATTTGTTGAAAAAAATCGTCCTTTTGAAGCGTTGTTAGACCTTGTTTAATTTATTTATCTAAATTAATAAAGTTGCATTAAATGATGCTCTAATTCTATATTTAATGAATGTAAAAATAAATTAAAGTTTTTATTTATTTATTATTATTATAATTTTTTTTGAAACTAAAATCGACTAAGGATTTACTTGTTTAAAAATGATACTGTCTGTCTAACAAATTATGAAACAAACAAGTATTGAAAGAATTAAGAAAAATTAAAAAAAAAAAAAACTTTTAAGTACTATTGTTAAATTATTAAAAAGCGTCGAAACATTGCTTAACTTTTTATTCAATTAAAAAAAAATACTTGTTTTAACTAATAGCCAAATTTTTTTATAATTAAAAACGACTGAAGATTTATTTGTTTAAAAATAAACAAATTCTATTAAATTATTATACTCAAGTGCATTAAATAAATTTAAAAAAAAAACTATCTTTTTATAACAAAGTTAAATACAAAATATCCCTATTAAATTGTATAGCTTAAAATGAAAAACAATAATTTAAAAAAAACAATGAAGAATCTTTTTTTTTATTGATATTTTCTTTTTATTAATAGATTGATTTCAGAAGGAAAATTTAAGATAAAAAAGAAGAAAAAGTGACGAAATAATGCACAATGAAACGATTGCTAACTAGCAAAAGTCTCACTGAAAATAATTTGCAAGAAACGTTAAATCCCGACGAAATAAAGTGGACAGCGATCACAAAATAACGTAAGTCCAGCTGAAAATAATCTTCAAGTAAACTTTCTAAGACAAGAATGGCGCATAAAGAAACTACGCATAGCGTTCTATTTCACCGCTGATCCTCACACGAAACCGGGAGTTCTGATTCAATTCGCTTTTCGTTATTCAACATAGCGAAACTAATATCATCTTCGTAGCTAGACGCTATCAACAGCTCCGCAGTTAGTCGAAATCAAAATCGTCTCCGTCTACGCTGACGACGGCTTAAATCAGATTTCTGATGCATCGCCTAAAACGAGAGTCAATCTCGGCAGCTTAAATCAAATTTCTGATGCATCGAAAATGAAAGTCACTCTCGGCAGCTTAAATCAGATTTCTGATGCATCGCCTAAAACGAAAGTCATTATATCTAAAACTAAACTCAGTGGCGCGACAGCTCATAGAGGGCCAAGGCCTACTGTGCCCATTTCAGTTTTCTTGACCTTGGGCTCTGGGGTGCCGGAGCAGATGTTCTGGTTAGGTGGTCAACCGAACGCAAAACCCCCTGTGCTTAGTTCCCAAGCATGCTTGGTAGTCATTTATCGATCCACTGAAGGGATGAATGGCTGAGTCAACCTTGCCCGGCTCGAGGATCGAACCCAGGAACTCAATACGGGAGCGCGAAGCGCTCCTGGAATATGTGGCACAGGAGCGCGAAGCGCTACCACGTAACCACCGGGCGTCAAGTCATTATATCGGCTTACCGATATATGCATTAAATCGATATTTCACGATGCATCGATTTATAGCCCAGTCCTAGTCACAATTTACAACAAAAATTATTAGTAACTGAAGGGAACATATTTTCCCCATTACATACTTCCCTTTTTTTGTTGGTAACTCGCATTTTCTTGTTTATAAACTGTTTATTTTTATTTTCATTCACGTCCTATTCAGAAGTTATTTTGTTTTCAAGTACGTAATTACATCATCTACCGTTATCTTAATACTTTAATACCGTCTCGAATACTTTAATACCATTTTTTTACTGTTATTATATCTTAATTTTAATTAGGTAATGCTACATCCTTTTACTGTTGTAAGACAAAATAAACATTGAAAGACGCTTCAAAATCTTTAAAAAAAATTTTTTTTTCTTAATTTAAAACAAATTTATCTAAAAATGGAGTGTAAATAATGAAAAAAAGTTTGCTAGAAAATAAATTTATTTTCCTCATTTTCTAAATTAAAATCTGAATACTAACGTAAAAGGAAGTTAAGATTTTCTAAAAAGCTCTTAAAAATATTTGAATGTCTTCAAAATCTTCGTACTCGCTATTTGTTTACTTCTAGAGCCTTTTAAATTTTGGTAAACATGCAACTAGAAAAAGAAAAAAAGTTTTTTAAATACTGTCAGCCTCTTAAAGCATTGATTGTATCGAATGCATTCGTGATGAGCTTTAAAGAATATTTATTTGCATATATATGACGTATTTTTTTTAAAGAAAAGAATGCTTTGAATCAAATGAAGATTACTATCTTCATTTTTGTGCAGATATTAAAATTTATTGTGCAAATATTAAAAGATATTAAAATTTATTCCAGGATTCTAAGAGGAAGTAATATTTTATTATTAGTTTCAAAATTTTATTTTTCAGTAAATAGTGTCAGCATGATATAAAAGCAGACATGCTACATGGTCAGAAAAATCGCTAAGGAAAAAAAATTTTTTTTCAAATATACAGGTTTGAGTTTTGTGAAAATTTAATATAATCCAGTAAGAAATTTTAATGATATGATTGATGTGTACAAAAGTATTCAAAAAATTGATTTAATAATTTTTTTTTGACATCACAGCTAATTTAGTAAGTCATGAGAGCTACGAATCTTAGTTTTTTTCTTGCAATACAAAGTTACAATAAATATGTTTACAATCAACTCTCTTGCAATTGGGTATTTGCAACTCGAAAAAATGCGAAGCGGTTATGCTTAATAATATGATTTAAAACAGATTTAATAGGACGTAAGCGACGTCACGAGTGTGCGTCGAACCTGATTGGCTTCAGATTCGACAAAAACCACGATTTACATACGATGACGTTGCTTGTAGGCATCCAATTACAAAAGTAAAACAAGATATGAAATGAAAACGATAAAAAAAGTCAATATCAAAATGCTTGTTTAAATGAACGGCTAGCAAAATAAATAAATAAAGGAATCGACGGCATTTTTTTGGGAAGCTTGTAATATTTGGAACAGTATATTTATTCTATATCACATTGAAAATTTAAATGAAGTTGTCTTGTGATATTTAAGGATAGAAAAAATTTTGCTTGTTCAAACTGAGAAAAAGAACACAAGACCATTCTATAAATAGCTTTTTGAAATCGTTTTCTATTATTCAATTTTTAACTATTCTTTTTGATAAAACATACGCTAAGACACCATTTTGTTAAATATAAATACTGTAATAAATTGCAGCTTGTACAAAATTTGAAAGCTCAATTTAACATATCTTTTAAAAATTTTAATGCACTTTCATTTACCTTAACTTAAAGAGGGGAAAAAAACCTATCTATATTCAACATACTTCTGGAAAACTTCTTAATACATATTTTGATCACTGCTTCTAAAGAATATTTTATTTAATTCCACAACAACATTTTTAAATAAGAAGAACACAATATTTGAGTAATTTTTTTTATTAATGGATAGTTTTTCAAAATCGATTTTTAATTTTCAATTTCTAACTTTTCTTGTTGTGGAAAGGCACATTAAAAGACACCATTTTGCTACATAAATCCACTCTCATCAATTTAGGTTGCGCAAAATTTGAAAGTTCAATTTAACAGATTTCTTTTTGAAATTTGAGCGTATTTTCATATATTTAAACCTTAAGAATGAAAAATTAAAAACAAAACCCAACTATATTTAACATAAAGTCGAAAACTTTCTTTAACGATTCTTTCATACATATTTTGATCCCTGCTTGCAAATGTTTATGGAAATAAATATTACAAGGACAACCGTAATTGCACTCGGTTTTAAGTGTTTAAAATTTGACCCTATGAGTAAGGGGCGAGATTCAATAGAAGAGGATTCTATTTGCTCTATCATTAATTTCATTCAATTGCTTCATTGTTTTCCAGAGCACGAAACTCTCAACATATCAGAAGCATCGATCATTTCTTTCAGGTATGAAAACATTTTCTATTAATAAATGTTTCTTTCGTTATTTTCTAACTCGTGTGAAATTTATTGCTAACACATACGATTAATATAAATGCCATGTTGAACAATGTCATTTCGGCAGTTTTTTGTCATTTACCAAATATGTTAGATTTCTTTACCTCATCACTGTATTTATTCATTGTTACGTTGCTCAAATATTACCTTTTTTGTGCGTGGTTTGTTTTTGTTCGGTGTGATTTTATATAACACCGGGGACTTAAAACCCCTTATTCAGTGCGGAAAAAAAAGATACACTTTAATAATTTTTGCTTTAATCAAAATAATGTACTCTATCATGTACAGTGCTCAAAATACAAAACGAACCACTCTGAATAACTTTTGATCTAATGATCCGATTTTCACGTTCTAGGACTCATTCCTAATGGTTCAAAGGGGTGACCTCAAACATGCTAATTAATAAGTGTAAATGATATTTGAAGTTAGGAAATTAGACAGAAAACCATAGTTTCTTTAGCTTCAGATTTCTGACCTCCCAAAATATAGGGAGTAGCATCAATCTGGAAAATATGATCTCCTTATTTTGTCCAGGAGAACGATCCAAAGTTTGGACCCCTTAATGTTAATTTTAATTTTTGAGTATTTCGCCATACCTCGAGAATTTTTCAAGCAAATTGAAAACTGTTTTCACACTACTATAAAATGCGTTTTTCTAAAGAGGATTCCATGGAAACTATAACTTTAAGTAAATATTTTTCTTAAAATTTTATTTAATAATGCAGTGAATTCGCGATAACTCGAATCTGATAGGACTGACGAAAAACTTCGACATATCGGAAGTTCGACTTACTGTCAGTTTCGGTTTTGGACTTTCAAAATATTGTCGGATTATTTAATTAATGCTTATTAATTACAAATCTTCTAAATGCTTACAATATTTAAGATCATTTTTCTGACAAGCCATTTACGATAAGACTGTTTGAAGCACTTTATGATACCCTGGTCCATCGGCTGCAACTTTGCTGTTGTGTTTGGCGGGAGAAACTGCAAGTTTACTGCTTTCAAATTAGGTAGATCACTATGCGCTGTGCATTTATCCATAAAGAGTATCACTTTTCTTTTTTTAGCGAAGAATTTCCGATCCAATTTTCTTACATAGTCTTCAAATAAAACTGATGTCATCCAAAACTTTTTGTTAGACTTGTAATCCAAAGGATACGTTTTTACATTCTTGAAACATCGGGGATTTCGGTATTTTCCGATAACAAGTAAGGGCAATTTCTCTGTCCCAGACGCATTTCCTCCAACTAGGACAGTCAAACGTTCCTTGCTCATTTTACCCCCTGAGCAGTTTTCATCCTTAAACATCATAGTCTTATTTGGAAGACATTTAAAAAATAAACCCATTTCATCAATATTGAAAACATCATTTTAACTGTATCCTTGAAGTAAATTTGGTAACGTTTCATTTAATCACTGTTCACATACTTCAAGAGGGACAGCTTTAGCTTCTCCATGAAGAATGCGAAAGACATTGTGCGTGTTTTGCAAAGGAAGGGGCAAGATATCAGCTCCTGGTTTTTTTTTCTTGCTTTAAAAGATCAAAAAAAAAAAAAATCGAGTTAAAGGAAAAATGAGAGGCAGTCGCAATCTGAAAAATAAAATATAATCGAATAATTTTTTTTTTTGTGCTCTGCAAATAATAAAGTAGTTTTGGCAGGAAAATCGTTTATCTTGAGTCATTAACACTTAGAATTTTTTTATTATTAAAAAAAAAAAATGAAAATTTAGAATCATGTAAAAGTTTTAAGAAAATGTGAGAGCCAAATTCCTGAATATTTAAACTGAAGGGAGCATGTTTTTCTTTTCGAAAAAGTAGGGGATGGTAACTCGATCACTTATTTCTTAGAATTTATTTTTGAAGATACAAGAAATTCAACTCCAAAAAAAATATTGATAACATAAATATTTTTATTTCTATGTAAAATGTTGCCCCCTCCCCCCAAAAAAAGAAGAAAAATTTGATCGATAACACTATGAAGCATCCACTTATTTAAGCGCAAGGGTAATACAAATTTCTTTCTTATAAAAGTACTCATTGCATCAATACAAAAAGGTACATATTGTGCAGCATAATATTCCGGATCAAATTACCGCAAAAATTACTGGCACTCAAGATATTGGTACTTTTTACAGTGAAATCCATTGCTACCGAAACATGTAGAGCAGTGTTTCCCAAAGTGTGGTACGCGTACCTCCGGGGGTACGTGAACAGTTTAGCGGGGGTACGCGTTCTTATGCGAAATATCTTACAACAAACGAAACTCTTAAAACTTTTTATTTAAAAACAAAGCTAGCCATGAAAATTTACGATTACGTATTTTTCTATTGGCTATTTTTTTCAGAACTAACAGTTAATAATTAGTGGTGTCAATAGCCAGTTGTGATTTTTAACTTTTGTGCAATTTTTTTACAGTAAAAAATACATTAATTTTTTAATTAGTGGTACACAGCGTTACAAAAATTTAGAAAGGGTACACAGAATTCATAAGTTCGGGAAACACTGATGTAGAGGAAGAAAAGATCTGATATACCGCAATTTTTACAGTAATAATTTCCGTAAAATCACTGAAGCACTGCAATTACATAAATATTACTGTAAAAATTAGGATATAATATTATACAGTAAAAATAGATTTCGCGGCTGATGCAACCGAAGTTGCGGTACTTTATATCGTAATTCGATCTGGAATTTTTTACAGTATAGGTTGGGAATAGGTTAAGTTTGTAAAAGATTTATTCGGATTAATTGGATGTTAGTATTTCATCGGTTTCTCACACATTGTGTTTTTATTATCATCAAAATTTTGAAATAATATTTACTCAAGTCTTTGGAGGAAATTTGATAGCATTGTGCCGACAGCTTCGTTGGGCCATCTCCATTATTTCATATTTATTGATAGCAGGTGATCCATTTTAACTGTTGCCCATTTTGTTATAATCGAATTCCTGGGCACATTATACACCTACTTTTATTTGCCATTAGTGATCCGCTCTGAGCAATACCTCCTATAACAGAGAAGGCCTCAGCACGTGTTACCATAAACAAGAAATTAGATCGTTTAGTAGTTCAAACGTAATGATATTCTGCGTATTTTTCCTTGCTGCGCAGCTTAGTAGCCCGAACTTAGTGACATCTTTCAAATTTTTCCTCCACTGCGCAGTTTATGTTCGTTACGTCTCACTACTAAATTAAACCATGCTGTGATCTTCTCTCTTCTAGAGGGTGTTGATCAGAGTATTTACAATTAACTGGTGGACCATTTATATAAATTATATAGAAACTATTTTCTTGTGAAGTTATCGAGTTGTACAATAAAATGCCGTTATCTGATTTATTGAAATTAAAACAAAGGCAGTTAAATCTCAAATTCTAACTCATTCCTTCTAATTGAATATTGACGCATTTTCTGCGGTCTGTATGTATTTTTAATCAACATTTAATACTTACGAAACAGTCTCATAATAGCATCAATATTTTATTCACTTTTATTAATGTGATACCGTATTTAAATTAAAAGCTATCAACACATTCATAAAAACATTCTGGCCATATAAAGGTGACGAGTCAATGGGTTAATGACACTTATATTGCCCTCCGATATTTAGGTACTCGACATTTCATAAATGTAACGTTTATTTTTAGACAAGTGTTAAACAGAGAATATACTATAAAATTTGACGGTGTGGAGGATCATTTTGTTGAAGTATTAATAGCAAATTTTACCCATAACTGTCAGTTTAACCTTGAAAAGTTTTTTTAATTTTCTTCTCTATATAGCGTGAATGCTGGTGAGTATTACTCAAAATATTTTGCAGGAGGTCGAATCAATATTGACTCTTCTTATCATCAAATTTGGATTCACGTTATAGGCTTGAGTGAGTCGTGGTGGCTCAGGGAATAGAGCGCTCGCCTTCCAATGAGGTGAACTGATATCGAAACTTGCAATGGCTGGTCGATGCGAATTCCGCACCTGGCTCACACTGACCACAGTGCTAACGTAAAATATTCTCAGTGGTAGATGGATCATGTGTTAGAGTCCCCTTGCCGTCAGGCAAGCCGTGGGAGGTTTTCCTCTACATCTAACGCAAATGCGGGTTAGTTCCAACAAAAAAAGTCCTCCACGAAGGCAAATTTCTCTCAATACTCAGTCCAGGAGTTCTATTGTCTTCTGGATTGGGTTCAAAATTACAAGACTACGGAATTGAACATCAGTAGTTGTAAGCCCGAAATTAGGGATGCTGTTCAACGACGGTTATAAACTAAAATATGATTGAGGAGTTGAACTTCAAGGGCCGAAATATGAAATAACGAAGATCATAAAAAAAATTAAGTGTAATAACATAAATTAAAAATAAAAAATAAATAAAATTAAAATAAAATAAAACATAAATAAATAAAATACAATGAAAGAAAACAAAGTAATATAAATAAATGAAAATGAGATCTGAGTTATTAAAAGATTTTTTCCTTCATTTTTTGGGTTTTTAGATGTTAAGAAAACAGCAAATTGACAATATATTTTTTTTTGCTCAATTAATAGTAACATATTTATCATTTTTATATACGTCCGAATAAATTTTTATCAGCGGTATTTTATATTTAAAAGAAAAAAAAACTTTTAATCCAAAAAAATCGTAAAAAATCATCACTTATACAGACAACTAAAATAAATCTTTTTAGACTCGCAAATAGTTTACACACAATTATTATATAATCACGGTTCCATACTAATCATCACGAACGTTAAAAAGTCTACCAATTATCTTAAAAATTCCCTAATTTTTATTTTATAGAGTTTCCGAATGTGATAATAATCTGATTATTAACATGAAACGTGCAAAAATCAACTAACTGTGAAGAAAATCCGACTCTTTATTTTCCTTATCTTTCATAATAATCAAAGAAAAAGAACTATTTACACATGTTCAGCCCGATAGCCAATTTAAACTAGATAGCATATAATGCTTTTTTTTTTCTTATTTTATTGCTGCTCTCTTCAAGTTCTTATTTTTCAATGATTAAGAGCGAAATTAATGAATATCTGTTGCTGGTTGAAGGTTTTGAAATACAAGAAATGAAATTTCATGCATCGGTTAATAAGTGGAAGACGATGCTTTGAATTGGCTGATTAGAGTGGGATTTGGCGTATTTCTTATTATACTTTTTGAAGAAGATTGCAGTACTACAGAAAAATTGATTTTGCGTTTTGTATTCTAAATAATTTCTTATTAAATTAGAGAAAGAAATGTTATTTCCATTTAGAGATGAATTTTATGCACTTTTCTTCAATAAATTGCACTAATGAAATATATATACTCTACAGGTTTTAGAACTTGTAATAAAGATTTGTAGTTAGTTATAATATTTATGTTTGTAACAACATATTTAAATTAGTAATTATATTTATAATTAGTTTATAATGTTAAGTTTATAATGTTATTTATTAGATGTAAAGTTCCGTTCATATATAAGATATTAAATAAATTTATAGCTCGTTTGTATAGGTAAGTAATAAATTTATAATCCCTTGAGTGTTTAATTAACAAGTTTATAATTTAGTTCATATTTAAGTTATTCACCAAATTTTTAATACGATCATAGTTATGTTAATAAACCAATTTATAGTTCATTCTTATGTTAATAATAAAATTTTAAGTCCGTTCTTAAGTATTTTAAAAAAATGCATAGTCCATTCATATTTTAATAACTAACTTTATAATTCATCGAAAGTTAAGTTAGTAAGGCAATTTATAATACTGTTTTTGTTTAAATTGATGATATTAATAGGCCGTTGAAAATTAGATTTGTAAAAAAATTTATTATTTTGATTATACTCAAGTTGGTAACAGAACTTATATTTCTGTTAACAATAAAATTCATAGTCATTGGCAGCTAAGTTAGTTAACGAATCTATGATTCTGTTCAGATTTAAGTTAGTTATTTGAATTTAAAATTCTTTGTTCATACGAGGGTTGCTATTTATATTTCCGGCCTAATAATGAAAAAACAAATATGTAGGATCGAAATTGGTTTTATTGCTTTTCAAAATATTTTCCATGATGATCAATACACTTTTGCATGCGTTTGAATCAATTTTCAAAGCACTTTTTCCAGTCCGATTGAGGTAACTCCAAAACATGCGTTTTGAATGCATCAACCGCTTCTTTGGGGGTCGAAAATCGTTGTCCACGTAATTTATTTTTGATGTGTGGGAATAAGAAGAAGTCATTGGGTGCCAAATCAGGGCTGTACGGCGGATGACCCATCAGTTCGATCTTTCGCTCCGTCAGAAATGCCTTTGTTTGAGTCGATGTGTGAGAGCTCGCATTGTCATGATGAAGAATGATTCGCCTGTTCTTCTGCTTTTTTCGAATTTTTCCGCTGACTTCTGGCAAACAAATGGCCGTGTACCATTCAGAATTGACCGTCCTGCGTTGCTCTAACGCCACTGTTGCCACATGACCGTTAATGCCGAAGCAACAGGCAATCATTTGTTTCGATGTGCTTCTTCCTCGAACAACTTTTGTTGGTTTTGCCTCGTCTTGGAAGACCCATACAGTTGATTGCTATTTTGTTTCCGGCTCATATGCATAGATCCATGATTCGTCACCTGTGTAGATGTTATACACAGCCTTTGCTGTACCTTGAACGCATTTTTCCAACATTTCCTTGCACCAATCGACACGAGCCTTTTTTTGAGCGTTTGTCAGATTATGCGGGATCCAACGCGAACAAATTTGTTTTACGCTCAAATGTTCATGCAATATTTTATTGATGCTAGACACACTAATGTCCAAAGACGCCTATATCTCACGGTATGTCATATGACGATCTTGCTTTATCAGTTCACGCACAGCATCGATCTTTTCTGGCACAACAACGGATTTTGGACGACCTGCACGGGATTCGTCCTGGATCGAACATCGACCACGATTAAATTCGTTATACCAATTTCTTACAGAGCTGTAGGATGACGCTTTATCGCTGAATAAAGAATTAAGTTCATCGAAGCACTCTTGTCTTGACAATCCACGTCGAAAGTTATGAAAAATAATGGCACGAAAATGTTCACGATTCAATTCCATTTTTTGAAAGAGAAGAACTTTTCAATTTACTGTCAACAACACAAATGAAGCTATAATGGTAAATCGTCTGCTGAATTTATGTTTAAAAATATCAAACTTTCGATTAAAATCGTCTGCGGTCGCCTTGCAACACTTACTGTTGCCAAGGCCAAAAATATAAATAGCAACCCTCGTATTTAAGTTAGCAATCCAACGTAAAGTTTGTTCATATTTTAGTTTGTAATCGGCGTTGAACAATCGACTCGCATTTACGTTTCCGACTATCAATGTTCATTTTTGAAGCCTTGTCATTTTGAACCTGACCCAGGCGACAAGGAAACATCTGGATCACGCTCTAAGACAAACAACAAACTAGCCTTCGAGATGGACTTTTGATGGAAGTAACCCGAATTTGTGTTACATAAAGAAAAAGAAATCCACGAAAAATTTCTAAGGTTAGTCCGACTGAGAGGGGATTCTAACCCATGATCTTCCTACCGCTGGAGTATTTTACGTAAGAGATGTAATCAGTGGAAATCGATCAAAATTCGAATTAATCAGCCATCACCAGGATTCAACCGATGAAATAAGTTTAACGATTAAGATAAATTACTTTATGGCCCAAAATATTTAAAAAAAATTTAATGGTTCGACGCTGAACGCATTCGATGCTTTCATCATCATTTTACCTTGGAACTCAAACTTTTAGAAACTTTTGCGAATTCTAGTTAAAGTTACAGTGACATTTTTATGTTTCGGCTCATGATTGAATAATCGAAATTCGCCATAGCTTTATAGAACAGTGAACTGAAAAACTCAATTAATTTTACATAATGGCTTATAGGGAAAGTAATTTATAGTAGATTAATGGTAAGTTTACTGCCATGTATTACGGACAATTTATTGTTCATATTTTATACATCAAGCAAGTAAAATAAAATTTTTGTAATATCACAGTAGTTAAATATAGATAAGCACGCAAAAAAACAATTTTAAAATTACTTTAAAAAAAAGAAACTTATCGAATTTTACTGACTGCGAAATAGAGCAAAATATTTCTTTCCACCCAATGAATAATTTTTAAATACATATAAGTTTAAAAATTTTATAGATAACTGGGTGTTGCGTAAATGTTACAACAAGCTTCTCATGGAGTTAAGGCACATCATCAAGATTAAAATTGCATAGGAACCTGTTCACGGAAATGCCGTCATACATAAATAGTTGTGCTTTCCTACTGTGACCTGTTCAGAAGTACACGAAGTTCATAATAGGGAAGAGTCCCTAGCAGCGTACGATGACATTCTTGGGCATCGGTTCTCATGCAATTTTGATCCTCATGATGTGCCCTAACTCCCTTAGAAGCTTGCTGCAAGGTTTACACAACCTCCTGTTATTTAGTTTTTAAAGTAATATTTCGACAAAAAATAGACTAAAAATATTCTTTAAGAAAAACTGTAGCTTGGAGAGAGAAACGATTGCAGACTTGAAATTAGTGACACGAAAGTACACAGTATCTATTTAAAACTCTCATGGAACAGAAAAAAAATTCTTCCCCTGTGTCATCATTTCTTAAATAATTATCTGACAAGGCAACTACCGGAATTGTTACTCGCAATTCTTGCGGAATGTTTTCATACAGTTAATATAGTTCTGTTCAGAATTTCAATAGTTGTATTTAAAGAAAAAAAATCTAGATTATTTATCTTCTTTAGATTGTATTTCCTGAAATCTTTTTTTTCTCTTTCCTTAACGAAGCTGGTAAGGTCGAAAGTCATTGTAGATTTATATATAATACCAAAAACCAGAAAAAATATCGAAGCAATCTAGTTTCGGAATATTGAATAGTCTTTAACAATCAATTACGCGCATCTGAACAATTTCTAAAAATTTTTCTTTTCAGAAGCGGTTGAATTCAAATTAAAATTGATTATCTAGAACTTTTTACTTTATCTGGAAATTTAAACTTTGTACAGAATTACATGTTTTACAGACGTACATAGAATTTACTTGATTGTACAAAAACTTTTTACGCTTCAAATATTATAAGTGTAGAAAACGACAAAATGTTTCGAGTGCTTAAAAAAAGGCACTTATTCTGCAGACTCATCAGACGTTAATGAGGAAAACTAAACAAAAAAAAATTGTCATTCATGTAGAATTACAGCATATATGAGTTAATGCAACAAGCGTAAACAGATTTTTAGCATTATCGAAATTAAAAATTTGTCCTGTTTCATTCATATGAACATCATTTCGGTTAAAGACGTAAGTTTCTCTCCACTTTCCATAGCACTTGGGAATTTAAACTGTCCAGATTCGCCTCTCCCGGCTGCAGCAGTTTTTCTGTTTTATTTTTTCTAATAGTTTACTTTCGTTTCGAAATATTACACAGACAATTCTGTATTCACTAACTTTCACATACATATATATATGAAGGACTTTGACCAATACAATAATAAGCTAGATTTGCAAATTGTTCAGGAGACGTTCTCAAAAGAGTTTTAGGGCAGGAAAAAACCCCACGATTTCGATGAAGTCAATGAGATATACTTTAAATTGCGCTGTCATGAAAAAAAAATTGAATGAACTTGTAAAAACCTACCTGGAAACAATACTAATGACGAACTTGTTCTAAATTTGTCGCTTTTGGAAAAAGTTTTGACCATTTTTATACAGTGTCAGGCCTTTCGTTTGTATATTTTAAGTAAGTTAGCGTGATTTGTTAATGACATTTGAAGAAGTTTCTTCTTAAAAACTTTTCATAATACGGAAAAAAACTACAAATTTAACTTTAACTAGTTTTAAAGCTATAAAGCACGAATAAGAAAATTTCTAGAATATTATTTTACGTGGAACTTTAATATATATATAAAGTTACACGTAAAATAATATTCTTTTCATTAGTTTTTTTTATTCATGATCCAACATCATATATATATATATATATAATGAAATGTTCAAAATGAAGAATAAAACAAAGAGAAATTAAAGACATATGAAAAAAGGGGGAAATAATAAGTAATAAGTGAAAAATAACGAACAGTTTTAAAA
>NC_092204.1:91653488-91670102 GCF_043381705.1 Parasteatoda tepidariorum | reverse complement strand
TATATATATAAAATAGAATTACAGTTTCATTCCTTAGTTTTTACGTTTCTTTATAAAGAACTTTTTATGCTCAAATTTCAAAAAATAAAAATAAAAGTCTAATTGATAGGAAATTTAGCCTTCTTGTCCCCAGTTAATCATTAACAATGATTTTCGTCCTTTATTTTTTCTTAATTTTTGCTATTGTTTTTTGTGTGCAAGTTCTATTTAAAGGATTTATTTTTCTTAATCACAAATTCGATAAAAAACATTTACCAAAGCAAGATTTTTAAAACCCAAAATGTATTATTTCATTTTAATTTTTAAATAAATTTGTCAGAATATAAGTCGAAACGGAAATAAATATGAGTGTTTGCATTTTCTTTCAAAAAATGAGCGCACGCAATTATGTTAATTACCTCTTCTAATAATTCTAAGAATTCAGTTAAAAAAAATCTGAATTGTGATTGAACAATTTTCTTTATTTTCCTCATGATAAGGATAGATAATTTTTAATTTATAGTTGCAATTGAAGTTAGTTGCAGCGGACATTTTTTATATTAATCATAAGCCTAATTTGAAATGCATTTGCAATTAACGTAAAAACAAATTGTGTTTTTATAAATATTAGCTTCTAAGGAAGCAATCAATTAACGAAAATGCAGTTTTCAAAATTCATATTCTTAGAACATAAAAACATTATGTTCTTAGACCGATACAATGAAAAATCATTGTAGTCGGTGCTATCCCGTTGGATACTAAATCACATGGTATGGTTCGTAAATTGACAAAGAAGATCCAGGTTTCTTAGGTTATCGTCAGCATAAAATTAATAAAAGTTATGAAGTTATTTTTTACTTGCATACATTTTTTCATACATTTTGTTATATTTTTTTGCTTTTGAAAATGACATTTATCTGAAATATTTATTTGCCATCTTTATCTTTCTTAGAAATTTTTTACTTTTATAACATTTTTGATTTCGATTATTATTTACATCTAACTCTTATATCAAAATGGGGTGCCCTTTTATTATAAAACTATCTTTTGATAGTTTTATAATAAAAAAGTTCGAAAGTTCAAAATGTAGCGAAAACATGGAAGAAATTACAGAACTATGAAAAAAGGGAAAGAGAAAAAAATAATAAAAATCCAAAGAAAAAAAAGATATAATCTTTTTATCAGCTCACACGATTATATCCACAAAAAGACAAAAAGGAGTGCTTTCTAATATTGGATCAATATAGCCAAAGCAAAATATATCGATACAATAGTGTGAGGAGCACTCAAAGAAAAAAAAATAATGTACTGTGCTATATATATATATAACAACGTTTTACTTATTAACCGTCTTACAATTATTAAATGTTAAGTAACTTATGAGAGCGGTTTATAAGTCATAAGCAACTTATGACTTATAACAAGCAACTTATGAGCAAATAATAAAATATTTTATTGTTCGCGTCCTCCTAACTCAACGCTCGATTCTGACTATCTGGATGAGGATCTTTTTGATAAGCTTTCACTGCCTAGGGAATGTGAAAAGTACAGATGCATTCATAATGGGGTGTTGTAAGACTTGAATATACAAAGTTATAATTGCATTTGAATTTTGATTGGAATGAATTGACCACGAAACGTTGCTTCCACCACAACTTAATTCATTTTACATTTAAATTAACTCCTGTTTCAAGAGAAAACAATATTTTTCCAATGAATCAGGGGCGTGCAGTGGCGTGTGAATGGTCGGATTAATCTCCTCCATTAGACAACAATGAAAAGAGGAATCAAAGGAGGGCTAAAAAGAAATAATTATGTAAACAAACAGAGCTGCGGGGGTTCAGAGAATAGAGCGTTCAATGGATTTTTAATTTAAATTAACACATTTAAATGTTTGCGGAAATTATTCTGTGGAAAAAATTTAATTAAGAAAAATTATCCTTAATTTTTTATGTGTAAGAAATTTATTACCTAAAACTTGAAGAAATCTTATTTTATTGTATTCATTTAAAAATCTTATTTTTTATGTACATAAAATATTTTGATTAAATCAAATATTTACCAAAAAGAAAAAAAAACTTGCTTTCATAATAAAATATAATACTAATATAATTAATAATTAGAATTATATAATTTTATTCAAACAAATTATAGTAAGATTAGTTTTTATTATGGACAGAAGTATTACTGTCCTAATTTGATATTTGGAAAAAAATCAATTTGTGAAAACATCATAGTTTTCCATAATTTTCTTTTTAAATGTTTTTGATAGAGAATTTGTCATTAAGGTATCTGACTAGTACAAAAACATAATTTTAGGCAAAATTTTCGAAATTTGAGTTTATTTTAAATTTAGAATCCCTTGACTCTTAGCTTCCTAAAAATACTTTTGTTTGTACTGCAATATTTACAAAGTTATGCAGTTTTTGTGATAGGTGATAACAGTGGATGGACTAATGGCTTTAAGATTTTAAATGCATTTATCTCAAAATCAGATTACACCACCATAAACACGATATCTCATGTTCTTAAAATAATTGTCTATACAATTTTTCGTGAGTGTTTATTATTATATCACTCATGTTTTGAACGGACTAAGAGAAAAAAGTAGAATTTAGTTTTTTTCGCAAAAACAAATGCGGAAATGTTTGAAAATTTACTTTTTTCAACTACATTGATCCTTAACTTAGTATATGCACTTGTTTTTAAGATAATAGTTCGAAATATAGTTGAGAGTCTTCTAAATATCCAAAGAAATTTTTGTTTTAGACAATAGAATTTTTTACAGTGTTTACCGTATATACGTAAAAGTACCCTATTTTTACATAAAAATGGAAAATGAAATATTTTTTTTTTGCTAACTTCGAAGTTTTTAAATAAAATAAAAGTTTTTTGTTTTTTAATTTTGTATTAATATTTAAGAAAAAGTTACAGAAACTAGTCGTATACTTTAAAGATTTTCCACTCAGCATAGCGTTTTCTTACGTGCTTTTGGAATAAGTCATATGTCAAGTCCCATAGATTTCTGATAATTGAATTACAAATATTAATACCATATGAATTAAAGTATTAATTTTAGTTATTGAATCGTAATCACATATTTTACAAACGCGTAAATTTATTAAAAATAATTTCGCACTCGTTAAAACATTACAGAAAATATATTCGCTGCGGTTCTCATTAAAATCAAGTTTTATGTATTTCCGTGTGAAAGTTTAAAAGGCGAAGGCTATGCGTTTGATATTAGCATTCGATGCATCTTTTATTTTAATATTACCGTTTTATATTGCCCTTGGATAATAAATTACTTTCCTAAAAATGACCTTATGTTTAAGAAAATCTTTTCTTCCTCTGTATATAACTGTGCTAAACTGGATGTTTACAGTTTATACGTAAAAAAAAAAAAAAAAAAAAAAAAAAAAAAAAAAAAACAGCAGCTTGTTTACTGTTACAGAGATGCAGCTATCATATGAAAGTTTAATAACAGCGACCTATTTCGAAATTTTAAGAAATAGTAGCAATCTTTTACCAGATAAAGTAAATTATTGCTTGCCTAATGCTAGAGTGATAAAAGTATTGTATTGCAATTGATAAAGAGTGACACATTAAAAGTTTTTGTTATTAAAATGTAAGAAAAGCCAACAACCTTTAATCAAAGTATCTGAGGGTCACGGTGGTTCAGGGGATATAGCGTTTGCTTCCCAATAAAGTGACCCAACTTCGAATCCCAGCGGTGGCGCTGGTTAATACAAATTCTGCTCCCGGGTCGCACCGACTGCAGTGCTGACGTAAAATATCCTCAATGGTAGACGGATAGTAGGTTAGATAAAGAGGGTACAGTCCGGTTAACCGGGAGAGATTTTCGTGATTTTTCTCTCCTCGTAACGCAAATGCGGGTTAGTTTCATCAAAAACTCCTACACGAAGACTAGTTTGTCCTACTGTTCGATCCAGGAGTTTCCTAGTGTTCTAGGATGGGTTCCAAATTACAAGGCTACGGAGTTGAACATTCATAGTCGTAAACTCAGAATTGGTTATAAAAAGAGAGTGATATATTAGAAATTTTGTGCCATGAAAAGTTTAGAAATGGCAACAATCTGTAGAAGAGAAAGTATGTAATGATTAAAAAACTAAAATAATATTATAAACAAATTCTTTTCATATTTATTTTCTAGAATTATTTTATTCATATTTATTTATCATATTCATTTTTATTCACATTTATTATTTTTAATGATTTCAGAAATCATAAGAAAGGCTTTAACATTATATTTATTAAAGATAACTTGGTTTAGCTGTTTTTGCCATATTAGAAAATAATAAAGACATGTTATAATATTTTTTAATTACTATTAAGTACAATTGTATCATTGTATTACATTCACGTATCCTTGGATAGTTATATAGCATTAGTAAAAGTTTATCTTCTCGTTAAAAACGAGTAGCTCTAATGTTTTTTTTTTTCATTTTTTGTCTCATCAGCAGATGCTATCACATTTTTCTTTTTTATATGGAAGCATCCTGTCCGTAGGACATAAAGAGAATATCTGCACAAAATACTTACATTTTATGATGACATAAAAACATTTTTATGCATCGTAAATCAAATCGAATAATAACATTTGGATTCATTGTATTGCTCTTAAATAAAACATCTGTTGTGGTTATTCTTTTTTATAACAACACGACAACTAGTAAAAATGGACAGGTAACAATTTCTATGATGAAAAAATAATTATTACACTCTGACATCACTGAGAATATTAACACTTGTATTTTCTTTTAGAATGTATTAAACACAAAAATACGAATCACACAAGTTGAATTTTCATTAATGTAATGAAAAAGTATGATCTAAACTACCTGGATATGGTAAAATTTACCATATTTCTGACTTCCTGGAAACACTAAAAAGTTCGGTAATTTTTACTGATGCTCTTTGGTCATGATTTTGGTTAGATTAACAATAAGCTATGGTTTTTATAATATGTGATATAATTTGGTAAAAAGGATAAAATTTAGTAATTTTATCATGATACCTTTGAGAATGGCTTAAAATCCAATTTATTTGGTTAAATATACTTTTAAGTTTTTCATTTTCTTACAAAATGTCTGGTAGGAAGAGATATGATTTTGAAAACCAGAATTTCTGGTAAACAAATACCATTTAAACGGAAAAATTACTAAATGAATTGTTTAATTACCGAATATTTTGCTTTTATTAACCAGATTTATAGTTTTTTTTACCATATATGTCTTTACCTAATAGATAGTTACTGCCTAAAGTGACATTACCTAAAAATGTTATTACCGAAAATGTCCTTAAAGTAATTTTAATAAAATATTCCGTGTACCTTCACGTTTAAGGCAAAATTTTCGTTTTAAAACGGATCATTCTATATGATTTTAAAACGCATATTTCATATTTCATCAATTATTCAAGAAATATGCGTGTCGACGCAATAAATAGGATTTGCTCTGTTGTCAACAACGCTTAGCTTGAATCTCGCATAAAAAGATCGCATCTAATAAATGTCTGCATACGTTCTTTGACGGATGGTGTGATTATAATTTCAGTGCAAATAAAAATATCCTGACATTTCTTATTGCATTCTAAAATTACATCAATATGGAAAGCGCTTGGCTGTAAGTTCATATTTTTTTTTGTTTGTTAAATGTGATTTCCCGACATCAACTCTGATGTAAACACAGAAAATTTTCATATTTTAAATTTTAGTTTATTTATCAATACTTTATGGGGATTATTCAAACACATTATTTTTTCAAAAAATATGTAAATAAATTATATTTCGTTTGATATAAAATATTTGAGGGAAGTAAAAATAAAAAAAATAATGAGGGAAGAAAAGTATAAACTGAAAACATAGAAATAGAATATTATACTAATAGCTAAAGTATGATGAATTAGCTGCTGTGTTCGAAGTTCTAACTTGAACTTAAGATGCGGAAACAAATATTTCATTCTTTATTACTTTGCTTTGTGTATTACTCTATATTTTATTGTATATGTATGCATTTCTATCTTCTTTCTAACTTTGTAAATCTGATATTTTTGAGAGACAATACATTTTATAAGAATATCATTGCATTTCAGAGCTCGAAAAGTAATTTTTAGGAATATATGTTTGCAGTATTTAACGCATCACTTAATTCTAAATCATTTTAAAAATTATAATTTATGTTACTTAAGGACATGCATCCCCAATAAATAATAAAAAAAAAAAAATTTATTTTTATTTTGCAAGCATATTACTGAAATAATTGGTTTTTACGTGGATCATCCAGTCAATAAATACAGAAGGTTACTACTTTTGATTAACCGGATTTTAAATATTTGAACTTTCGAAACTATTACACTCATTTTATTTTATAACCGTCTTTGAACAGCCGACCCAATTTAGGGTTTACGGCTACTAATGTTCAACTAAGTAGACTTGTCATTTTCAACCCAATCCCGAAGACAAAGGAACTCCTGGATCAAGTATTGGAAAAAATTTGCTTTCGTGGATAATTTTTTGATGGAACTTATCTGCATTTGCGTTTCAGGGAGAGGAAAACCACGAAAACCTCCCACAGTTTGTCTGACGGCAAAGCGGAGTCCAACCAATGATCCGTCTACCACTGAGGATATTTTACGTCAGCACTGTGGTAGGTGCGATCAGGTTGCGGAATTCGTTTTGATAACCTTTCGCTGGGATATGAACCCGGTTTACCTCATTGGAAGGCAAACGCTCTATCCCCTGTGCCCCCACGGCTCTATTGCATACATTATTTTATAGCCGTCGTTGAGCAGCCAACCCAATTTTGGGTTTACGTCCACTAATGTTAAACGCCCTGGCCTTGTAATTTTGAACCCAATCCAGAAAACAAGGGAACTCTTGGATCTAGTGTAGGGAGAAATTTTCTACATAAAAGACTTTTTGAATGTACTAACCAGCTTTTGCGTTACATGGAGAGGAAAACCACGAGAACCTCTCATGGTTACTCATTGGGAGGCGGGCGTTCTATCGCCTGAGAAACTACGACTCTATTATTACACATATTGGAATAAATTCATAAAATTAAAGAAAAATACAGTAAATATTCTTTTTTTTGTTCATAACAAATATTTGTTATGTGATCCTTCTGTTACATGCCAAGCTTCTAATTCCGCACATTTGATACTTTAATGCTTTCAATGGTTGCCATTGCTGTACAAGTGCTTTCTTTAACACGCTTGTAGCACGATCACTTTTCCTATAGTTAGCGCCAATAAAATTCAACAAGTGGTAGATCAAGTGGATAATTATCATTGAAAATTTTTTTTTGCAGTCATGATGTTTTCTCATGACAATAAGCTATTGTTTGCCAAAAAAACACATTGTAAAATTTAAAAACCAAAATGGTTGCTAAAGTAAGAAATTTTACTTTTGATTTTATCATTAAAGATTGCCATTCTTCAATGATAGATCTATTATAACCCACTGTACTCTGCTGGCAGTATTATTTTCTTTCAGTGTTAACAGCATCGACAGGTTATAAACAGTGTTTAAGGTGTATAAGCGATAGCTGACTGATCTATAATTACATGGCCACCGAAATCCTCGGATATTAACAATGTGATTTTAATGGGGTTACATAAAAGACATCATTGTTATTAACCAACGCATTGGTATTATTTCTCAACGATGTTGCAAAAACTGCAAGAACTCAATGAACTCATTTTAGCAGCATAATAAACCTCTGCTGTACAAAATATGTATTGATACTTTGAACAAAGTGTAGGTGTAAAAAAAGCAACAAAAGAGGATAGCGTAATGTAAAGGTCACTCACAAAATATTCGTAACTGAAAGAAAAGCTGAAAATTTTTTCTTTAATTTCTTGTATCAGTTACTGTAATATGTGTAAAAGATGCAAAACTATAAAAATTTAAAATCCAATAATTCCTTTGCGCTGACACAAAATATAATTTTTTGCTCCTACTAGCGATAAAACATTATAAACATTTAAAATTCGATTATTTATTTATGCTAACATTGAATATAATTATTTGATTCTACTAAAGAAGAGAAATTATAAACATTCAAAATTCGATTATTCATTTATACTAAGACTGAATATAATTGTTTGGTTCTACTAGAGAAGAGAAATTATAAACATTTAAAATTCGATTATTCATTTATACTAACACTGAATATAATTGTTTGGTTCTACTAGAGAAGAGAAATTATAAACATTTAAAATTCGATTATTCAGTTATGCTAACATTGAATATAAATATTTGATTCTACAAGAAATAAGATATTATAAACATTGAAAATCCGGTCACTCATTTTTGCTAACACTGATAACAATTTTTTTTTGATTCCACTAGAGATGAGTATTACTGACAATGAGATAATCTCATAATCTTGATATATTTCGAAATAAGATAATATCCGGTCGGAGAACATCTCCTTGTCCTTAACATTAAAACGAACCATGTACCGCAGTTGAAGAACAGAGAACAAAGGAAAACCTGTTTAATGAAGAACATCGATTCTAGAAGATAGTCAAGATAAAAAACAGGTCAAGTACAAGATCGAGATTTAAACTTAAACAATAATTACTCTTTAGCATTTTTTTTCTCTGTAAGAATTAAAAAGGCTTTTTTTTTGATGGAGAAAGTCTTCAAGTCGATAAAGAGCACGTGAATAAAAATATTTCTTTTTTATTACGTTTATAATAAAATCCTTCATAAACATATTTATTATCTCAACAAAACAATAAAACATAATGGCATATTTTCGCTTGATGGTGAATTTTTTTTGGTCAGTAAATAATGGATGATATTGTATCTCAATTGACAAAATAGATTCAAATTTCTTTAGTTCTCAGCTGCATAAAATTAACAAAAGTTATCGAGATATTATTTTCCTATAAAAAACTTATTTATTCCTAATTCGACGTATTCTTTAAAATTTTTATTTATATTTCTTTCAGTATTATTCTCTGCCATTACATTTTTTAATTTTAATTATTATTTCAAATTAAAGGTTTAAAATTAAAAGCAGTGTTTATTTATTAAAAAGTTATTATTATCCTTTATTAAGATGGTATTACTTTATTATGTAATATTTTATTATAAATATACTTAAATCCTTACCTAGACTCATTAATCATTTTACAAGTTTTAAACAGAAAATAAATTATATTTACTTTCATAATAAGTTTTGAGTAAAATTATGCCGAGTCAACTTATGCAATTAAAAAAAATGTATTCAAAATTGTTAAACATTATTTGGAATTAACTTTTCATACAGTGTTAGAATTTTCATTCTGAAATTACTTTGAAATAACGGGCAGCAGTCTGTTCCTCTGATTGTCCATACAGTTAATGATTAGGGATATTTTTTATTATCTTTAAGGTTTTCAAGCCATTTACAAATGGTATGGTAAGAAACCGTTAATACAAAACTATAAGTTGTAACCATTTACAACTAGCATAGTTTCTAAAATGATCTTAAACGATCAATGCTAGGATTCGAACCCCTGTTCAACCAGTCATGAGATTTAAAGATTAGCCCTCTCAGCTACAGTATGTACAGCATGGAACAAAAGGTTTAGTAAGGTGGGCCTAGTTGGCGTGGGTAAAATTCCTGTTATTTAACCGTATTAGAAAAAAGGAATCAATAAAAACTTTTTTTCTAACACTTAATAGTTTGAATATAATTTTTTTATGGTTATTCGACTGCTTTGATTTAATACGGTAAAATAACAAATGTATTGCTTTTAAACCATTTTTACCGAGAAATTTCTAATATTGTATAATTACTTAATGTGAAAAACAATCAATAAAAGTTATTAGTGAAAAGCATTTATAAGAAATCTTATAATAACTGAATAAGAATTAAAAAGGAATTTAAGAATCCTAAATTAAATAAAAACTTAAGAAAGACAATCACATAGGAAAGGGCAGCAAAATAATAAGGTTTATATTTTTATGCCATTAGAATTGGAGACTAAAATCTGTGTTAATACAAGAAAAAGTTTCTGGGGCCATTTAATTGTATAATTTTAAGTTTTTATGTAAATATCTATTTATCTTTAAAATATAAAAATAATTTCAAAGCAGTCTTGAAGGTTAGTGAACGAAACGAGGAAATGGTGTCAGACTCCTATATTGAGAAAAAAGTATGATCAAAACTACCAGAACATGGTAAAATTTACCATGTTTCTGGCTCTATGGAAACATCGAAATGCTCGGTAAAGTGCTTTGGTAATGATTTTAATATAATTTAGTTTTAAATTACGTGATGAAATTTAGTAGATGAGGTAAAATTTGGTAATTTTATGATAATACCTTGGAGCATGGCATCAAAATAATTTATTTGGTTAAATTTACTTTTACTTTAGTTACGCATTTTTTATATGTGTAGTTATAAGAGCTACAATTTTGAAAATCAGAATTTTTGGTAACCATGATCATATTAACGAAAAAATTACAAACCAATAGTTTAAATACAGCATATTTTGGTTTAATTAGCCAAAATTTCTTTTTCAAATTTTATTTTTTTTATTAGAAATATCATTATTATTATACGGTTTTTCTGCCAGAATTTTTTTTTTCGTGTAGAATATACATAGAAATAATACTTTTTTACGCTTCTCATAACAAAATCCTTTGATTATAACAAAAATTTAAGAGTATAATAAAATCCTGAATATTTCAGTCAAACAATTCAAATAAATAAAGCAAAAACAACGTAAATAAAACACAAATAAAGGTACAGAAATGTACATACTATAGTTTTGGTTCTGTAAACAAAAGCCTTCCTCAGTTTCAGAATATAAGATTTTGTTGATGGAACCGAAAGTCTATGTACAGTTTACTACATTTATTTGTATTTTATTTACTTTGATTTTCTTTTATTTATACGCAGAATAAAATATACCCAATTTTAATACAGTGTTCTATGAAGGAATAAAGTATCCTATTTCATTCGGATATTCAAATAAATATTTGATTTTCTTCCATTTCTGATTTCTCTTATATCCAGCCAATGAAATTTTTCCCTATTTTTAAAAAAGATACTTATAAATTGGAACCACAATTTGAGAGTTAGTGTAAATTAACAAATTACATAAAAATAACGTAAAGTTTGAAAGAAAATTAAAGTTTGTTGAGTATTTTTTACCGAAGTTAACCTTAATCAATATCTGTAATCTCAATGTATGTTACCCATAAGAAATTCATTTAAATAAAGGTTGTGGAACGTAAAATGAAACAATCAATGAAATTTTTTAACCAAATAAAAATAACGCAAAATAGTTTTAAGCAATAAAATTTAATAAGGAAATTTTTTTTCTCTTAAAAATAAATGGTAACGGTTCACATGGAACCGTTACCATTTTTACCGGAACCGTTTACCGGAAAATCAGGTTATCAAATTATAGTCGTTTATACCTCACATTCAATAAAAATCTGTAAAGTAAATTCAAATTAATAAATGATATTTATGCTATTATCTGAAGTATCATGATAAAAATAACAAATTTTACTACATTTACCAAATTTTATTACGTATTTTAAAACCATATTTCATTATTAATTGCACCAAAATCATTATCAAAGCTTTTCTGTAAAAATTACCGAGCTTTTTGCTGTACCAATAGGGCCAGAAACACAGTAAAATTTACTATATTGTAGTAGTTTTGACCATACTTTCTTTCTTAGTGGACGAAATTTAATAGGCCAACTATTTATAAATTCAATATTTATAAGCAATAAAATTGTCCAAAATGAAACATGAATAGTTTCTTATCTTTCTTACAATTTTTCATTGCAATTAATAATTCCTAACAACGAGGATAAAATCAATTATAATTATACATAGAAAATCGATTTGTAAAAGGCATACAAACATTTCTAACAACGAGGATAAAATCAATTAGAATTATGCATAGAAAATCGGTTTGTAAAGGCATACAAACATTCCTAAGAACGAGTATAAAATCAATTAGAATTATGCATAGAAGATCGGTTTGTAAAGGCATACAAACATTCCTAACAACGAGGGTAAAATAAATTAGAATTATACATAGACAATCGGTTTGTAAAGGCATACAAACATTCCTAACAACGAGGATAAAATCAATTAGAATTTTACATAGAAAATCGGTTTGTAAAAGCATACAAACATTCCTAATAATGTGGATAAAATAAATTAGAATTATACATAGATAATCGGTTTGTAAAGGCATACAAATATTTCTAAGAACGAGGATAAAATCAATTAGAATTATGCATAGAAAATCGGTTTGTAAAGGCATACAAACATTCCTAAGAACGAGTATAAAATCAATTAGAATTATGCATAGACAATCGGTTTGCAAAGGCATACAAACATTCCTAACAACGAGGGTAAAATAAATTAGAATTATACATAGACAATCGGTTTGTAAAAGCATAGAAACATTCCTAATAATGTGGATAAAATAAATTAGAATTATACATAGATAATCGGTTTGTAAAGGCATACAAATATTTCTAACAACGAGGATAAAATCAACTTGAATAATACATAGAAAATCGGTTTGTAAATGGCATACAAACATTTCCAACAACGAGGATAAAATCAATTAGAATTATGCATAGAAAATCGGTTTGTAAAGGCATACAAACATTCCTAAGAACGAGTATAAAATCAATTAGAATTATGCATAGAAGATCGGTTTGTAAAGGCATACTAACATTCCTAACAACGAGGGTAAAATAAATTAGAATTATACATAGACAATCGGTTTGTAAAGGCGTACAAACATTCCTAACAACGAGGATAAAATCAATTAGAATTTTACATAGAAAATCGGATTGTAAAAGCGTACAAACATTCCTAATAATGTGGATAAAATAAATTAGAATTATACATAGATAATCGGTTTGTAAATGCATACAAATATTTCTAACAACGAGGATAAAATCAACTAGAATAATACATAGAAAATCGGTTTGTAAATGGCATACAAACATTTCTAACAACGAGGATAAAATCAATTAGAATTATGCATAGAAAATTGGTTTGTAAAGGCATACAAACATTCCTAAGAACGAGTATAAAATCAATTAGAATTATACATAGAAAATCGGTTTGTAAATGGCATACAAACATTTCTAACAACGAAGATAAAGTAAATTAAAATTATACCTAGATAATTGGTTTGTAAATGCATACAAGCAGAAAAAAATCTTAAAATATTATCTTTTAAATAGTTAAAATTATACCAAACGTTGTCCAATATATTGGACGCTAAATCCCAGAAAGTTAGATTAACATTCACATATTGCATAGCAGAACACTTAAAGCATAATAACTTTATTTAAATGTATGGAACAAAGCATTTAAAAGAAAGTATTTTTAAAAGTTAATCTGCAGCTGTTAAGATATAGATTTAATAATTTCCTTCATTCACATATTGCATAGAAAAACACTTAAAGCATAATAAATTTAATAAAATGTATGGAACAAAGCATTAAAAGAAAATATTTTTAAAAGTTAATCTTCAGCTGTTAAGATATAACTTTAATAAATTCCTTACTGTTGTTTCGTAAACAGAACAACAAAATCCTAGTCTTGTTAGAAATTCGAAAAAAAGCTTTAAATATAAGAATACATTCTTTCGTTTAAAGAAATATTTCAATGGGGTACTATGCATCATTGTTATTTCATGTATTCATTGACAGATACTAGTTGTATGCTTAAGTGAGCGTAAAAAGCTTTTTCAAGAATTTTTCGATCAAAATAATAACACTTTCCTTTGGTACTAAGGATTCACCCGAAGGCTCAGTTCAAACTCAATTTTAAACTTTATTTATTCACGCGGAGAGGGGAAAGTGGTAAATTTATGTTATCTTTAAATCTTTATAAAGTTAGATGATTTAGAGACCTGGAGGAAAGTTAAGATGTTGTGTTTTGCAATGCTTACATCAGTTTTAAAATGAAACTTTTTAGCTTAAAATGCGTAACGTTTTAAGCTGTTGTTTATAAAAAATAAACTTAAGATTCACACAAATGAAAAAAAAGATTATCATAAAAAGGAGCTTAGTGAGGTAACTTGAGTATAGATTTAGAGTTTATTGAAACATAAATATGTGAATACCCTTTCAGGAGGGATAATCTTAAGTGTTAAATTTATTCGTATTTAGTACCGTTACTGTAGTAATTAAAAGTAAGTCATTAAAAATAAATAATTAAAAAAACTGTATAATGGTATATTGCATTGAATTTCCAAATTTTTACTATTAGTAAGAATTACAAGTGATGTTATTTTTTTCGAATTTATTCTAATTGATGCTAGGCGTTCAGCTGCTTTAAAATAAAACTTGTTTTAGATTCAAAAGGGTGATGGTTTAATTTGTTAAACTTAACTAATAAATTTAAATAATAATTTTAAAATGTAACTGTTGTTGAATCATATAAAAAATGCATACAAATGAATAAAATATTATTATAATGAAGAAGCTTAATAAGAGAGCATTTAGAATTTATTGAAACGTAAATTTGTTAGTTCGTTTTAGGACAGATAATCTTAAATTTTAAGATAAAAAATTTAAATAATTTTTTAATTTACTCTTGCTTAATATCCCAGTTGATGTAGCATTGATAAACAGTAGCTTATAATCGTACAATGTTATTTCAAATTTCTGAATTATTACGATTAATGGGAATGAACTAGTGATGCTATGCTTTATCTAATTCTTTCTAATAGATACTAGTCTTTCAGTTGCTTTAAAATGAAACTTCTTTTAGTTCAAAAAGTGTAATGTCTTAACCTTTTTTAAAAAATAAATTTCAAGCGCAACTGTTGATGAATGTTATTAAAATATACGCGGAGAAAATAAATCTGACAAAATTACTGTACTGTATTGTAATGACATTTCTTATAAAAATAAAACCAAAATTCTGACTAATAAATCTAAAATACATAGTATTTAAACCATTCATTTCGTAATTTTTTCGTTGATATGGCAACGGTTTACCTTAAATTCTGGTTTTAAAAATCACAGTTGTTATTACCACGCATTTAATTAAAAAATACAAAACTGAAAAAGAAGGTATTAACCAAAAAAATTATTTTTTATGTCCAAATAAAATTACCAAAATGTACCAAATCTTATCACATACTATAAAATTATATTTTATAGTTAATTTTACCAAAATCATTATCAAATCACTTCGGTAAAAAATACCGAATTTTTGGTGTTCCCATAGAGCCAAAACCATATTCTGGTAATTTTGACCACACTTTTTTTTCGGTAAACATTTTTATACATAAAAATTAATGGAAGGTTATAAGAAAGAAGGAGGCAGTACATGAGCACACATTTATAGAAACATAAATTTCTACCTTTTAGAATTGATTATGTTAAATGCTATTAAAAATCTGAATTGTAAAGCACTAAAAATACTTATATTAGAGCAAGGTTGTTTTGAATTCCTGAATTCGTACTAATTGAGGCTATGAATAAAATAATTCTTAGAAACTGAATTTGAAAAGAGTATTCAAAATTTAGACACTTCATAAATTAAAAAAATGGAAAATGTTAAATTTATGAAATAAAATGAGTTTTTTTTAATTTTCGAAGCAAATGAAGTGTATACATTTCATGTAATTAGTGCTGTGTTCTTTAAAATGCTTTCTAATTAATACTAAGTTTTCAAAAGGAAACTTCTTTTAAATTGAAACATTTAATGTTTTAGTCCGTTTTCTTTGTAAGCCAAATTTAAAATATAACTAATCTAGAAAATTCGTTATATTGTTATAAATTGAGAATTATAACTATTCACGATAATAACTTTGAAATGTAAGAGTTTTATATCGTTTAAAAGTCTTAACTTTATTTGCACACTCTACATTTCAAAATAAAGTAAATTAGAGGCAGATATTATTGTAACTTGATATTAATGCATTATAAATATCATAATTGTTAGTATTATAACTATTATCTAGAATTAAAAAAGTGTTTAAGTTTGCAGAACTTGAGAAGAATTATTAATAAGAAATTATTAATAAGAATAATATAATTATAATATATAATTATTAATAATATATAGTTTTTAATAAGAATCAATGGACCACATTGCAACACTTTTATGATATGAAGATACTCTGATAAAAATTAAAAATACTTTTCGGTAAAAAAAAGTAAGTTTATGGCAAATTTTTTTTTAATTTGGCCCCCCGCTGGTTTACAATAATTAATTTGAATCACGTGGGGCATCAAATCTAATATTCTTAAAATAGATGACCAACGGAACATTTAATTTAAAAAAGTTAAAAACTGCTTTTACCGTTATAAAAAAGACAGGTTTTGCATCAAACGCTACCAAAAGATAACTAATACAAGTGCCTGTCAAAGGAAGAAGCAGCGTGATTTGTGACAATTATTTTGGGAAATTATTTTGGACAATTATTTTGTGATTTCAAATTTTTTATTTTAACAAAAATCCGTGATGTCACACACACACTTCTTGTCATATACTGTCAAAATTTCACGAGAGCCCCTCTTCCAAGTGTAAAATCATTTTTGTAGATGATTCCTTATTTACAGAAATATATATATATATATATAAAATTATACCAAACGTTGTCCAA
>NC_092204.1:91626693-91653281 GCF_043381705.1 Parasteatoda tepidariorum | reverse complement strand
GTTGAATCTTTAATAGATAATCTTCTTCATGTCTTTCAGATATTGCTAAAATGGCACATTTTATCTTTCTTTCTGCCATACTTCTTCATTCATATATACTGTGTACTTCAAGAGAAAGTGATAAACACATAAAAAACATCACAGTTATTTCATCTAAGAAGGAAGACGTAGAAAGTGATAATCTGCCAACTTTTTCACTACCGTTTGGAGCTAGAATAAGTAAACATTTGCTGAAAGATCAAAATACCCATCGTCAATCACAACTTCAACAAAACTTGACGTCTGAACTCCATCAACAGAGGAGAAAGATAAAGAAGCGGAAGAAGATCGTTAAACTGTTGAACCAGAAACGATCAGGACCATTAAACGAGAACTCAGAGCATAAAATCAGGAAAATCGAAGAGTTTCCTTTTCGAAATAATGCATGGAGTGACGAATATTTTAACGATAATTTTTCTCGGAAGTCATATCACAATTCTTTTGACTTAATTAAAAGTGAAAATCCATATTTTGATTTATCTCATACCAATCGAAACTCTTCCCAAGGTATGCTAAATGTTAATGGAGAAAATTTTTTAAAAACAGCCTTTATGGCCTCCACATATTTACCTCATTTAAATAACAGGACATATACAACAGCGGAACCAAAAAACTTATCAGGTAACACAAAAAAGTTTTTTAGTACATTGAATTTACCAGTTCCGACTACAAATGCACCTCATGTTTCAAGATATGTGGAAAACTCTGTAACTGATGATAAATTTATACCTGATGATTGTTCCTGTTTTTGGAGTAAGCAAAACTGTGGATGCAGTTGCTTTGGTTCCTTAAATGTTGCTGATTTTCAGGTAATTGATAAAATTTATTTCAACTAATAACACCAGAAAAAGAAATCGAAGTGCCACTCTAGCAATATTAGTTTTTTTTTCTTAAAAAATGTATTAAAGTAATAAATTTTTTTTATATCAATTTTGTTTTGATTACGGGGAAAATTTTACCACCAAAAATCCTTTCTTGAAGGAAAGAAATAGAATTAGACACTATTTTAATTAGTGAAACGAGAAAGTTCAAGCACTATCTTTAAATTTTATTGATTAAAATTGTAAGAACCTTTTTTTGGAACAGTGCGTGTTAATTTATTTACATTAGATCTGAGCTAAATGTAACCAACGTAGGCAAATGTAATCATGTAACGCGATGTTGTAATAAAAATAGGCACCTGTATCATAATTCTAAATTAAAAAAATAGTTTTATACAATATATTAATGTGATTGAAGAGCATAACTTCTGGTATTTTTCTTAGTTGTTCAAAAATGCAAGAAAGGTTTATTTTATGCAGGTACATTTGTTAGTTCTTTTGCATGTTTATTGAAATAATTTATCTTTAACTATTAAAGTATATCATTGCAGGTTTACATTGCTGGAGAAACTATGAAACTTTTTTAACCGTCTTCTTTTAATCTTTCACATGGTAAAGGAATATGTAAAAAATAGTTTAAGATACGAATGAAGAAAATAAACGAGTTAATAAATCAACGAATTAGTTAATCAAAAAACTAAAGAATCGGTGCTTTATTAAATCAGTGAAGAAAAAAATCAGTTAATAAACTGAACAATCAATGTTCAAATATGTGAATTGATAAAGTAGTTGATAGGCAAATGATTAAATGGTTGAATCAAAAAATGGATTAATTAGTGAAAAGTCGAGTAAGTGAATGAATGAATAAGTTTGAAAACAAATAAAATCCATGATATTATAAATCTGTAACATTGGTATATACAATATAGCATATATTTAATTAAAAAAAGTCAAAAATCTAAGCTTTTTTTTCATTAATAATTAAGTTTAAATAAATTAAATTGAAAATTCAATTAAAAAACTTTTAAAACTTTTACTGAGTGTACTTTTCAAAAAGCTTTCTTTTTGTTTTATTATAAATATTTTAATTCCTCATAAAGCATCTTTTTAATAAATATAAATATTTATAAGGTATAAGAAATAATACTAATTTATTTATTTTTATATAGTTTTGCATTTTTTATACATAAAGTTCTTTTCAATCTAAAAATTATTACTTTAATGAGCACAATTCATTTTGACTAAATCAACTGCTGAGCATCTCAGTTGAGCATCACAAAGAAAGTTGCTGAGCATCACAGCTAATCAACAGTAAATGTCATATTTAATCATTTTTAACTTTATTCTTTTTTAAAAGTAATGTCGTAGCTATAAAATGTTTCTAAGTTTCTCGAACTAGCAAAATACGACTTCGTAAAATTGCAAGACTTGTGAAAATATTTAAAAACATTAAATCTAAATTATGGAAGTAAAGCAAATGAGCAAAATGAAAGGTTCGAAATAAAATAAATTTTTTGACAAAATATTATGTTCCCTGAAATCAGGCACTGCATAATGCAATTGCGCTAAAATAACTTTCACTTCGAAAAGTTTTGTGTTACATAAACTTAGGAATAAAATGTGTTATACTCATTACATCAAAAATTATGATAAATTTTTCAATACTGAGTTAAAAACAGTTCCTTAGAAAGTTTAAAAAGTGAAGTATGGAAATGCATAAAAACGAATTATTCAAATTTGCTCATCTACTAACTATTCAAAAAATTGAAAACAATTTGTGCCTTAAAGTAAAAATTTTAATTACACGTCAATTTTTTTTATTATGAAGTTAAATATAAAATTTGTAGACAGCAAAGAAAATTATCAAAGAGAATCTTTTGTTCTGGCTTTTAAAACAATGAACACTGCTTAAAATTTTTAATAACGACGAACTTTTATTAAGAAAGAATAACAATTAATATGTCAAAACATTTTCTTTCGACCATTCCATTAGGTATGCAAATGCATAGAAAAAAACAACATCATTTAAATGCATTTCAATTCCAAACTCTAACTTTTGTTGAATCTTTACAAAATATTTAATGAACTAATTTTTGCGTACATTGAATTTTTTTAACTATCAAAAAATTGTTAAGGATTTTATCCATTAACTAACATTCTGAAATTTTTTTTATTTCTGTTCTTTTACAATAAGTTTAGACAGTATATTATTTAAAGAAGAAAATACACATTTTAGTAAATTTATAGTTGAATTAATTTTTAAGGATATTAAACTTTACTATATGGAAATGTGGTAAGTTTTTGGGAAAAATATATATTTGTTTTCATTTTAAGCAATCTTTTGTCGCGTATGTATTTATTACATTACGTAATATTTTTAGCAAGTATGACATATATGATGGTTTTACACTGAGCGGAAAATTTAAAATTTTTGTAACCATTTTTAAACTATTATAAACTAAGCTTACTTTTAATGTTTTTTTTTACCTTCTCCGGAAATTTTTTCAATAAACATATAACTATTTAAACTTCAAACAGCCGAGGTTTTTAAAATTGTATTATAAAAACTGTTAAGCCTGAAAAATTTTCTCTTATGTCTGTTTATGCCACATCAACAATTTCATAATAGTTTATTTTGACGTAGAAGATTTTGTCTTTCTTTATGCGTAAATATCTTTTACCCCTTAAAACAAACATTACTTTATGATAGAATTTTAATAATGGATCGTGTAATAATGAAAACACACACGCATTTTTATTGGAGATACGATATGAATTATAACACTCCTAATTTCAGCAAGAAAAATTATAATCAATTCATGAATGGTAACAAATTACTTTTCCACTTGTTTAATTTTGTGGTGCATGCAATAAAGAGAATTGCAGTTTAAATGTAGTTTGTGTGTTAAATAAATTTTAAATTTCTTAAATTTGATATCACTGTGGAACGAAATTTTTGTAACATTTACACAAATGCTTGATCTCGTCCTATTCGGTTGTGGGGGATTTCGAATCTGGAATTAGTTTTGCTACTAAAGCTACAGATTTTTTAAATATAAAAATGACATTTTTAGTCTATATTTTGTCTAAATGCACAGGTTTAAAAATGGTATATATAACGGGAAGTGCGTAAAAATGTTGAGGCATATTTCTAGGGGAGTTAGGAAATATCATCTGCATGTAAATAGCTACAGAATCCATTCCCGGAAATTTTCTCTCACGCAACACATGGGGAGTTTCCCTATTATGACCTGCTTAGAAGCACACGAAAAAACAATTCATAATAGGGAAGCGCATTTAGCGGCATATGACGACCTTTTCAGGGATAAGTTTCCTTGCAATTTTAATCCTGATGATGTGCAATAACTGCCAAAGAAGTTTGCCTCAAAATGTACTTTTAAACTCGTATATTTCGACAAGAAATAGACTGAAAATGGCATGTAAAAAAACTGTAGCACGGGGAAAGAAATCGATTGCAGATTTTAAAATCTTGACGTGAAAATATCCAAGATTCGTTAAAAAGTCTCAAACAACAGAAAAAAATTGTTCTCAAGTGTAATCTTTGATATTTAAGTAGATTAATTTAAATTAGCAACACTAGGCAAATAAAAATGCTCTTTTTAGCTCAAGGCACATATACTGTCAGTTTCATAATTACGCCACTTAATATGTTTCAAAGAATCAATAAAAACGAAAAAAATAAAACATAGGAATATGGCGTCACAAACGCTTAAGCAAAGTCACCTTAGGAAGTTTCATATTATATGTAATACGAAAGAATATATTAAATATTTTATTTCTATTGAATTTATACACATGTGATGCATTAAAGACCGTTCCTACAACGGGTTATGCTTAATGCTTTAGACAGCTTGTTGCGGATACAAAATATGACCAAGATAAGATGCGTCATCTCTTACAGCGCCGTTGGAACACTTGTCTCCCGGATAAAGTTTGCGATCTCACATTCTTAAGTGATTTTTTGTTAAAAATTTCTTGGTTTCACAATGTTTTCAAATTCAATCTTCATTGAGATTAGTACTAGCAAAGGAAAAATTAAAATTTCTTATTTAAAAATGAATTAAAAAAGGCGAATACATCACAGTTCTGCCTGGCAAATAAACCTGGTTACTGAAGATTTTTATATTTTCTTCATTCCTTCTGATCTCAATAATAATAGGCCTAAGTTTTATATATTTTTTTCTCATTCCGATATTAACTCGTGTTCAACATTGTTAAAAAGTTTTATTTCATTGTTTAAAGAACTCGAAGAAATCATCTTAATGGTAGTTCAGTTATAAATCTCCAGATGCGACTTGAAGCCCACCCAGCTTCAGATTGATGGGCACCAACTTGCATGGAAGTAAAGGCGGCTTGTGCGCAGGGCTGACCTCATTGACACAATCATGCCGTTGGTCATGAAATTATGGAGCATTATCCTCCATGACCCCCTTGCCCCACAAAGGGGCTGTTGCGGAAATGTTTTTTTTTACTTTAGTTGAGTTATAAAGTTAAGAATATACTTGTATAATCTTAAACAAGTTGTTTTTATATCTATTCAAGTTCTTGCGTATTTTAATATACTTATCATTTTATTTTGGATTTATTACAGATATTATCAAAATTTTTTCAACCATGCAAGAATTTTTCTTTCACCATCCAGAACGGCAAAATACTTTTCCTTCCCTCGAGGTTTCTTTTCGAACGTTGGGAATGTCGAGAACTTTTACCTCTTTGTGTCAAACGCTACATTTGATTATCTATTTGAACCGACTCCATTGACGTCAGCATTTCAAAATGTCAGCTTTTCGAAGTCAGCTGTGGTTAGAATATCAGATGCAAAAGTAAATCTAGGGTGGAATTGGGCACCCTTATCACAAATAAAATCGACTATCCCCGATGTTGTTGCATTTATTGAGATAGATGGCTGTGGACTGAATCGCTTATCTTCGGATTTTACCCAGATCCTAGATAGAAAAATAAGAGATATTATTATCCACAACAGTGACCTGCAGATGGTAGGAAGTGGTGCATTCTCGAACTTCGAACACTTGACACATTTTCGAGTACCAAGGAATAAAATAACAACCATTAAAAGAACTGATTTACCACCGAATCCTCTAAGCTTATTGGAAATAGATCTCAGGTATGTATGATGATATATTGTAGAAAAAATTGGTTTTATAATGAAAAGAATCGGCACTTTGAGTATCTGAACTTTTTACTGCTAACTGAATATTTATTGTAAAATTTTGTGGGGGAAAAATACGAGCACACAATAATCTCAAGAATATAAAAATCTTACTCAATAACCATCTAGAGTTAAAAACCAGAGAGCCTGCTTATTAAGCTAATGTACTAATCTATGCACCTTTATGCAGAGAGGATAGTTGCAATTCAGATAAATTATGTTGGAAACTGAACATGACATCATAGTGGACGAAAGGAATGCTACAATGGCCCTGTTCACCTGTGTAAAAGATTTTAGAAATTGAACTGCACTGCAGAGACTATTATATACAGGGCAATTTACCTTTGAAGATTCTGTTTGCAAATCAGCTAACTGAATCTTCAAAGATAAAAAACAATCAGATGAAAAAAAACTAATTATTCTTCATTTTGATTGGTTGGAATATGTTTGTTGCTTTATATAGTGTGGTTCCATTAACATCTGAGTGTCTATTGGGCTAAAATTAGACTATTCCCGAGATTTCGCTTTTCCTATTCCCTAGACTTTATACAAAAGAAAATTTTTTTGCTTAATTTTATATTTTATATTATAACTTGAACACGTCACTTGAACAGTCGATCTAATTCTGAGTTTACGATTTTCAATGTTCCAACCTTGTAATTTTGAACCCAACCAACAGAAGACAAGAGAACTCCTGGATCAAACATTGGGACAATCTAGCCTTCTTGGAGGACTTCGTGATGAAACTAACCCACACTTGCGTTGTATCTAAAGAAAACCACGAAAACTGGAATTGAATGATTTTTATCTGTTATTCAGGGATTTTAACTCATAGTCATAATTCATTAATTTTAGCGAAAAAAACAAAAGTGGTGTACAAAAGTAGTGGTTGTTGAAAAAATTTATTATCAATTTCTAAGAAAGTTTGAAAAATTAGACTTTAAAATAATGCATTTAACGGTTTTCCCCCCGTTGTTTTTAGTTTTTCGGTAGATCACTGATTTTAGTGGAATTCAATTTCATTCAAATAATACTGTTGAAGGAGGATATCATATTTACATAAAAAAATGAAGAAAAAAATAGCTTAAAATGTTCACCGCTTCTTTTTTTAATTACCACCTTTAATACTAAGCCTTTGTACTAAGGACTGAATAGTACTGAGTTTTTAATTTATCAAATATTACCTATCCATACCGGAAAATAATAATCACAAATAAAAACAAAAAGCAATCTTACGAAGTTTCGAGTAGAATATTTAAACCGGTATAGCCCTAAAATATAACAACTTTCTAAACATCCGAAATTTCAAACTATTTTCAAGAAAATAACTCAACAAATTTCAGATATTATTTTACCAATCATGTATCGGAGCATCACCTTTAACTTGTAATAGCTTCCATACATATTTTTATAAAATCTATTTATACACGTCGTTTTATCTCATTATTAGATTTAAGAATTTTCCAGAAATTTCAAAAATAGACCCGCTATCTTTGAGAGTAATTTATTTGGGAAGAATTTTTGGCGCAGAAAACATCAATGACACATACAGTCATATTCCGATGGAATAATGAACTGTTCAGGCTGTATAGAGAGGCAAATATTATCAACGGCCTAAAATTAATTCGCATCGCAGAACAGATTGTTGCGAATTGTTGGCAGTATAAACTTCTCTTCTTTAACATCCTGAGTCTACAATTTTAAGTCGATGGGCAACCAAATAAATGGACTAAGGTTATTGGATTGCATTGATAAGAACTTTAAAACCCTGAGAGAGGCAAACTAGAACACCTTGATGAAGAAGAAAATTAAATGCATAAAGAATCTAAAGTAGGCTTTGGCTCATATAAGAATGTCATGTCCAAAAAAAGAGAGATTATACTTTTTTCATTTTATTTTATTTAACTTCCTTTATTAAACAGCCGATGCAATTCTAAGTTTATGACTATCAATATTTAACTCAGTATCCTTGTGATTTTAAATACATCCCTGAAAAAAAAGGGAACTCCTGGATCAAGCAGTGGGACAAACAAACCTTCGTGAAGCAATTTCTGACTGAATTAACCTAAATTTGAGTTACATGGTTGGGAAAACTACGAAAATATCCTCCGGTTAGCCTGATAGAAAGGGGATTTTAACCCATGAGAATATTCTATCACTGAGAATATTTTACGTTAGCCCTATGGGAGCAGAATTCGTTTCGAATCTGGGTCACCTCATTGTGGGGCGAACTCTCTATTCAGTGAGAAACTGCGGCTCTTATACTTTTTCTAAAAAGCTTAAAGCTCATAAATAGATTAGTCAAAACCAAATATGTAGAAGTCTATGAAAAAAAAATTCCCATTCTAATATGTAAATGGCCTTAAGTTATGAGTAAGAACAGAAAACTTTAAAGCATGTTTCCAATTGTATAGAAAAATAAATGTTACATACTTTAGTTATTAACACGCGCTATTTTGAGATTAATTAGTTTCTAAACTAACAATAATGAATCTGTATTCCTGACATGGCCCTTGTTTTGGAAAATTTAAATGGTTTTAATTTTTTGCATGTTTTTTTTTCTTTTTTTAAAAGAGAAAATCAGTAAAATTCTCTCAATCTTTTTCCAATCAGAATGTAGTATATTTTCCAGTTTGTTTGAATCGGAAAACAAGCTAAGGCAAATAATTTGAAACTATTTATTTTGTTGAAAGACACTTTAAACTCAAAAGATGGATCACTGTAAACTCTTTTCATTTTTAACACAGGTTTATATGAAAACAAACTATATTTACTTTAATGTTTTTCGGTATTAAAATATTCTCGTTTCAAAATAAGTTTCTGAGAAATGTTATGAACTATTTCGTTTTGAATTAAAATATTCTATTTTTCTCTCTCTCTTTGATGCATAGAAACAAGATTTCAAAGTTTCTAAACCGATAACACGTGTATTTTTGTTTGCTTTTTATTCTACTAAACCTAAAAAGAATTTAATTAATGTTTTTTCAGTTTAAAGCTTTTTTAGATCAAAGAGGTATAGTGGGCAGAATAAAAAAAGAACACCATATATATTCACCTTTTGATCTCACCTTTCATCTTTTCATCTAAAAAAATCGGAATTTCACATACTAGGATGTGATCTTGCTTTATATGGGTTAACTGATTTCTACAGACGATATTTTATGTGACAATATCAGAAAGAAAACGTTCTTATTGAATAAACATATATTTTCCTAATGGATTTGAATACTTGATACTTCCTTCTTCCTTAGATTATGGTTCAGTTTTCCAACCCACTTTTCCGTGTATATTAGGCTTTATCATATTTTTAAAATGTTCCCTCCAATTAATAATGTACAGTGCGCAAAAAAAAAAAAAAAAGAGAACACTTTACTAACTTTTGATCCAATTGTCATATTTTAAATAACAAATATGATCTAAATGGTTGAAGGGTCTAATCTTAAATATGCTGATAATTAGTGCATGCGATGTTTAAAATGAAATTAAACACTAAAAATGTTCTTTTCCTAAACAAACCATTCCTCTGAAAATATGATCCCAATAGTTTAGGTAGAAAAGTGGCTGAACTGAATTAGAAAACACTCAGTTCTGAAACTATTCTTTCAATTCATTTGGATGTTATTGGGTTTAACGTAAAAAATGCATAAAAATTCTACCTCACTTGTCTATATAGCAATATTTGAAGCGCAAATATATATAAATAGAAATTTTTATTTAAAAAAAAAAAATTATTGGGTTAATTCTATTGTCATTGTTTTGGTCTATATATTCGATGTATGTGATTTTGATTATGTAAAGCAATACATAAAAAACAATACTTCATTTTTTTCGATAACATTGCGAAATACGTTAATAAGCATATATTAAAATGTATATCGACTATACATAAAATTATGATGACTTCTGAACTTTTAGTCTTACTGACTTGGGAATGGTTTCATTAGGTTCAACACCGACAAATACCTCATTTGTCAAGATAGCAATCTTTAAATCATGTTCATACCATTTATAAATAATAGAACATTCTTATATTAACAAAATGTTATTCTTATGTTATAGAGTGCGTAAATTTTTTCTCCCAGAAATACTGATATTGTTCAGAATTCTTAAGACAGACTGCGTGCAGGTTTATATCTAATAGTAATGTATTCCTTGCTCCGTATTACAGCACATGATTTTGACTGACGGTGGACATTCAGAAAATATCTTACTGAGAATTTTCCTTGATTGAAAGATTCCGAAAACTTGTGATGTGATTCTCAATATTTTTTTAATACTTACTGCTTGCAGCGCCATCTATCCAAACAAATATGAACTGAAAACAGAAACTATATGAGAAAAAAATATGTCTTGTCTCAAAAAATCGCTAAGTACGAAATATTAAAACGAAGTATTGTTTCATTTAACTTTAACCATTTTTCTGATGGAATTCTATTTTATTTTATATCCGTCGTTGAACAAGTTGGCCCGATTTTGAGTGTGCGTCTACCAATGTTCAACTCCGTAGTCTTGTAATTTTGAACCCAATCTAGAAGAAAAGCTACCTTCTTCTGGATTAGATTCACCCTTGATCAAGTATTGGGATAAATTTGTCTTCGTGGAGTACTTTTTGATGGAACGAACCCACATTTGTGGAACAAGAAGAAATCCACGAAAAATTTTCGAGATTAGTTCGACGGTAAGGGGATTCTAACCTATGATCTTCCAACCACTGGGGGTATTTTACGTTAAAGCTGCTGTCAGTGTAAGACGGGAGCAGATTTCGTATCTACCAACCAACACTGGGATTCGAACCTGGCACACCTCATTATGAGGCGAGCACTCTATCTCTCGAGCCATGAAGGAATTTAAAAAAAAACATCAGCTTAATTCAGGACACTCTGTATGAACAGAAAACTAAACTAATTACAAAATCGTAAAATTGTAAGACTCAGACAGCTAATCCCAGCCGTCCGAACGAGATTTTACATAAAAAAGGCGTTAAAAGATAAACAGTTTAATGTGGCCCCCAGATTAAAATCAGCATTTAAGAATAAAAAAATTTCCAGTTGCGGTGTTACAAGCGCAAATACTTAATGCAGCATGTATACTTAAGGCAACAATTTGAATCCATCACAACATTAACTAAACATTATAATAAATACTACATTTTGTTTACTCTATGAGTGAGATCTGACCGCTTTTTGTATATATTGCTTTAGTGGTCATTTTATTGAGGAAAGTGAGTCATCATTCTCCATATTATATGATGTAATTCTTACATATATAATAATAACTTATTTAATATACGTTATTATGTAATATAATATTTTTTCCATACGGTCAACTTACAAAGGGGTTTAGGTTAGCTCTGAAATTTTTTTTGCCAATTTATACTTATCATAACAGCATAGGAAATTTCCTAGAAATTTTTACCGGTCGGGCAATTTATGAAGGGTTTAGAATAGCATTTAACAAACTCTTAGATAATCTTGGCATATTTTTTTTTCCAATGGCAGGCACTGAATTTGAGTCTTTGCCTATACTATGTCAGAATTGTTGATCATTTCACGTTACCCAGTGGGCACCTGTGAACCAAAGTCACGGAGGCGAGCAACATTGCCCACGCCACACTGCCCCAAACCCGTTTATAGGGTGGGCCACATTCACACATCATACATACAACAGAGGACAGCACAAAGAGAGAGAGAAACATCCATGCCCAGAGCGGGATTCGAACCCGCAGCCTATGGCTTCACAGTCAGGCACGCTAACCGCTCGGTCATCTGGCCGGCAAACTTGACATATTTCAGTGGTTAACTTTCAAGATAGTGAGGTGGCCTTAGGTCGCTGTAGATCAATTTAAAAGTTCGGTCCAATTTGACATGTTTCACTTTTGTTGAGTTTCCCTAATTATATCAGGCACGTTAGTTTAATTGATATGTTTTATGTTTTATTTTTCAGTGACAATCGAATCAGTTTCTTGGAAGTAAATTTGTTTACAGAAATGCCTTCTCTTCAGATCGTTGCATTATCCGGAAATCCTTTAAGTGTCATTTTAGAAGAAGCGTTTCAGGCAGTGATTGGAAAAGTTTACTTACCTGGATTAGCAAGTAAGAGCTTTTGCATCGCCCGAAGCAAGGGCGACTTTACTTAGAAACAGATCGTTTTATTTTATTTTATAACAAGCTTTGAACAGCCAACCCAATTCTGAGTTTGCAACTACCAATCATCAACTCCGTAGCTTTGTATTTTTGAGCTTAACCCAGATAACAAGGGAATTCCTGGATCAAGCACTGGGAGAAACTAGCCTTCGTGGAGGACTTTTTTTGCTGGAACTAACATGCATTTGCGTTACATGGAGAAAAAAGCACGAAAACCTCCCATGATTAGCCCTGCGGCAAGGAGACTCTAACTTAAGATCCATCTACCACTGGGGATATTTTACGTCAACACTGTGGTCGATTTGAGCTGGGTGCAGAATTCAAAGCGACCAGCCATCGCTGAGATTTGAACCTGGAGGTGAGGGCTCTGTTCCCTGAGACACCACGGTTTTTGAAACAAATTGCTATGGTTTCAGTTGATATTAAAGTCAATTAAGACTATATAAGTTTATTTTCTTTCTAAAATAGCAGTTGATATGCGGTATTTGTCACGGTATTTGTCAGAAAGCTTAAGGTACCGGACAGGTTTCGACACATTATTTTTTAAAAGGCTCAATTAAAGCTTTAATTTTATGTTTAGCAAGAAGGAGTTTAAAATTATAATTTTTAAAAATTTTTATAAATGTTTTGAAAATAAGGGAGTTTGAAAACTACAAAAGTGTTATGTCATGCTAACAGCTCTAGAACAAATTATAATGCATAAATTTCAAATTTTTTTTTCTTGATCAATAATGTGATTACCTGCGTTTTAAACTACAAATCATAAAAAAAAATTTAAAAAAAAAAAAAAAAACCAATAAAATAGAGCTAAATTTGTTGTTCAATATCGAATTTTTAAAGAAAAATTCTAAATATTCTAACTTAAAGCTTGATAAAAATGACAAACTCCAACTTAGACATTAGCTTTTAGTTCAAAACATTCCTAACATTATACAAAATTTACAATCAAAATTTCGAAGAATTCTATAATAAACTTTTTTGTGATGCGTATTAGCGTAAAGAAATTTTTCTCAAAAACAACGTTCTTTAGAAAATGCATTGAAAATGCAAAAAAATTCTGAAAATAAGAAAAAGAATAATTCGAAAATTAATTTCTGAAAATGAATTTCATTTGCATTAACTTTATAATTTATTCCAATGAATAAAAGTTTTAGTAACACCAAAGCAGGAAAAAAAAACATATTAGTTGCGTTTTCGTGAGTTCACTTCCGTTTGGCTTCTTATGAGAGCATATGAAAAAAAAAAACTGTCACTTAATTTCTAAAAATCGTAGTAAAATTTTTTAAATGCTTTTGGAAAGCTAAATCACTAAAGTTTAAATGTAATAAAATAAAAAAAATCGAAATTTTCATCGAAAATTTTTATTTTCATACTCTTGTATACCTTAACAAAAATTGGATAATAACAGATATTTATTAAAAATTTAATGCACATTTTCCGTTAACGCAGCATTTGGATTAAATATAACATAACTCAAAAGGCTATCTATATATATATTTCTCTTACACGGCACCAAAAAAAAGCCTCATTACAACTTCCCGAATGGCAACGTTAGATAATTGACCAATGATTGCTGCTAAAAATGTCACATGGCAAATGTCACATGAGGTGGCTCAACATATAGCGCTTTTAAAAACGGAAAAAATAACCAGAGTGAGCATTATCAGGTTGTTCAATTCAGATTCATGCCCTAAAAACATGATAATATTTAATTTAAACTCAATTAGGAATTCATTAATTAATTGAATTGAGAATGCTTTAAAAGGCCGCTGTTGAATTGATATTTTTCTACTGGGAGCTACCTAAACGTCTTAAAAACGTCTAAGTGTTTGTATTGAATGCATTGAATTTTTTTTATATTTCGCGTTTATTTATGCATTGAATTTTCACGCTTTAAAATGCAGAATATTAGTGAAGCTGCTAGGGCTTTTAAACGTAATGAAACGTGTTCGAAGAGCCCAAGAAAATGTTGAGGAATGTTATGGAAGACATAGATTGCAGAGATCAAGTGCAATATTAAGTATTGGCAGTAGTCAAGGGGAAGTGCCAATATCAAAACTCCCCGATTAGAAATGCAGCATGGCGACCTCCACATGGTATTTCTCGGGTAATGCTAACGGCCATGCATTTTAATTTATTGTATGTAAGACATCCTTATTTTGTTCTAAAATGTTAAGTACTTTATCACAAATGTTAATTAATATAGAAATTGATTTCAATAATGCTGATCACCAAAAAATATTTCATTTGGCGATAAAACAAATTTTTGTGTTCTTGAAAATGAAAGACTTTTTGAGGGTTATTATCTCACAAGGAAAAGTTAGGGTTTAAAGTTTATATTTTTAAATAATAAAATTTTTTTCTAAAACTTTCAGAATTTCTAGCATTAACTAATTTATTATACACATTTAGTTGAATTTAGGTGAGTAACTGCAATATTTGATAATTTATTTTGCTAATATGTTTCTCATTTAGCTAATGTTTTGATTTTTTCACCATGTACAATCTAAATAGCTAATATACTTTTTTAAAAGCCAATAAGAACATTGATAGAATTCTTCTACATAAGTACAATACTATGTCTTTGATGATAAAATACTATGTCTTTGATGATAATATACTATGTCTTTGTGCTAGAACATTGTGTTCATTGGCGAGCGAGCGCAGCGAGCCATGGTTCACGGCGTGAAGCACATAGGATTGCGTAGCAATTCTCGGGGGTCGGAGAGCGTTAGCGAGCAGGGGGCGGAGCCTCTTAGTTGTATTGAAACGAGTAAAATAGGAACATATAAAACGGAGTGAAGTTAATGACAAAGGATTAGAAAAGATTTAGTGAAAGTTGGTAAACAATTATGGGCTTAATGTATTGTGTCATGAGGGAATTTGTTGAAATGTTAAAATGGGATTAGAAGTACATCAAATAAGTTTAAATCTACAAAAGTAAAATTTATAAGAGTCCGAGGATTTGCTAGATTATATGAAATTTCAAGAAGTCAGTCACTTAAATTATTTCATCAAAAATGAAACGTACTTAGCTTAGTAATTGCTTAGTGTTTGTTGTTTTATGACTCGTTGCAAATGTCGTCGTCACCTTGTTATACACAAGGCTAATTGCAGAAGTGTCCAGCATTTTCTAATCTACCTTATCTTTTTAGGCTTATTACTATAAGCCTATATGCCTTTGGGAATGGAATTAGGAGGTGGAAGTATTACTCAATCAATTACTTTTGGGAATGGAATTAGGAAATGGATGTATTACTCAATCATAACGAAACTGCTTAGACTTATTGCAATAAACCTTCATTATGACTTTTCATATAAAGTCTTCACTAGTCTGAAACTATTGTACCTGTCTGAAATAAATCAGGCTAATTGAGCAATGAATGACATGTATTTTCTAATCAGTATGTGTGTTCTCTCAGCAATTAACCTAAAATTGTCAGACTGACTTGAAAATGCAGAATCATCCTAGGGCATAACAATAATACGATGGTTTCTTACGAAGAGTCGGAAAATTCAAATAGCTTATGAGAGCCGCGGTGGCTCAGGAGATGCAGCATTAGCACACCAATCACGTGACCCAGGTTTGGATACCTGCTGTGGGTGATTGGTATGAATGCTGTTCCCTGTTCACACCGATGACAGTGCTGACGTAACTTATCCTCAGTGGTAGTAGGATCACGGGTTTGAATCCCTTCGCCGTCAGGTTAACCGTGGAAGGTTTCAGCGGTTTTCATCCCCACTCAACGCAAACGAGGGTTAGTAACATAAACAATTCCGCTTCGAAAACTAGTTTCTCCCAATGCTTGATCAAAGAGTTCACTTGTCTTCTGGGTTGGGTTCGAAATTACAATGCTACGGAGTTGGACAGTTATAGCCGTCAACTAAGAATTGGGACGGCTGTTCAATGTCTGTTATAAAATAAAATAAGATATAAATAAGCTTAAGAAATATATATTTTAATGATGAACTTAAAAAAAGAAAATCCAAACAATTATCAAAAGAAAGGGCAATATAAAAACAAATTATATTTTTTTGAAAATATTGGTAACATATTTTATAGATATTTTGCATTGCGCAAAAAAATTATCACCCAATATAATTTTTGTACTTTATGTATTATACATATGTATTGATTTTTGATCCTTGAAACCGCAATCAGGAAACTGTGTCCCTAATCAGAAAAGTGGATGAAAGTTTATTGCTCTTAAGGTTGATTTCACTTTGAGTTTGTGGTCATATCTTTAAAACCAATTAAGCAATTTTAAAAACCTTTATACTCACTGACAAAACCAGTTTACTCACAGATAATTTCATAAATTTTTTTTTTAATAATCATTTATTATTTTTTATTATTTAATTTAAAAGTGGACGTTAAATTTTGAATTATGAGGCATAAATTATTTTATGCCATGTTAATCTACGTATACATGCCATTAAGTACTACGTACTATTGAGAAATCTAAACTTTCACTTGTTTTTTAATAGAAGCCGTAAAAATTAAAATTTATTATTTTTAAAAAGTAAACTGGCGGCAGTGAAATAAATATTTAAATGGAACAATTAATACCAAATTATGACAGACTTACAGGGAAGTTGACTTACGCACATGTGGCAAAAATTTCATTCATGATTTTTTCGTTGTTTCGATTCGAACTCGTTTTTCTTTATTTTCTTTTTTTAAACACTTAAAATATAATATATTTAATTTATTAATGTTTCTCTTAAAATCATCTGCTAATTTTTACTTAATTTAGTAAAGAGATTTGAATGAAGTAATATATTTAGTGAACGCCAAGTTTCTAAAAACATGTTTCATGTTTTATTCATCAGCGTTTTTTTAAAATTTTATTGTGTCGCTTTTTCATTCCTCAGTAAATTCAATTTCAGTAATGTGCTTTGGTATGTATACATTTGGAATAATATATTTATCAATTATTCATAATATATATTTAATAACTAAACAATAAAACCTTAATTAAAGATATTAATTTTGTAAAAAGTATCCTTATATACTCATGAATCAAACTCTTGTAATATCAGCAATGATTATATGAAAAGATTTTTTAATGTTTTGAGTGTAATGTTTTACAAATAGTATGGAGTAGCCGATCCTGATAAACTGTCGAATGCGTGGCTAAAATTTTTAAACGTCTTAAGATATTTCAGTATTTCATATATCATCCTAAGCGTCTTGATTTTAAAATTAAATTTTTAATTATCTGGTCACGCGTGTTTCGTAGAACTATTTGACCAATTACTTCATTATATGTCCCTGCTCTTTATGCTTCTACGAAGATTTTTATTCTATTTTGTTTAATCTATTTTCTGACAACCTTTTTTTATTTTCTCGCACGAAATTTTTTTGATTATTTTGAAAATAAAATCTACGTAGATTTGATATACGTAATAAAAAATTAGCGTTCTTTTAACGAGAGAATTACTTATCGTCATACTTTTACAGACATTATAAATGCAATTTTTTTAGACTTTTGTCATAAGGAGACAAGAGAGCTAATGCTCCGAGGAGCAGTTTTTTGTTTAAACTTTACTCCTTTTTTTTCTTCTTCCTATTCCATTATTTTTATTTGTATTCCATTATTTTTGCTTGTTTGTTTTAGCGGCATCAATGATAAAGAAAAGCTTTGGAAGCCCCATTTACCATTCTACTATGAATGTATTAAAGGGTATAGCTTGAATAATTTAAAGCAACTAAGAAAAAATAAATAAAATGTGTAACAAATAAACCATCGAAATGCACCTAAAGTATACGCGAAAATGAAATGTATCTAGAGTAAATTTTGAGAATCTATTTTCAATTAACTATTAATGAATAAGGCTTTTCGAGCTATCACAAAATGTTGAATGAAAAAGTTTTAGCTTTTATTTCATTCTTATTTATTCTCTTAACTTCATTGCTTTGCAACGGAGAAAAACAGGGTATTGTTTTTTCTTGTCAATTTAGCAAGATTACGGTTATCTTAAATTACTAAACTTGCTGCGGTGATATTGTTTGGTCGTTTCTTGTGACAATCGCTAAAAAACAATTATGATCCAATTTATCGAAATTTTGCTAACCCCCATATTTTAAGGATCAAGAATCCAAATGTGTACATGGAATTATATGTTTATTCAGAAAGTACGTTTTTGCGTCTTATTTTGAAACTTAATTGATAGTTAGCACTAACTAATTAATAAATTTAAAGTCACACCCTGGAACTATTAAGATTGAAATTTAGTACGTGAAAATCAGATCAATAGATGAAAGTTATTCACAGTAATATCTTTTTTTTATTGCGTGCCGTACATCATGAACAGTACGACGAAAAAAGAAAAAAGAAGAAAAAAAAAGCCGGACACGTTCTAAAAGCCGGATACGTCTTCACGTTCTAACCTCCATCTTAATGGTTCAAGAGGGTGACCTCGAATATGCTAATTAATTAGTGCAGACGATATTTTAAGTATTTACACTAAGCAGTAACATATTTGAGGTCACCCTCTCGACCTATTAAGATTGAGTCCTAGAGCGCGAAGATCTGATCATTAGATCAAAAGTTAATCAAGGTGGTTCGCTTTTCTTTTCCTTTCTTTTTTTCGCGCACTGTACATGGCATATGGTTTTCTTTCACTACTGTCTTAAAGTTTACTCTTTTTTTTAATTTTAAGCAAGGAATAAATCATTAGAAGCTACATATTCGTGTTAAGGTCAACAAATTAATATGAAGTTAGTTATTTAAAAACATATATATTATATTTGTATAAAAAATAACAAATATTTATTTTTGGAAATTTAATCAAGCTTTTTCTAAATTTTTTCCCCCCACAATACAAAAGATAATCTTTCACATAAGAAATATTTCACATACATGAGAAAGATTATATTTAATTCATATAAGAATAGTTTTTTGCAGAACACACCGAGTAGAAAATATAACTTTTTCACGTTTATTCGATCATGAAGGAATTTAAAATTACAATATTTTCTTATATTCTCAAAATGCTTATTTTCTTTTTTAAATGTTTTATCTTTCTCTTTGAAATACTTGAAATACGATTCCCAACAACTTGTTCTTCAGAATAAAACAACGCTGAAAAGAAATAGATAACAAAAGAGCTTTAGATTTAGTTTAAAGTTTCAAAAGTTCGTTTCTATTTCTAACATTTTTCATTTTTTTGATGTTGTTTTCAACAGCGACATCAGGCGGGACGACAATGATTAGAGGAAGCAATAAAGTGGACAAAAAACTGTTTAAAGAGTAATTTCTGAAAATTCAATAGTGAACAAAATGGTTTCTTACATAGTACGGTTAAAAACAATTCGTTTAAAAACAAAGTTGAAGGTAAAAAATGTGTATTACGCAATGAACTATTTTATTTGGATTGAAAAATCGAGTATTTGATCGCAATTCAATCAACGGCTTTTTATTATACTATAAAAGATTTTTTTTTAAGACTTTGGAGTAAAATTTTTCCAGTATTACAAATTATTACTAGATATTTTAAAATTTATGATTTTTCAGAATGTTTTTGTTTAAATGTTGGCATTTTTATAAAATACAAATCCTAAATTTTAAAAACTGTCTTAAAAACTCGCAATAATATAACGCGCACTACCCAAATCTTTTCAATTGCTATGATGTACAGTACCGCTCAAAAGTATCAGTAGTTGCAAAATAAATTTATTAAAAACAATTAAAGTACATAAGAGTAGAGATTTTAAGCTTCAAAATGAGCTAAAGCAGAAGCATTTTTGATAATTTTTAAAGAAGTTATGACACTTTGAATTTAGCCATTTTTTTATAAGTTTCTAGGTGTACTGATACTTTTGAGCGGTACTGTAGAGCTGTGGTGGCTCAGGGGATAGAGCGTTCGCCATCCAATGACGTAAAAATATCCTCAGTGGTAGACGGATCATGGGTTAGAGTCCCATTGTCGTCAGGCTAACCGTGGGAGGTCAACACACTTTCTCTATCATGTAACGCAAATGCCAATTAGTTCTACCAAAAAGTCCTCCACGAAGGCAAATTTCTCCAAATGGTTTATCCAGGAGTTCCTAGTCTTCTGGATTGGGTTAAAAACTACAAGGCTAAGGAGTTAAACATCTAGTCGTAAACCCTAAATTTGATTGGTTGTTCAACGACGGTTATAAAATAAAATTGCGATGTAATGATGTGCTATCAATTTATAAAGAGCCAATAAATCTCTGAAGAGAACTTTTCTACTTCGTCTTTGATATTTAGGTCAAATTTTTGATTATTGCATTCTTAATGTCTTTTTTTTTTATAACAAACTATTGATAACAGACTCGAATTGACTAACTTTTTGATTCGTCAGTTCTTTTTTTTTTAAAAAGAAAAATATTGAAAATGAAAGTATTATTAGAAAAGGAGAAATAACACTTGTTCACTTACAAAATGTCTATGAATTTTCCTCGAAAACTTAAAACAATAAAATCATTCAATTAGCTGTTATGGATGGATAATTTAATAGTGTACATTTGCTTGTATCCATATTCTCAAATGCTTATGCTTCACTGTTCCCCAGATTTTAAGAGGTCCGTATTTGTTTTTAGACTTTTTAGAGATTTTTGGTTTTTGCTCTGGCTGAACTGCATCATGCGGGTTTAGAAACAGCAACATTTGCTTGTTTTTGTATTATTTAAAATTTATTATTATTATTAAGTCATGAACAGATGATATTTAGCGNTATAAGTATAGACACGGTTCTCAGCAGATCACCGAAGGCAAGCATCACAGGCTGCGGTCAGTGTGCAGGTGGGTGACCACTTGGATCAGTCTGCAAAGGGACAGAGGGTGTGCGGTATTGGTCCTCGTTAAACTGTTCTACCGTAAAGTGCTCAACCTCGCGTGCAGGTCGTCGGGCTAGCGAAGCGGGGGTGCCATTCCCTCCGTGGATGATCAAAATTGTGATGGCATGTCTTCGGATCATCCTCGGGGATGTTTCCCAGATCGTCGCCAATAGCCCATTGTGCAGCTCTAGTGCGACGTAAATGAACAAATCAAATCAAATCAAATCTTAATGATGTGAAATAGTAATTTGCGAGTTTAGTCATCTTACTTTGGGAGAAACTAATAATGGGAAGGAAAATGTTTAATTTAGCAAACACCAAGAGGTATTTCGAAAAATTGAAATCAAAAGTTTTGTGTGTTCTAAAACAATTCATGTTTTAATACCTAACTTAAATCTATGTAATGATTTCTCACAAAAAATTGCTTCTTCTATGACTGAGTGGTTAGAGCAAAGAAATTCCACTCAAAAATATGTGGATTTGAATCCTGTTCCTGCCCTTTAAATCAAAATTTCGTTATTTTCTTTCTATTTAAGCTATGTGCAAATGGTTTTGTACTTGCGATAATAGTGTGCAGGTATGCAAATTAGTTTTACGTATTCTTACGCCGCTGGAATATTCCAGAGTTGGCGATGCTTTGAATACAAAGCTGGGAAATCATTCAGCTGGGTTGTTGCATGTAAAATTGACTTACAGCTGCGTCGTTGTTCACAACACTTACTTTCTTAATCCTTAAAGCATTACAATTCTATTTCCTAAGAGTTTCTGGATCAAATATTGGGAGAAATTTCTACGTGGAGGACTTTTTGATGGAACTAACCCGCATTTGCGTTACGTGGAGAGGAAAGCCAAGAAAATCTCCCACGGTTAGCCTTACGGCAAGGGGATTCTAACCCATGATTGTTTACGTCAGCATTCTGGTCGGCGCGAACCGGGTGCAGAATTCGTATCGACCAGTCACCGCTAAGATCCGAACCCCGGTCATTTCACTGTGAAGCAACCATTCTATTCTCTGTTAATATTTCTAAAAACCAACAGATGGCGCTCTGCGCAGCAATATAAAGTTCATTGTTATTCAGAATCCTCTTTGACACTGTTTTTTTGACATCGTTCCTTTTGTTGTCATTAAATATTTCTGTTAAAGGCGTTTTGAAATGAATTGAACCGCGAGATCATCATATTTAATATAGACTTGCGAGTTTATAGAAACGTGTTAAAAGATATTTTCGCTCTCACGAAAGATAAACATTGATTTTAATCATTTTCGAATTAATAAGTAACATATCAAATAAATTCCAAGGAGAGCGTAACTATGAATCGCAAATTCTTAAAAATTATTTATTTTATATTTTCATCATCACCTAACTTCTAGGTAACACAACAATTCAGGGAAATCCTTTTGTCTCCTCACATTAATTATTCTTACCTATTGGCTATAGTCTAACATTCCTGTCAAGACTTTCACGAGTCCTTCAAAAAATTGCACAAAAGTTTCTAAGGAATGTTTTTGATAATGATTCGTAATAGTTATTCAGAACGAAAAGTTTAAGTAATAGTTAAAATGCAGTAGAAAGGTTAAAAGGAATCGAGACATTAACATTGGGGAACAATTTTTATTTTTATTTTCTGGTGCATGAGATTTTTTAACGAGTCTGGAATATTTTCACGGCACTGATTTCTAATCTGCTATAGATTTCTCTCTTCATACTACAGTTTTTTTAAAGACATCATTTTTAGCTTTTTTCTGTTGAATTGTTCAAGTATAAAAACGTTATACAGTAGAGTCTCAATAATTCGAGGTAGACGAGACCGAACTTTCGAAAACTCGAATTATCGAAAATTGGAAATTTAATCAATGAATGGAAACAAAGCAATCTTTAAATTTCAGTATTTAATTGAAAAATATATTTCAAAAAGATTTACTTACATTAGAGGATCAGGGAACATTTGTTACATTAAACTCAGTTACAATATTCATTACATTATCTGCATCAGGCTAATTGTACTTTAAAATAATTGTCTAATGTTTTTTCAGTTTCAACACACTATTCACATATTTCAGAGTTGAACAAACAATATCGTTTTTTGTCATTCAGGTTTTTCAACATTCAGTCGTAGTAATAGTAGTAAAATCAATCATAGTAATTGTGTTATGTGTGCGTTTGTCATTTTTTGGGAGCAGGATAGACTTTTTTTCCCAACTAGCTCGGATTTATTGGAAACTCGAACAACCGAGACTCGAGTTATCGAGACTGTAGTGTATATAACCGGGGATCACAAAATGTCGTAACAAACTTCTAGGATAGTTCAGGCACATCCTCAGGTTTGAAATTGCAAGGGTACCTCTGCCCGAGAATGTCTCTAGGGGTGCATCCCTATTTCGAACTCTTTCTTCGTGTTTTTCTGAACAGGTCATAAGAGGGAAGCTCCCCTAGACGCTTTCGACAACATTTCGGGCATGGGCTTCTAAGCAATTTTAATCCTGATGACGAGTATTAATTTCTCTGGAAATTTGCCACAACGATTGCGTGACCCCCTGTTCAATACATAATTTTTAAGCTTGGACGTTTCGAAATTCCAAACATTCCAAACACTCCGACATTCTTGAACATTTCAAAAAAATAAACTAAAAACGTTATTTTAAGAAAAATCTGTAGTTCCTGGAGCAAAACTAATTTCAGATTTGAAATCCACGCATGCGAATTAAGCAAGATCAAGTATTTGTATAAATGCAACAATAAATTTATTTACTAGAGTTCCCCACCAAACGAAACATTTCCTTTAAGTTTTGTTTGCTGTTAGGCTTGATATTTAAATTTCGTTTGCTAAATAAATTAAATGAACAGCTATAAAAGCTTAGATAATTAAAATAATTGCTGTTAAGGAGCTTTGTTAAGTCCTTGAATCAAATGTAAAAGTGTTTACAATATCGTTTTTTTTAATGTAACTAAAAAGATATTTTGTCCTTAAAATGGCTTTTTGTATTTTTTTTTACAGTATTTGGACGTAAATAGTTTATATGAGTAAAACAAAATGCCTGAACTTTTGCCGTGACGTTTTTTCACGTCCTGGAAGAAATATAAGTCTTCTAAAAAGTGCTTAGAATTCTTGGATATATTTGCTTTGAACATCGATTCTTAGTAATTAGAATCATAAATATCACGTTCCATCACATTAAATGTCCCATTTTGTCAGAGTAAAAGTTATGCTTTCTCCAAAGTCGGGTGAAATAACGATACTGTTTAGGGAACTTTCTTAAACTTACGTAGCTACTATTTTGAATAAATAACCAACATAGCCCCATTTTAAATTACTTGCAATAGCAGTAATATAAAATTGCTTACAGAAGTAATATTATATAAAATTACCTACTTAAAAATTAAAATTTTTAATTAATTCTTACTTAAAAATTATAAAAAATATTTATTTTCCGAATTCAGTTCCGTCAAGCTCCTTAATTTGTTAATTTCTCAGAATTTAGTTTACTTTTAATACATATTAAAAATAGAAGAGAACAAGGTAGTCTAAATCAGAGTTCCTCAATCTATGCACTCAGAGCTTTGCGAAACATTTCTTAGTACTCCGCCTAGCATTTTCTAGTACATGATAAAATTGAAATAAAAATAACACATACTAAAATTTTTTAATTATTTTGTTACGAAAAAAAGGAAAAAGAATTGAGACAGCGATTTATTTTTTGGGCTTTTCATACAAGGAAAAAAATTGAGTAACGTCGTATCGATTGTTTATCACTGTTTAAATAAGACATTGACTGCATAAACAAGAAGTAAGCATTTAATATGTCAAAGTTTTTTTGTTATTCGCTTAAACAAATCCAGGATAAATGACAACAGTAGGCAACACTATCCAAACGTCAGCCAAATATAATCCCATTTTGCACATCAGAGAAAACTCGCTCTTCTTATTAGCCTATTTTAGGCCGAGAATAGAAATGTTATAAAATGTTGGATTATTTTTATTGAAATATGTTTAATCTGCATTCATTAAAACGCAAAAAAAAGTTTCATGCATGAAAAATATTATATTAAATGAAATAAAATGTTGTGTTTAAGTTCCATTGGAAAAAAACATTGCGCAAATCAATGGACAAAACATTTAGTTGAGTTCAAGTTTTTCTTATGAAATTTGTTTTATTTTATTCACAGAGCTTGAAACATTAATTCATCATAAAAATGCATGATTTATTTCAACTGGAATACTTATTCATTTTCAAAAGGTTGAATTTGTAAATAACCGTTTCAAATTAAGAAATTAAGCTTGATTTAAAAATTTCTCAACAGAAAGTGTTTACTCCAATTTAATTACTAATATTTTACGTAAGTTTTCAGAACCCTTAACAATAACATAAAAGTTAAACTAGTTAAAATTGTTCATCTTCGTGTGAAAATAATTAAATAGCAAATTGTGGATCTGCAGTATTTATCTAGAAATTATTTTTATTTTTAATGTATACTTTTGCTGTCTGAAGAGGGAAATTTATACGGTGAATTATTAATTTATACAGCAATGGTCATAAAATCTAAAATAATCTTTGAGAAGGTGAATTTATCTTCGGTTTCAGAATGCTTTCTATTCTTGATTTACGAATGATGGTTCATCCTCGATTTTATAAGGTTTTTCTAGATTTGTTTTTTAAAGGCAGATTCAATCCGATATAAAAAGGTTACTTATGCAAGCTTATTGCTAAAGTCATAGCGCGCGAATCCTAACGTGTTTTTAGGAACAGTTCTGGAATAAAGGAACTATAAAAAATTATTTTCAAAATTAGCTTACATTTCTTATTTTAACTCATTTACATTGTAAATGAGCTAAATATTTGGTTTTTGAATTCATTCAAAAATGATCCAATGTGATGAACTTGTAATAAGCTATAATTTAAGTACTTGTCACATTGTTCATTTGAGTAATATTTTTGTTCCCATACTAATTATAAATATACATCTAAAAAATTTTTACAAGTTCAAAAAATTTGTTTTTTCTTAATTATAGAACCTAATGTTTGCTAAACTGGAGTCGAAGTATTTCCAAATCAAATTGTCAGACTCCCGTAAAATTTTCTTCGACTTCCCGAATATTACTCCAAATCTACAGTTCTGATATAAAGTTATGTTAAATTTTCAAAATACTTAGAAATACAGATTATTACTATATTATAAATTAGTTCATCACTGTAACTAAATTATCTTCTTGTATACTTAAGTTCTGGGTTCCTGACATTTTTTCATAGAAAAATAATTATCCATTTATATATAAATTAATAGTTTTTTTTTAAAAAAAGAAATTTTTTCCGGTGTTTTATTCAATGTCGATTAACGATGATATTTATTTGGTAATGGCATGCTTTTTTCATGCATTTTCTAAAAGATTTTAGGGTGTAAAAGAATGTTCTGAAACTGCTTTTTTAAATTAGAACTCGTGATAGCGTCTAAGCAATGTAAACTGCTAGTTTTTCAAAACTGTAGTTTATTGTTAAACGAGGTAATTTTTTCAGCAATTCTATATTTTAGTTAAAGATATGCAGCAATACTTTAATAGCACTGCCCACTCCAATATATATATATATA